>NC_080192.1:1823181-2126212 GCF_030028045.1 Hippopotamus amphibius kiboko
CGCTGTCTGAAGCCGCACTGGGCGCAGCGCTTCGTTACAGAGGCCCCAGGAAGCCCACACGGTGCCCACGGGCACTGGACACACCTGGAGGCAACCTGGACCAGCAGGGCCGAGGGGAGATATATCGCCGCCTGTGGACACGCGGCTCCCGGGGCCATGGGCACCACCGGGCCGCCCAGAGACTGGATGCAGGCCTGGCCAGCCACCGGCCCCTGGGCCTAGAGCACAGCCACACCGCAGAAGGCCCGGCACCTGCGGCCAAGACGAGGGGCCGGTCAGCTACGCCCCCAGCACAGGCCGCCTGCAGGGACCCCGCACCCTCACAGCCCAGAGGGAGCCACCCACAGCCCCATGTGGCCGACAGGTGTGACCACGTGGGCCAGGCGATCTGCCAGACTTCACACCTGGGCCAGAGACGCGACGGGATCAAACATGGGATCGTCTTCATCAAGAGACGCAGCCTCCAGGGTCCCAGATCCTGCCTCTTCTGGCCATAAAAACACAAAGACCCCAAGCAAAACTCTGCGTCCCTGCACACCCCCCCACAGAGCACAGGGTAATGGGATCCCTGGGTCCCTGCACACACCCCAGGAAGCGTGGGCAGCGGGGTCTCTGTCCTTGTGCACACAACCCAGGAGACTCCAGTAGGGGAAGGGCTGCAGGTGGCCCGCACACGCGGGGGCCTGACGGCTGCCCCTGCGTCGCCCTGGCCGAGGGTCCTTGGACACGACCCTCGGCCCCGGGTCCCCGTTTCCCCATGGGAGAGGCTTTCCAGGGTTCTTTCGAGGACCAGAGCTTCACATCCACAGATACATCACCCATCAGGCCCAGCACTACCTGGCCAGCTTTTAATAAACGGCTGCTTTTATTATGGGAGATGAAAAATGGTCCAACAGGCAAACACAGAGCAAACCTGTACACCCAGCGCCACAAATCTTGGTCCAAACGTCGGAGGGAAGCTGGAATCCGGGCCACATGTTCACAGACATCAGAGACTAAATTCTGAATAACACTATTTTGTAAAGAAGGAATAATTGGCGAATTACGGGATTATTTTAGTGCAGTAACTTGAGAAACAGCTGAAAGAAAGCATATCAAGGCTTGGGTTCGTGGAAAGAATGAAGGGCATGTTTGAGGCCACACGGGCTGGGGGGGTGGGGGTGGGGGGGCAGGAAAGGGACTCTGTTGCGGGTCAGGTGGCGTCTGCCTCCCCAGCCCCTCCTGGTGCCCACAGGTTTCCCTCTGCGGGCATCCCCCTGCCCAGGCAGCTGTGGTCCAGGGCAGCTGGCCCATCCCTGGAGGCAGCCCCACCGCCTTCAGCCCACCAGCATTCTCCATTTACTACCTGCAGTCCACCGTTCAAGAGTGCATTTGTAGGGGCTTCCCTGGTGGCACAGTGGTTAAGCATCCATCTGCCAATGCAGGGGACACGGGTTTGAGCCCTGCTCCAGGAAGATTCCACATGCTGTGGAGCAACTAAGCCTGTGTGCCACAACTACTGAGCCTGCGCTTTAGAGCCCATGAACCACAACTATTGAGCCCATGTGCCGCAACTACTGAAGCCCACGCGCCTAGAGCCCATGCTCCGCAACAAGAGAAGCCACGGCAACGAGGAGACCGTGCACCACAATAAAGAGTAGCCCCCCACTCCCTGCAACTGAAGAAAGCCCGCACATAGCAAAAAAAAAAAAAAAAAGACCCAACACAGTCAATAAAATAAATTAATTAATTAAAAAAAAAAAAAGAATGCATTTGTGACCCTCACTGGTCCAGCCAGGACCTCCCCTCCTCCCCGGCCTCCCCAGGTCTGGGCCCAGTGCTGGGAGGGGAGGCACTCCTGGGTGCAGCCAGCAGGCTCACTGGGGCGGGAGGGAGCCACCCGAGAGGGGCAGGGGGACCAGCAGCCCACCTGCCTCTGGATCTGAAGGCTCCTCCCCGTGCTGGGAGCCAGCAGCCCCTTTGCTGGTTGAGCCAGTCTGAGTTAAGCTCTTGGTCACCTGTGACCGGTAGCATCTCACATGCTGTGACCTCCTGGGGCTCAGCTCCAGTGGGCATCACACCACCCTGGGCAGGGCTGGGATGAGATGGCACAGACCCCCCAGGGCCCCTGCTCCCCACCCCAAGCACCGCCATCTGCCCTGACTGTTCCCTCCATCCCCAACTGGACCCCATCCCACTCCCCCCTCCCCCCAATCCAAGGTCGCCGGCAGCCACGGGCGCCTTTAGACGCTAAAGCAGACTGTGTCCCCCCTGAGGCTCCGTCACACGTAGACCTAAACCAGAGCCCTCTCCCGCCTCCTCGGCCCCAGGACTGCCTGCCTGCGCCCCTCCTGGGACGCGTGTGCACAGGGACTCCGAGGGGGTCGGGGCAGGGACCCAGAACTGTGCTTCGAGTCTTTGCATTTTTCTGGCCGGAAGATGCAGGATCTGGGGCCTCGGAGGCTGCATCTCTCGATGAACGCGCCTCGGACGTGCTGAGTGTTTAGGACTTAGCAGCGTCCCCGTGGAAGCCCGCTCCTGCCCTCCTGTCATCAGCGCTGGCTAAAATGCCCCCCTGGGGAGCCGCCCCCCACCCCCAGCACCCGCCCCCTGCAGCCTCCCTGCCACCATCAAGCTCCACGCTCACGATTCTTTGAGGGACGCTCCAGTGCCGGGTGTACCTGCCGCGGACTTATAATCTGTTTCTGGTTCCTTGTCTGTGGACCAGCGGCTCCAGCGACGGCTGATCCGGCTGTGGGCGCCGGTGCCCTGGGCTGTGCAGGGTCCCGGCGGTAGGGATGGCGAGGCCAGGCCCAGACAGCCCGGGGGTCGGCACGGAGCCGTGCGCCGCGCCGCCTCCCCAAACGCTCCTTACCGCTCCTTGGTCCTTTATCGCTGCCTAATGTGCTCACATCCTTCGTAAACGCTGGGTCGGTGCGACACAGCAGAAGGCGGGACAAAAAAGCCGCACGGACAAACGACACCCATCTCCACGTACCTCTGTCTTTCGCAAAAGCGACATAATAATTCTCTTTGTTTCACACCAGGTGCCAAAAGGGAAATCAAAGAGCTTTTCTTGCCTGGGAAACAGTAACAGCCACTTCGGAGGGAGGCCGCCCGCCTCCACGCATCCCGCCAGGCCTGTCCCGCGGGGCCCGGCTTCACACAGCCTACACAAGAGCCCGTGTCTTATTACTGAACCTTCTTTGCCTCCGATCACCTGGCAAATCAACCAATTTGGGGGCCCACCGGGGTCTTTCTGGCCACCTCTCCAGGGCCTTCATTACCATAGAGCCAGCATCCGCCATGAGATGGAGAAATGTCATTATGTAACAAGAAAGCAGGGTCTAAAAACAGCAGTCACGTGGCAGGTCACGGAAGGCCCCTGGGTGCTTATCTCAGCGGGATCCAGCCTGGCCCGATCGGAGCTGCGGCTCCAGCCCAGGACCCTTCAAACCCCTGCCATCGGCATCTGGTCGGTTTCCCAGAATGAGCGTGTCCCCCAACATGTGCATCTATGCATGCCTGAGCCTATAAACCTACCGCACACCTTATGAAACATACGCTAAACAGAGACGTAAAAAAGGCGGAGATAAAGACGAGGCAGCTTTCTGTGTGGACCCCCCAGTGACGTGTCTCCGTGGCGCCTGGAGGCCAGCCCAAAACCCGGAGTCGGGCGGTGCAGGCCGCACGCTGTCCCTGTTGCGTCACACGTTCGTTCTGTTGCCACGGTTATCACCCTTCAGGAACGTAGAATCCGTTCCTAGCTCCCTGGAAATTCAAACGCAGGCCCTGGGCAGGGGGGAACAATGACACGGGTGCACTGCCTGGAAACCACAGGGTGTCCACGGAGACGCCTCTGTCACCGTCCACGCGCCTGGTCCCAGCCCACAGCACGCCTGCCTTGGGGGCCTCGCCCACCGTGCCCAAGATGCGCCGGGAAGTGCCTCTGCCACCCCGTCCCGACCCCCCAGCCCCCACCCCGGCCTGAGGAGCTTCTCAGAAGCAGCAAGCCCCCGGGTCTGCTCCCCGGCCATGTTCACCCGGGCAGGCTGCGGCTGCCACTGAGGACAGGATGCTCTTGACATGGAAACCCCAGAGTTAACCGCTCCTCCGCGGTTTCCGAAATGTCACGTGTTCATAACCAGGCTGGAGCCCCTGTTCCTCAGGTAACGTGTCCGGCACGGCAAGCCCGGCCACAGATCCCGGACAGCGTGTCCGGTCGGTGCCGGGGGGCCCTGTGTCTGCTCGTCACCCGGGTTCCCTGGCTGACACGCCGTCAGCACCGCAAGGACGGGGGCTGGGCTGGCTCCCCCGTCGTGGACCTGAACTTGAAGGGGAAAGAAGAAAAGCCCTTGTTTCCTGGGTCGAGGAAGGGAAAGCCCTGGGGCGGACGCGGCTCCTCTGTGTGTCAGCAAAGCCTGGGCTGCCATCCTGCCCTGCGCAGGGGTGTCCGGGTACAAGCCTGTGAGTGTGTGTGTGTGTGCGCGCATGCATGTGCGCGGGGATGCGGGAGATGCACAGCCATGGTCCCACACCCACCTACGGATGCCGCCTCTGCTGAATTTCAGGAGAAAACCCCCGGATGCGGGACAACGGTGCTGGTCCAGGGTCAGCGTCACGGAGTGGGTCAGGGAACGGAGGCCTCCCTCCCCTGCAGGGCGTGCACACCTGGGCACACGTGTGTGGCCCTGGTGTGTGTGTGTGTGGTGGTCAGCACAGCCGCGCACACACGATGCAATCGAGCAGCCTTTGCACACGTGTCTCTGATATGCGTCTGTGATGCACACACACCCGTGTGGCACGGAGGTCACACACGTTCACCTCCACATGAAGCTGGCCGCGTGCTCCCTCCTCTCACTGCGTGTGCACAGGGCTGACAAGCGTGCATCTCATACACACACACACACACACGTGGGATTCTGTGGAGTATGTACGTGCGAGCAGAAGACACACTTTTCTGAGTCATATGCAGGTAGGGGCTCTCATTGTCATATAACCCCGCAGAAGCATCCCAGCTTCTCAGGAGTCACACCTGTGCACACGCTCACACACACTCAGAACCAGAACCCTCCGTGAGAGAGGTCCTGTTCTCGTTCCACCCCCGCCCCCATCAGCTCCACCAGGCCCAGGAGCCTGGCCAGGGGTGTCCTCGGGGGGGGCCCACCCAGGACACATGCTCGGGGAGGGGGGAGCCCACACCCAGAGCCCGGGGTGCGGGAGGGGAGACGCACGGACCACAGCACCCGGGCAGTCCTTCCCGCCCGCCTCCCCGCCCTCCCCGGCAGGCGGAGAAGCAGCACCGCCTTCTCCAGCGCGGACGGCTTCCTCTGGACGCACGGGACGACCGCGTTTCCCTGCCAGCCGCGCGTGGAGCTGGACCGCGGGAGTCACTCCGGGGAGAGGCGTGTGGGCAGGGTGGCGTGCGCCTCTGCCCGGCCCCCCCGCCCCCCGCACATCCCTCCATCTCCGCCCCTTCCCGGGGACCCTGCTGGGTGGCGGCCTCACGAGATGGAACAAGAGGATCCCTGGGCTGCTCTGGCCATGGGCCCCGTGACCCTCCCCAGGCGGGGACGGGCGCTGAAACCCAGTGGGGTCGGGCTGAGCCTGGGAGGGGGGCGCCTGTGGCCGCCAGCCGGTGCCACCCACGCTCCCCCAGGGCAGCGCGCAGCCCCCCGGCCCCTCCCTGTCGCAGCCGGGACACAACGCGTAGCTGTTGACGCGGTCCCCAAGTCATTACTTTAAACCTGGGAACCGAAACCCCAAGGAGACTGTCCTAGAAACAGAAGCCGTGCCTGTGACCACAAGCCCCGTGCGGACCCCGGGACAGGGACACGGTCTCCCCAGGGGAGGTCCCCCTGAGGACGAGCCCCGGCAGGAGCTGCCGGGACGGCCCACGGCCCGAGAGGAGGCCAGGAAGCAAAGGGTGTCAGTACTGAAGGTTCAGTCTGTGTCCCGCGGGCGTCCTGGAGCCGTGACCACAGGGCCCCGGCTGGGGTGCCGGCAGCTGCATCGTGGAAAAGCCCCGCCGCGAACCGAGCTCACGGCCTTTGTGACAGAAAGGAAAGGGGAGGGGACCCTCTCTTCACAGGGACCAGAGGGCGTGACAGGAAGGGCCCCAGAGGACAGCAGGAGGGCTCAGGGGGCTCCAGGAGAAAGGGGTCCGGTCCACCTGGGGGACAGTGACAGCTGCGGGCTCGCAGAACCAGAAGGGCCACCCGCCCTGGGCCCCCCGCTGGCCGGCTGCTGCGGGCCTCCCTCTGCCACCCCTGCGGGCAGGCTCCTTCCTGGGCTTGGGGCCCCGTCGCCTCTTCTCTGGGCTCCGCCCCCCAGGGTCTCCATGGGGGGTGTGAGTCCTCGGACCAGCCCGAACCAGCCCGGACCAGCCTGCACCCCTTTCTGTGCCCGGGTGTCCCCGGCAGCCTTGTGGGCGCGAGTGGAAAGTCTAGGGCTTAGCGTGCGGGCCCTCTGCGGGCTTGTCCCCTTGCCCCTGCACAGCGGCCCGCAGGACGTCCTGCTCTGACCCCCGGGGACGGGGAGGAAGCCGCAGGGCCGGGCGCCTGCACGAAGATGCCCGCCTCCACCACGCAGCCGTAGACCCGCCACAGCCGGCCCGGAGGTGCACCTGCTTGGCACCTCCAAGGTCACCCTGTCCCTGGCGCAGCGCGGGGGCCGGAGGAAAGGAGCCAGCCCCGGGCCGCTGGGTGTCCTGTCCCACCTGCGATGGGGGCAGGAGGTGGGAGACCCCTGCCGCCCTGGGCCTCAGCTCCTCTCTGTGACACAGCAGCAGGTGGACCAGGTGAGCCCCGGGCCCCGAGCCAGCCGACGAGGAGGACTGGCTGCACCCGCGTCGCCTCACCACGCTGGGCGCACGGCTCTGCCCTGCCTGCTACTCAGACGGGCCGCGGGGACATGGACACCACAGGCAGAGGAGACTCACGGAAGTCTTGCCGGCCCAAGAATGCAGGTGCAGCCCTCCTCCCCCTCAGATCATCTCCAAGGCAACCTAGCGGGCTGCAGGTTTACCGGCTCAGGATGGGTCCGTGGCTCCCCTGCCTGACGGCCGTCCACGTGGGCCCCAAGCCCGTCCACGGTGGGCGTGGAAGCGGCCCAGTGAGTCCTGGATGCCCGGTCAGCCCGGCAGCACTTCCTTCCAGGGTCCTCCCCCACCGCGCCCTGTCCAGTCTCACTGTGAGGTGGGCCACCATCACCCCCAAGTCACCCTCGCCTCCTTCCACACCCCACACCCAGACCCATGGATGTGCTGGGAGTGTGAATCCCAACTCACACCGTCCAGCCTGGAGGAAGGGGCTCCCTCCTGCCTGGACACCCTCGCCCCACCAGGACACCCTCTACCCTGCCCGGACACCCTCCCTCCTGCCTGGAAACCCTTGCTCCTGCCTGGACACCCTCACCCCTGCCGGGACACCCTCCGCCCTGCCTGGACACCGTCCCTCCTGCCTGGACACCCTCCCCCTGCCTGGACACCCTCCCTCCTGCCTGGACACCCTCCCCCCTGCCTGGACACCCTCGCCCCACCAGGACACCCTCTTCCCTGCCTGGACACCCTCCCCTCTGCCGGGACACCCTCCGCCCTGCCTGGACACCCTCCCCTCTTGCTTCGACACCCTCACCTCCTGCCTGGACACCCTCCCCCCCCGTCTGGACACCCTCCCTTCCCCCCCTGTCCTCATCACCCCTCTTGTCCTCTGGGTCACAGCCCCCTGTCTGGACACCGTCCCTTCCCCCACTGTCCCAACCACCCCTCTTGTCCTCTGGGTCACCCTCCCTTCCCCCACTTTCCCCATCACCCCTCTCGTCCTCTGGGTCACAGCCTGGATGGTGTCTCAGAGCACAGCTCCTGGGCCCCAAGGCTGTCCAGTCTCCCTGCTCAGAGGCTCCTGCATGGAGCCCGTGTCCCCTCAGGGGGTCCTGCTGGCCGGGTGGGGCCACCAGATGTGCCCCCTTTCTCGGCGGGCTGAGGACCCGCCGCCTCTCTGGTGCTCCCGAGGAGGCAGACTAAGGCTCATCCTACCGTGAGAGGGCGGCAGCGTGGCTGCTCATTCGGAAAGGTGCTGGCGTGCGGGGCTGCCACCAGGAAGCAGAGAGGCCCCGACTGGGTGGGGCCCACCGCGCCGCACCTGGGCTGGAGCTGGGGTCCACGCGCCCCCTTCCAGAAGGAAGCGCAGCCCCTTCCCGCCACAGCCCCCCCCCGGAGTCTCTTCACATCAGTGGCAGCGGCCCCGCACACCGCAGGGCTCGAGGACAGGCCGAAGGCCCCCGGGAGGGGGCACGCGGGGAGGGGGTGGGAGGGAGGGGCGGGGGCTCGGTCGGAGCCAGGAGGTGGGGCGGCGCCCCGGAGCCCTGGGCCGAGTCGCACGTCCCCTCTCGCGTTTATCACGCGCGCACACACGCATGGGCGCACACGTGTCCTGCATGTGCACACACCCTCACGAACAGACGTGCACACACGCACGCTCTCAGGTGCACACTCACACGTGCACACGCACACACGTGGATGCTGGCACACGGGCGCACACACTGGGATGTCAGCCTTCTCCCACCACGGAGACCCCGGAGCCTCCAGGAACACCAGAGCCACACGCCCACGAGGGAGAAGGCTGCTCTGCCCACTGGGGCCCCCGACAGCCCCTCACGGCCCGGGCCCCCCAGGGGAGCAGGCTCACGGCTTCTCCCGAGCGCCCGGGGGCCTGCCCATGAGCTGCCTTCAGGCTGAAGAAAGCAGCCCCTCCAAAGTGGCTCCCTGCCCCCCCCGCCCCGGAGCTCAGGCCGCCACCACACACGGCCGGCCCCTGTGCCCCCCAGGGGGACCCACGTCTCTCTGGGACCCCTCAGCAAGGGCAGCCACGGGAGGGCAGCTCAAAGCCCGTCCGACACACGGGAAGAGGGCGGCCGCCTCCCTGCGGGGCTCTGGGGGGGCCCGTGGATGGCGGGGTGAGCCTGGGGCCTGGCACACGGTCAGCCCCTGGCGAGGTGGGTGCCAGGACGCTGCCGCACCCGACGTGGCCGGGCTGGAGACTCCTGGAGGAGGCACAGGGGCCCTGAGCCTGCTTCTGCAGGGTCTGCGTCTCCTAACTGTGTACAGGGACCTATGCTTCTCTCTCTCCCTGCAAAAAGAATTACTGAAATTTAAACATGCACAAAACAGTCCTCACTGTGCCCCCGGGGGGCTTCCCTGAGGCCCTGCAGCCCCTGAGCTGTGACGCCTCCGGGCCTCCCCTCAGGCCTGGCTGGGGGAGGTGGCTGGGGTGACAGCGGGGGCAGTGGCTGTCTGCTGTCCACCTCTCCGTCTGTATCAGGGCACGTTGGGGGTGCGAGCAGGCCTGAGGGTCCCCTCCTCCCCTGATACGCCCACTCTCGGACTGCCCCGCTTCCCTGAGCCACGCCCTGGTCAGCCTTCTGGAAGGTTCCGGGGTCCAAGGACCAGGGTGACCCATCCTCCAGGCAGGAGAGGGGAGGCAGGGCAGGAGGGATGGCCTGGGGGCTGCCGGGAGCGGCCACCCCACCTCTGCTCAGAGCCCCGGCCGGGGTCGGGGCACTGCCCTCCCTGCTCCGGGCCCCCTCGGCCTCTGGGACCCTGGGTTTTTCCGGGAGAAGCTTCTGGCTGAGGGCAGCCATGACAGAATGGAGCGGGGAGCTCCACCCTCTGCTGTGGAGCCGGACACGGAGAGAGCACGTCTCCGCGGAGCTTTCTCGGGAAGAAGACGTCTGGACGCAACAGCTCGCGGGGCCCCCAGGCCGGAGGCCACAGCTCCCCCGGCCGCCCTGCACGCACTCAGCCGTTCATTCACCCGTCACTGGGTCACCCACTGCTGCAGACACACATCTGTCTCCACGCAACACACCCGCGTCGCTCACCCGCCCTCCTGTCCTCAGAGGGCGGACTCGGCTGGGCTCCGAAACACGGTGCCCTCAGAGGAGCGTTAAGAGGACAAGTCACCAGCCCAGCCCAGCCCGGGGCCCAAGTCCCCCCAGGGCTGGACCGGGCCCCACGATGGGGCGCGGGCGGGAGGCCGGCGCGGACCCTGGGAGGGGCCCCGGGGCCCACCTGCCCCTTGGCAGCATCTTATATCTGAGTTCTCCACACGCCCACGTCGGACTTTCACAAAGCGAACACCAAAGTTATGGTGGGCCTTCATCACACGAGATGTAATATTTAAAGGCAAAGAAATCGTTTTACAAAATCACAAGAACAACGCAACATCTCCCTTTCAGAGGAGCCGTAGCCCATCTCACAGTTGATGTCATTGTTAATTTTTTCTAATGACACATTCAAGAAACAAAGCAAAACAAAAGAACCATCAACTCAGCATTTAGAACAACATATTTTGACAGCATATTTTTAAATGAATTCCCCTCTTCCAATGAAAGTGCCATCTTGCAATCTTTTAAAGTCTATTCAGTATATACCAACATGATTATCTCATTCTTCCCACGATAAAAACTCCCAGATACATAATGGCAGCGTGATCAACATGCAAATGCACCCACAGGACGTTGTCTCCTCCTGCGGGGACCAGGCGGAGGGACAACGTGAAATGCCCCCTGGGAGCTCCAGCGCGGCAGGCGCCCCGCACAGTCCGCTGTGCGACGCCGGGACGCACAGAGGGAATGGGAGTGAGTGGCACGCGGATGCCTGTCCTGCTCCTGAGGACAAAAGCCCAGGGATCGGGCCCCAGGGGCTTTGCACGGCCACCCACAGATGCGGCTGCTGGCGGCAGCTCTCAGAAGGCTTGGCCGCTGCACCTGCTGCCACTCGGCCCACGGAGGACTTTGGAGTCATTCGTCCGTACCCACAAGGGCCCCATGGCAGGAGCCGCACCAGGATCCCGGCTAGGGTGCAGGGACCTCCCCACTATGTGCACACACACGGCCGGCATCCCCCTCACCTGGGAACACCTGGGCTAGGCCCTCACAGGTGGGCCCTGTGTCCCCCCTGTCCCGGGAGACCACTGGAAGGCTGCTGCAGGGGTCCCTGGAAACCTCCAAGGGCAGCAGCCATGCGTGTGTTCCCCAGGGCTCCACTGGGACAACCTGGTGCCTGTTCCGTCCGACTCTGATCTGAGCTCAGCCAGAGCGAGGACCCTCGGGAGCACCTAACTGAGGGCGTTGGGCCCAGGAGGCAGGAAAGCTTACGGGACCCCGTGCCATGAACCCAGGGATGCGGGGACCCCACAAGCACAATAAGGGGAAAACAGTTGTGGTTTTAAAATGCCTGCATCCACCCCAAGGAGGAAAGTTTCTGCTTCTGAGGCCGGGTCACTGGCTGAGACCCGGGGGGTGAGGAGCCCCCAGAAGACAGACCCCCGCCCGAGGAAAGGTATGTGGGGCCTCCACCAGCCGAAAGGCAACTTTCCACCTGCCAACACTGGGAGGCTGCCGGGGGGCCTGCAGGTCAAGTGGACAAAACTGCAGGTGGCAGCTGGTGGCTGTGCCTCCGGCCGCGGTGGCTGGACGGCAGGGGTCCACGGCCAGCTTCACCTCCCGTGTGTGCGCACGTGTGAGTGTAAATGTCAGGATGGGTACACGCACGGTGTGTGCACGCGTGTCGTGTTCGTGCCCACACGTGTGTGCACTGCCTGTCGTGTGGTGCACGCGTGACTGTCTCTCCTGTCCCGTGGGGCTGATTTCTGGCCAGTCAGGCGCCCGTCACCCCCCTGCGCTGACCCCCGCCCTGTCGCCGCCCCTCGGGCCCTGCCTGTGGCTCTTGGGGTGCTGACTCCAATCACAGCCTGTGCCCCAAGCCCCTCTCCAGTCACCCCTGCAGGCTGGCACCTGAGGAAGCCACCGCCCGGGGGGTGCAGGGTCAGCCCTTCCCACAGCGGGGCGGACGGGGCAGGGTGGGCAGAGTCGCCCGCCGGAAATAACCCGCGGAGGCGTCGGGGTGCTTCGTGGGGCCCCGGCGCGTGGGCCGCCCTGTGGGGCTGGATGGACGGGTGGACAGATGGACACGTGGACAGAGGCCAATGGAAGGCAGCCCGTCCAGGGCCGTGCTCGAGAGAGTGGACGCCCTGCTCTCCACCCAGAGGGGCCCCTGTGACAGCCGATGGTAAATGCAGGATGCACTCGTTTCCTGCGGCTGCCCCGACCCAGCCCCACACACCAGGCAGCGCAAACCACAGACACGTGCCCTGCCCCAGCTCTGGAAGCCGGGAGCATCTTTTCCAGGCCCCCCTCGCGGCTTCGGGGCTCGCTGGCCATCTGGGTGCTCCCGGCCAGCCTCCGCCTTCACGTCCCCCGGCATCTGCCCGTGGGAGTGACAGCCCTGCCACGCGGAGTTCTTGTAAGGACACCAGTCACACCTGCAGGGGCCTCCTGCCCACTCAGGTCCCACCCTGAGTCCCGGGGCGACGGCTCAGCGCCTGGCAGCAGCCGGGCCCTCAGGCCGGCGACTCCTCAGCGACACGGCCCAGAAGAGAAGCCCACCCGGCGCCGTGGGGCCCTCAAAGCGTCAACGTATTTTCTGATCTTTAGAGAAAGCGCGCGCGGCGCCCGACTGATTCCAGGTGTGAGCAGGTGAGAGTGTCTGGGGGGAAGCAGCATCCCACGTGGGGGGTGGGTGGCAAGGAGGCAGCTGGGAGGCCTGGCGGGCAGGGGGTCCGAGCGCCTGGAAGGAGGGCACTGGGGAGCGGTCCACGTGGGCGGGCAAGGGTCCCGGCTGGAGGGTGCCGGGTACGGAGAAGCAGCAAGAAGGAAAGGGCTTTGGGGGGGGGGGGTCAGAGGCAGGTCGCAGTGATGCCCGCCCTGCACACCTGCGAGCTGCCCGCCTCTGAGCTGTGAGACCCTGGACCCTCAGGTGGGCAGACGGACGTGCTCCAGAATCATCTGTGGAACGAGCATCTCCGTGGGACGTGACCCAGCCCCAGGAGAGCCTCAGGTCGCATGGGACTCACCCCCGAGGTCCCGCTCGTACCCTGTTTCTTCAGGAGCTGTGATCCCATCCGCTCCCCCCACCCCGGCTCAGGACTCCATTGGACAAGCTCTGCCCTCCCTCCCCGGCAGACGCCGCAGCGTTCAGGTCTCAAAGGAAACCGGGCTTGAAGGACACGGCGGCTGGAAGGCCGGGAGCGGCCGCGCTCCGGCGTCCAGGGACACCCGGGGGCCGACGCCCCGGCCCCTCGGGCCCTGCGCCCGCGGCCCTGCGCGCCGCTCCGCCGAGGCCACCGCACGTCGGCGTCGGAGCCCTGGGGAAACGGCCGCGTGCACGCAAGCCCCGCACGGCGTGTGCACCGCAGCTCGCGCCACTCGCCCCGCGGAGATGCTGCGTGCGGTGCAGCGGGCGGACGCCCAGGCCCCGGGGGCAGCGCCTGGGCCGGGCGGGGGCGCGGCCTCTGCGCGGGGGGCCCTGACCAACCAGGGGGCACCCGGGGGGCGGTGGCCGCGCAGGGGCTCGACGGGGACCCCGGAAAAGGCACCCCGCGGGAACCGAGCCCAGAGGAGCGGTCACCAGGGGCTGGGGCGGCCTCCCGGGGGGAGGCCCTGGGGTGGGGGCGCGCTGTGTCCCGTCCATGGCCCCCACAACACAAGGACCTGCGCGTGCACCAGGCCTCACGGAACTGCGGACCACGGGAGGGAGCCTGATCCTGGCTGAATACTGCACCTTATTAAAGATGATCCCGGCCCGCTGGATTGGCTTTACAGCAAGGGTCGGTCACGAGCCACCGTCAGAGAAATGCTGGGCTTGGGGGTCCTGGAGCCCGCGGGGGTGGGGCTCCCGTGGGGGGAGGGGCTCCTGGGTGGGCGGGGCTTCCAGGGGGAGGGGATCCCGCGGGGGAGGGGCTGAATTTAGGCGGGCGTTCCTCCTATAGTCCATTTGCCAAGATCCGTGGACGGGAAGGCTCTGGGCGCCCTGGGTGATGGTGGAGATGATAAGAGAGACAGAGACAGGGAGAGACAGAGAGACGCAGGGAGAGACAGAGACAGAGAAGAGTGCTCGTCTATGGAAAGATGTTCCACGCAAAGACTGACACCCTGAGTCTCCCACAGGAAGGGGGCGGGGCTGCACCCCTGAGTCTCCCCTGGCGGGGTGGGGGTGGGGGGCTGAAGGCTAGGCCACACGTGGGCACCACGGCCCGACCAGGGTGAGAGAGTCCCCTGCCTGTGCCCACCGTGCGAGCCCGGCCTGGGCCCAGGTGCTCCATCACCCTCCCAAGCCAGACCCCTCGCTGGCCCCGCCTTCAACACCAAGTCACAGGTTCCCGCGTCCCCACCTCAGCACTCAGGGTGTGAGTCACCCAGTGAGTCTAACATGGGGCGGATCTGTCCCAGCGACCACCTGCCAGACACGGCTGCCTAAGCACAGGGCCGAAACGGTCCTACAGCCACCGGGGGCCCGGCCGAGTGTGGAGACCCCTCGCACCCAAAACCCGCAGGCTCCAAGCCCGACCCTGAACGAGCCCACCCGGCACTCTCTGCCACAGTCACCTTCCGGCTGTGCTGGCCCCGCAGCTTCTAGGAGACCCTCAGCCAGGCCACTGCTGCCCTAGGACAGCGAGCCCCCAGTCCTGTGCTGTGTCAGGTCAGCCAGGCCCCAGGGAGGCTGCGGCACGAGCTTCAGAGAGCTAGATGGAGACCCTCGAGCTGGGGGTCCCGGCTCTGGGGTGACTTGCTGTCCAGGGGATGAAGCTGCCCCAGGCTGTCGTCCAGCCCTGGCCATGCCAGGTGAGGACCTGCCAGTTCTAGGTCCCCTGCTGGGAAGGAAGTGACACGTGTCACCCAGCCCCTCCCGGGGTCTCTGGTGTCTGAACCACTTGGGGCTGCTCCTGGTTTCCCAAGCAGCCCTGTCACCCATCCCCCAGGACAGGCTGGACACCAGGCAGGCCCCAGGGGTCACTGAGGGGCACTTCCTGCCTCACCAGGCCCCCTGCTTGCTCTGGTCTCACTGCCACAAAGTCACTTGGGTGACAGGCGGATGCCCCCTGAACTCCGCCAGGCAGGTCACCCACAACGAGTGGACAGAGTCCAGGGCGGGAGGCCCCAGATGGACCCCCTGGGTTTCCACATCTCTGAGCATCCCTGAGCATCTCACCTTCCTTGGGACTTGAAGGGGTGACGTTCCCAGGCAGATGTGAGCTCATCTGCCCAGCGTGGCTGGACCCTACCGCCCCCCTAGGTTCCCACACGCCCGGAAGCATCATTTCAGCAAACGGAGAAGGGAGTGTGGCATTTCATTGGCCAGACCCTGTGCTGTTGGGAGCCGACCACCGAGAGAGGGAACCAGAAACCCAGATGGTGAGCGGCCGGGGGTGGGGGGACCAGGGGACCTGCGCTGACCCCGAGACGGACGGACATGAGGGAAGGAGGGTCTTGTCTTCAGAACCCCCACCGCCCCGCGTCGGCTGTGGCTGCCCGGCCGGGCTTCCCTGTGGGAGAACCTAACCTCTGGCTGGTGACACCAGTGTTGGTCAGACGCATGTCACTGGCTAAGAAAGGCAGCAGCGACTGGAGCTGATGGAGACGCAGAGCTGCCTCTGGCCCCCGTGCCCCCTCTCCCTGAGCCGCCTGGCGCTGCCCGGAGCCTGGGCTCTGTTTCTGGAAGAGTTTCCGCCCGGATGGGGCCCCGTCCCCCGTGCAGCCGAGCCCACGGCCGGGTCTGCTCCGAGCAGAAGTGGAGGACGGAGGCTGAGCACACACGGACCGGCCTCCCAGAGGCCGTCGGGGAGGGGCCTCCGACACCACCCTGAGTCACAGACGCAGGCCAAGGCCACCCGGAAGCCCACGCGATGCTTAATGACAAACCCAATACCGTGGGGGCAGTTCCAAGTGGCACTTTCACCTCCTCGCCGGGTCTGCCTTCCAGGCCCTCAGTCTCGCTGCCTCCCCACGACGCCGCGGGGCCGGCCCTGGCTCCCCGAAATCCCACATTTGTAACAAACACCGTTCATTGGAGACACAACGCCCACCCTGGAAACAGAGCTTCAGAACACCTTTGTTTTCATCCTCAGCTTAATGAGGACTCATGCCCGGGTGGTCATCCTGTGTTTTTCTGTGTGTGGCACCGGGAACAAACAATACCGTTAGCGCCGCGGAACAGGAGAGAAAACGGGCAACGGAGGCGGCTGGAACCAAGAGCCTGCGTCGGGCAGAGGCTGCACACTTACTTACCCCCAGGGCCTGCAGGCCGCGGTCTGGAACCTTCCATTCCTCACTGTTTGATGTTGCAAAATAAAACAAACCCAAATCGGGGAAAAGCGTTCCCGAGATGCACAACCATTATTTTTTAAAAGTGCCCAGATGTGCATTTAAAAGCAGCATCCTGCTGGGTAAATAAAGCCAGAGGACGGCGAGAAGGCGGTAATTGGTGAAACGGGCCAGAGGAAACCCATTTACAGCCCTAGTTTCCACGCCCTGGATTCTGCGTTGTCACAACCGAGGCGGGAAAAATTCCCCAGGCAATTAATTTCCAAAGAAAATTCCATCCACGCTCACGTTTCCCCACAAATAGACTTCTTGACTGTAGGATCCACCCCACCCCCAGGTTCTTCCGGCAGTTGGGGTGGGAGTCGGATGCTGGGGTGCTGAAAGTGTGGATGGGGTCGGGACCTCTGGATGCACCCATGACCGCTGCACTTCTCTGCACCCACGGCAGGCCCAGCCCTGCCGCCCTCGGATCCGCCCTGGCCCTCAGGATCCGATGGAGAAAGGCAGGCCGGTCCTGATGGAAACTTCCAGACCTGGGGCGTCTGCATGCTCCTCCGAGCTGTGTCCTGCCCACCTCTCCCTGGCCACGCAGAGAGCTCTGCGCGGCCCTGCGGCTGGGCCTCCCCCTGTGGTCAGTCAGCAGCCCCGGACGATTCGAAGTGACCATTCCCGATGCTCATTCCCCGGACGAGGCTCAGGGCGGGTCCCCAGCTGGACGAGGCCAGTGTGGTCAGTGGGCCTCAGACCTGTCGGCACAGCCCAGCCCACCAGGTTCTCCCGTTTCTGTGCTCCAGCCCTGGTGCCCTCCCAAGGCTGTCCAGCCACCACATCCTGCAGGGAACCCCACATCAGCTCAAGACTACCCATGGGATTGTCCTCAAATCAGTCTCGGGGCTTCCCTGCTGGCGAAGTGTTTAAGAATCCGCCTGCCAATGCAGGGGACACGGGTTCAAGCCCTGGTCCGGGAAGATCCCACATGCTGCAGAGCAACGAAGCCCGGGCGCCACAACTACTGAGCCTGCAGTGTAGAGCCTTCGAGCCGCAACTACTGAGCCCATGTACCACAACTGCTTAACGCCCGCATGCCTAGAGCCCATGCTCTACAACAAGAGAAGCCACAGCCCTGAGAAGCCCACGCACCACAATGAAGAGCGGCCCCCGCTCGCTGCAACTAGAGAAAGCCCGCGCACAGCAATGAAGACCCAATGCAGCCAAAGATAAATAAATAGATAAATTTATCAAAGAAAACACAAAAATCACAGTTTCATCCCCGGGGATAAGCCACATGCCCAGAGGTAGAGGCTCCGACTCCCTGTCCCGAGTGACACTGTCCACCTGGGTCCCGTCCTGGACGCGTCCTCGCGATGCACCATCTCACCCAGCAGAACCTGATACGAGCTGTGCTTGCTGGCACGGCCCTGCCCCCTCTCCTGCTCCACGGCGTTCAGACGTAGAACGGGGGCTGGCAGCGGAGCTGTGCCTGGCCGTGGCCGTGGGCAGGAGGACACGCAGGTGGCGAGCACGGATGGAACAAACATGTCCATGGTGCTGCCTGGGGCACGGCCCCGGTCTCCCGACCCCGCCTGCGGGAGCACACGCCCAGGGCACCCTCACGCCCACCCCAGGCATGTGCATCTGCTCCCTGGGGCGGCCGCCACGAGGGCCCCAGACGGCACAGCGGGAGCTCACCCTCCTCCATGAGGCCAGGGTGTCGGCAGGGCCGGTTCCTTCTGCGGCCTCTCCCCCGGCTTCCGGTGTCTGCCGGCATCCTTGCTGTCCCGTGGCTTGTACAATACATACACCACTCTCACCTCTGCCTCAGCCACCACGTGGTTTCTCCCTGTGTCTCTGTGTCCTCCTCTCTTTTCCCAAGGACCCCAGTCACTGGGTTTAGGGCCACCCTTCTCCAGTATGACTTCATCTTAACAATTACGTCTGTAAAGACCCTATTTCCAAATTCAGTCACGTTCTCAGATCCCAGGTGGACTTGAATTTTGAGGGGACACCACTCAGCCCATGAAAGGTACGACCACTATCCCGCTATCAGAGAGGTTGAGCAGCTGATCCAAGGTTGCACAGCTGCTACGTGGTCAAGCCATGACCAGACCCTGGCAGGACAGTTGGAGCCTGGCCCTTGTCCTCTCTGTTGGTGGGGTTCAGCCGCTCAGTGCAGAGGGGGAGACAGAGCTTAGAAGGGCGCCGCGTGCCGACGGTCATACGGTGTTTGGGCCGAGCGGCTCCTGGGACTGGGGTCTCCAGCCTGCCTCCCCCGGGACCGCCAGGCTGTGCTCGGTCCCCAGCACAGCCGCCCTTTGAGATGCGGGCCTGTTTCACAGACACTCGAGGGGGCTTCTTGGGAACACGAGACATCTCACCTCTGCTACATGATCGCATAATAAGCAGATGAGGGCACTGGGCACCAGAGTTATTAAAAGTGAAAGGTGCTCCACGAGAAGGCGAGGGACGCGGGGAGCCTCTGTCTCCTACAAATACGTAATGAAATTTAAATTGAATCTGGTTTAAAATCATTTACCTTTGACATCATCTATCAGTGCACTAAGCATCAGCCAGGAAAGCAAATAACCTTTCAAGCAGAATGAAAAATTCCTCTGTCTCTTTTGATTCCATGTTAATTTTCAAATTTAAACTACCCTAGAGCTCCCTGCTCGGGGTCGGCCCCTAAGAGCCTGCTGCTTGCACGAGGTCCAGGCCGTCCCAGGCGCCCTCCTGGCCTGCTCTGCAGACGCGGGTGCAGGTTGGGCTCCCACGCAGGTGAAAAGCGCCCCAGGGAAGGAGGTGAGGGCCCTCGCCCGTCTCAGAGTGACTGTCCGCACAGAGCTGGGGGACAAGGGCTGGACGCCACTCCACGTTACTGTGACCCAGGGAACCATCTTCTACCGGGCGCCTCTGTCTTCCCATCTCCACGCTGGCCATCACCGCCCAGCCCAGCCGGCATGTGGAGGACCCGCGAAGCTCTAGGAGTCCCCAGGCAGGACCTCGCGGGGACGTGCAGGAGGGGTCCCGGAGCCGGCATCCTCACCAGGGCCCCGTGTCTGGTAAGGTCCCTGGTGGGGATGGAGTTGATGGGGATACGGCTGAGCTGCTGTTCAGGTGGGAGGGGCGCTGTGAACCCCTCCCTCACCTATATCCACCTGCTGAGGCCGGGCAATGAGCCTTGGGGGTGAGCCTTCCTGGGCTCCTGTTCCCATCACACAGGCCAGTAAACCGAGGCCCCGGAGGCCGAGCAGCTCACCTGGTCCCGTCATTATGTGGCCACGCCAAGCGCTGGACCGGCTCTCATGAGTCTGTGGGTCACGGGGCCCAAACGCCAGAGCCGGGCAGCGTCACCGTTTTCTCTGAGGTTGGAAGTCTTTCACGTTGAAGCAAACCAGAGCCTGCGGGCTCATCCTCAGCTTTGGCCGTGGTCATTGCGGGGCGAGCACAGCGGGGATCCCTGGGCCGGTCCTCTGTGCTGGGCCAGACCTGCTGCTCCCAAAGGTCACAGCAGGAGGCGGGAGCCCCGGCAACCGTCACCCATCCTGCGCGAGCCGTGCGTGGCGTCTCTGGGACCAACCCCCGGTCCCCATCCCTGGGGGCACACTGGCTGTGCAGATGGGGGCGCGGAGGGGTGCCCAGGTGGGCAGGGGCATGGCACGGCAGGCGCCACTTCAGACGGCCCTGTGGCCAGGGCGGAGATGGCATCCCCGTCTGGGGACCCAGGCCCTGGTGTGCACGGTGAGGCCCTGCAAGCAGCCTCGGCCTCTGCAGCCTCCGCCCTGTGGCCTCAGCAGCCAGTCTGCCCCGTTTCACAGAGAAGAGAGCGGAGCCGCAGACGCTGTGTCCTGCCTGGGCTCCCGGCACACACAGAGCAGTCGCCTCAGAGCCTGGGCCCGTTCGCAGGACCACGTCAGCTCCCTGGATGCGGAGGGACAGCAGGGAGCACACTGACCACGGCCTCGAGGCCCCCCCGGGGCCTGGAAGCTCTTCCTTGAACCCCGCTCAGCTCCTGAGTGCGCATGTCCAGCCCCTCCGGACCCTGGCCGCCGTCCAGGAAGAACCTGGGCCTGGGCCCCTTTCGAGGCCTGCTGCTATTTCTTAATTAGCCAGAGCAGACAAAGGGGCTTTTCATGGGCAGTGTCCCTTGCGCTGTCACATGTGGGCACCACTGGGCTGGAAAACAGAGTGGGCTTTGCCAGAACGTCACCCCCACCGTGCCCGCCTGGAGAAGATGGGCAGGGAGGAGAGGCCGGGGAGGGAGGCCGGGGAGGGAGGCCGGCCTGGCCCCTCCAGCCCCGGGCTGGCCTTGGCAGAGGACCCCGGCCCCGGGGAACCATGCCTCCGGTCTCACTGCTGCCACCAGGTGAAGGGATCCGGGTGCCCAGGCGGCAGGGGCCTGGGGTCTGCTGCTCCCCGATGAGGGGCTGCTTTCTACCCTGACGCAAGGTGGCCCCGAGCCAAGCCCTCGGGCAGAAGCCCCGGATGTCCGTGTGCTGCGCTCACCAGCCGGGCAGAGCCTTGGCGCGGGCTCCGGGGCCCAGGGCTGGGTCGGAGTCGCTGCTGCGCTGTCATCTGGAGCCCAGGCCGCGCAGGAGACCCTCGATATCCGGGGAAGGGGGACAGGAATGGGGGCAGGAGGCCGGGCGGGGACGAGCGTCCTGGGGGCGGCGGGAGCAGGTCACGGAGGGACGCTTCCATCCTGTGCGGCCGCCCGCGGGCAGCCGGTGCCCCGCACCCCCTCCCCCGGCCACTGCCGGAGCCCACATGACACCCGTCTGTTGGATGTCCCAGCACAGCCGTGCCCAGGGGCTTCTCCCAAGGTCAGGCACGTCTGGGGGCCGGGGCGGCCGGGACGAGGCCAGGATCTCTGTTTCCCTGTTCGTGAACCTCCACCTGCAAGGAACTGAGGGGTCTCCTGGCCTTTGCTTCACAAAGGCTGTGGGTCTGGGGGTTTCTGGGATGGGTGGAGGGGGTGACAGGCAGTGACTGCCTAATGCCTCTGGGTCTCCTCTCCGGTGATGAAAACGAGAACTCGATGGTGACAGCGGTCGTAGGACACCGTGAACATGCTAAATGCCAATGAAACGCACTTAAAAATGTTTAGTTTTGCTACGTGAATTTCACCTCAATAAAACAAGCTAACTTTTTTAAAGGCTTTCAGAGCAGCCAGGCTCCCCCTGAAAGAGCAGGAGGGAGGTCCCCTGGCTTCCCGGGAGCCTCCACGGCCCCCACCCACAACCACGCGTGCGCACCGGGGCACAATGCTTGGGGCCACGCACCCTGCCCGGGGGGTGGCCCAGCAGGGGCCTGGCTGGGGCTGCAGCCACCATCCCCCCAGAAAGTACCAGCCCCCCAGCATGGGGCGGCCTCCCCCCACCCGTGGCTGGGCATCTGCACGGCCTGAGCCCAAAGCCCCCCAGCCAGGAACACAACAAAACAGGACACCATGAGCGCTCAGCGAGGCGCGACAAGCGGTCAGCACGTCGCCATGGAGACAGTCCCCTGCGGGGTCCCTGGGCCCAGCCGGGAAAGGCCCACCGGCTCCCAACGAGAGCTGGGGGTCGGCGTCCATCCCTTCAGCCCGCGTGCCACCCACGGCAGTGACGTCCGCACAGACTATTCCACTGGCTTAAATTACACCCAAACCGAGTGGCCCAAAGGTTCGGCGACAGGAGAACGGGAGCGGCAGGTTAAGTGGTACGAGAGGAGAGATCCGTGCTGAGATCACCAGGGAGGGTGTTCGGAAGACCCGTTCATATGTACTTAAAAAATTCCTAATCTCCACCAGCATATGCCGTTCCACCTAATTCTGATCAACTTAAATGTAAAAACGTCTCTGTGCCTCCGCTTGGGTTTTACCGCCATCTGGTTTAATTAGTCCTTGGGTAGCGCGCCTCCGAGTTAATGATGGAACATGCCGGGCTGATCGCGTTGGCTGCCGGGGCCGCGTCTCACCTCGTCCTTCCTCCTCGACCTGCTGGTGGGGGGTCAAGGCCAAGGTTGCCGAGGATGCGGCGGTGGGCGCGGGCGGTAGGCCTAGAGGTGGACTCGGGGTGTGAGGCTGGGCGCAGCAGGACGGCTGCCCGGGTCCCCGTGCGCAGGGAGGGGTCTCTGCGGCCAGACCCCTGGAGGATGGACACCTGCCCACAGGATGCCGGAGGCCCCAGGTGGGCCCGGCTTCAGGTCTCCCGTGTCTCAGGCTGGAAGCCAGTGCTTGGCGGGGGGTGGGCAATGCTCCCTGAACAGTGACAGAGAGACCACCCGAGAGGAAAGGGGCGGGCAGGACACAGGCCAGGACCAGCCTGAGGGGAGGAGATGAGGAGGGGCTACGTGAGCAGGGCCCCTGCACCACGAGGCCTGAGAAGACCTTGCGGTTGCAACCGCGCCGGTGACCTTGACAAGTGCCATCCCAGGAAGGGCGGGCACCAACCCCAGGAGAGCGGGCGACAGGCCAGTGGAGCCCTGGTGCCTGCGGAGATGGCGGCGGTTGGGGGTGGGGGGGTGGTGGCTGAGGTCAGCTGGTCCAAGGCCAAGGTGCCAGAGGAGCGAGGGCAGGTGGAGATGACCAGGGGAGGGGGTCATCGGGCAGAGCTCAGGCAGGACCAGCACCCCAAAACCCCCCTTTGCAGGACAGGAAGCTGTAGTCTGGCAGGTCCATCCCGACAAGGTCCCTGCTGCTGGCCCTACGTTGGGGACTCACTGACCTAGAGCAGCTCTGCACCACCACTCCCCACCCAGGGAGGGCCCACCCCCTCTCAGGGCCACGTCCACCCTGCCACATGGGAGGCCTGTGGCAGGTCCTCTTTGGGCCTCTCTGGTTTCACCCTAAAAATGGGAATGACAGTGCCTACCTTGTCTGACTTTGGAGGTCGAAGATGACTGATCAAGTGTCATGACAGCCAGAGTGAAGCTCAGAGTGAAGCCCTGCTGGTGTCATTTCAACCTTCTGAGATGAGTCCTTAGTAGGCACTGAGAGCCTTACACCTGGTGTGTTTTCCCTTTTTGCCTTGTCTGCCAGGAAGCTCAGAGCTAAGCTTTCTGCTCAATTGCAGGAGCTCCCTTTGCCTGCGCCAGTGACTCTCAGCTGGGATGAGTCACTTGGCTGACAAGTGAGGGGGCTGGCCCTCCAAAGGGCCCTCCCCATGTGGCCTTGAGACCCTGGGCCATGTCCGTGGAAAGGCAGCTGACAGAACTGTCCCCTGACTCCAGCACGCTCCTGGTGGGACAATGGATCTCTGCCACGCCGTGCACATTTGCAACACTGACCCCCAGAAAGCCCACACTCAGAGGTCCTAGGAAAGTTATCCCCAGCCACCCAAATTAAATTTATTAAGAGGTAACGGGTTTTCAGCGAATTTATTAATCAATTTGACAATGCCTGGGGATTGTAATATAAAAATAATCAGTTGGCCTTCTCACCAACGTGAGATGCCAAGAAGGTGTCATTTAATTTTCCAATGCCGACTGCCACCTTCCCAAACTTATTGTTACACTAATCGAGATGAAAACTTTGCAATTTGGAGTTTCAGAGGAGCATGTGTTCATTCCGTGTGGAGCCTGTGCACACAGGCAGCGACGCAGTGGCCCACCCTGGATTCCACGCCCAGGGCACAGGAAAGACCCTGACGCCGGCCGTAACCTCAGGCCAACGAGGACGTCCACGGCGGGGCGCGTTCCCACGGCAGACCCGAGCTTCACAAAAGTGACGGGACGGGAAGGAGGGCTGGGTCTTCCCTCTGCCCCACCCCTCCCTGCAGCCGCGAGCCCTTGTCCACACCGAGGGCACCTGGACCCAGCAACCCCAGGTGGGAAGCCAGAGGACAGACGAGGCTGTCCGCACAGCGAGTCCCCAGCAAGGCGAAAGGGCGCCACGCCCAGGACACGCGTGGGCGCCCGGGGGAGAGGCAGCGCCAGGGAGTGCAGACACCGGCCAAGGCCAGGGGCCCGGGCGCAGCCCCAGCGTGGACTTGGTTGCCGTCAGCCCCGGTCTGGGTCTGGGCCTCCTTCGGCCGAGCTCTGCTCTGAGGCCCCAAGCTGACCTCTGGCCTCAGGAAACCTCTGGTCCTTGTGTCAGAAAAGGATGCTGAGCAGGCGCTGGGCCGCAACGACCCACCGCGAGGGAAGAAAAGCACGTTGAGAGGAGTTAGGTTAGAAGGAACACGTGTGCGGGTTCACACACACGTGTTCGCGTTCACACACACGTGTTCACACACACGCACGCGCTCACACGCACACACCCGCGGTCTACAAACCCTCTAGGTGTTCGTATTGTCCTCATTTCAGACCTGATTATTTTCCTTTACTTTTTTGTTAAAGTCTCCCTTTAAAATCACCACCTGTCTCCGGACGCAGAGCAGAAGGGGTTATTCCCTGGCTGGAGTGCGGCCGTGACAGCGCGAGGGCGCCGACGGGGGAGAGGCTCTGGTCACCTTGCCGCCTGGGCCACACAGATGCAGGCGCTTGTGCCGTGCGGGTCCCCGGCCACCATCCCTGGGCCGGCTCCTCGCTGCCCGCCCGCCACGCTGCGCCCTGGGGGTCTGTCCCGTCCCTCACCAGCCGCAGCCTGGGGACGCCCAGCAGATGCCCGTCTTCCCGCCCCGAGTCATGTGCAGCATCTAAGGAGCGAGGGAGCCCGCCCCGCTGGGGGAGGCCCGGCGGCGGCCTGCTCTGGCGGACGAGGCGGTCACGGGCAGGCTGCCCCCCGCCGCCCCAGCAAATCAGGGCCTGGTGCACCTGCACAGGGGGTCCGTCCCGCCAGCCCTGTAAGGACCCCAGGACACCCCGACACAGGCCTGCACCAGACAGCCTCAGGGGGCGACCCTTCAGAGCTGCGGGGTCTGGCTGGCCCGGCAAAGGGGCTGGAAGGGCAGAGCCCTCACCGTCCCTGGAGGCCAGCTCGGGGTGTGACTGGGCCTCTGCTCGTGCGTTTTGTGAAATCAAAACGGATGGACAGCTTCTCTGCAGACCTGGGTGCTGCTGACAGAGGGCGATTTCCAGCAGGAAGGTGCTGGGGCTCTGTCAACCCTCTCTCGGGGAAGACAGGCCTTTTGAGGCTGGAAGGACCCAGGAGGGATGGACCCCGGAAGGCACCAGCAGGGAGAACGCCCCCACCTCCCAGAAGCCTGAGCCCCCCGGGCTGGGTGGGCCAGAACAGCAGGCCCCCACCAGGCGGAAAACAAAAGCACCCAGAGGGGTGAGGGGGCCCCGCGGAGCACCAAACACAGCACTAGCCCCGAGGCCACACGCTGACCAGCTCGCCCCCTCCGGGGTGGCCCCGGCCGCCCCCAGATGCCCCCGGCTCCCAAGACGGCAGCTCCGTCTCCCAGCAGAGCACAGACCAGCCCTGCGCCATGGACTTTAGGCTCCTGGTCACCCCCAAAGGTGCTGGGTGTCACCCCACAGCAGATGACACAGTGCCCATGCTGGCCAGGACACACCTGGCTGCCCCGCCTCCACTCATGTCCGGGGAGGACGGTCCCGGAGCACTGGGGAGGCTTTCCTGTGTTTACACAATTTTTAAGGGTCACATTCCACTTACGGCGATTACAAAACACTGGCTGTGTCCCCCGCGTTGTACACCACACCCTTGAGCCTCTCCTACACCCAAGTTGGTGCCCACACCCACTCCCCACCCCTGTAGAGCCCTCACCCTTCCCCCTCCCCTCTGGTACCCAATAGTTTACTCTCTGTATCTGTGACTCTGCTTCTTTTTGCTATATTCACTAGTTTCTACTATTTTTTTTAATTAATTAATTAATTTATTTAATTGGCCGTGTTGGGTCTTCGTTGTTGCACACGGGCTTTCTCTAGTTGTGGTGAGCGGGGGCTACTCTTCGTTGTGGTGTGCAGGCTTCTCATTGCGGTAGTTTCTACTATTTTTAAGGTTCCACATATAGGTGATATCATACAGTATTTGTCTTTCTTGGCCTGACATTTCGCTTAACATAGTACCTGCATGCGCAGTATTTCAATCTTTTTTATGGCTGAGTAGTATTCCACTGTATATATGTACCACCTCTTCTTTATCCCTTTATCTGTTGATGGACACTTAAGATGCTTCCATACCTTGGCAATTAGAAACAGTGCTGCTATGAACATTAGGGTACATGTATCTTTTGGGGTTTTTTTGTTTTGTTTTTTGTGTGTTTTAAAGTGTACAATTTGATTTTTTTTTTATTAGTAATGTATATGTGGCAATCCCAATCTCCCAGTTCATCCCACCCCAACCCCCTCTGCTTTCCCCACTTGGTGTTAGGGTACATGTATGTTTCTGAATTGGTGCTTTTGTTTTCTTTCCGGCTACACACCCAGGAGTGGGATTGCTGGGTCATATGGTAGTTCTACTTTTAGTGTTTTGAGAAAGCTCCACACTGTTTTCCACAGTGGCTGCACCACTTTACCTTCTCACCAAGGGTGTACGAGGCTTCCCTTTCCCCCATGCCCTCATTGACACGTGTCACCTGTGTTTTTTTTGATGACGGTCATTCTGACAGGTGTGAGGTGGTACCCCACTGTTGCTCTGATTTGCGTTTCCCTGATGATTAGAGATGTTGAACATCTTTTCCTGGGCCTGTTGGTCATCTGCATTTCCTCTCTGGAGGAAATGGGTAGTTTTTCTGCTCATTTTTTAACCAGGTTGTTTGTTTTTTTGGGGTTGATTTGTGGGAGCTGTTTATAGATGTTGGATGTTAATCCCTTATTGGTCATATCATTTGCAAATATTTTCTCCCACTCAGTAGGCTGCCTTTTCATTTTGTCCATGGTTTCCCTTTGCTGTACACAGCTTTTAGGTTTAATTAGGTCGTATTTGTTTATTTTTGCTTTTATTTCCTTTACTTTAGGAAATGGATCCAAAAAAAGTATTGCTGTGATTTATATCAAAGAGTATCCTGTTTGTGCTTTCCTCTAGAAGTTTTACAGTATCCAGTCTTACATTTAGGTCTTTAATCCCTTTTGAGCTTATTTTTGTATATGGTGTTAGGTAGTACTCTAATTTCATTGTTTTACAAGTAGCTGTCCAGTTCTCCCAGCACCACTTACAGAAGAGACTATCTTTTCTCCACTGTATATTCTTGCCTCCTTTGTCATAGATTAATTGACCATAAGCGTATGGATTTATTTCGGGGTTCTCTATCCCATTTCACTGATTTATGTTTTAGTGCCAGTAACATACTGTTTTGATGCCTGTAGCTTTGTAGTATAGTGTGAAGTCAGGGAGGGTGATTCCTACAACTCAGTTCTTCTTTCTCAAAGATTGTTTGGCTATTGAAGGTCTTTTGCACTTCCATACAAATTTTAAAATTATCTTCTCTAGTTCTGTGAAAATTGACAATGGTATTTTGATAGGGATGCATTGAAGCTGTAGGTTGCCGTGAGTAGTATGGTCATCTTAACAACGTTGATTCTTCCAGTCCAGGAACATGGTATGTCTCTCCATCTGTTTGTGTCGTCTTCGATTTCTTCCATCTGTGTCTTATAGTTTTCCAAGCACAGGTCTTTTGCCTCCTTATGTAGGTTAATTCCTAGGTATTTTATTCTTTTTGGTGCAATGGTAAAGGGGATTGCTTCCTTAATTTCTTTTTCTGGTACTTCATTGTTAGTGTATAGAAAGGCAACAGATTTTTGTGTATTAATTTTGTATCCTGCAACTTTACCAAATGCATTGATGAGCTCTAGTAGTTTTCTGGTGGCATCCTTAGGATTTTCTATGTATAGTATCATGTCATCTGTGAACAGTGACAGTTTTACTTCTTTTCCAATTTGGATTCCTTTTATTTCTTTTTCTTCTCTGATTGCTGTGGCAAGGACTTCCATAACTATGCTGAATAGTAGTGGTGAGAGTGGACATCCTTGTCTTGCTCCCCATCTCAGAGGAAATGCTTTCAGATTTTCACTGTTGAGCATGATTCTGGCTGTGGGTTTGTCATTTACGGCATTTATTATGTTGAGGTAGCTTCCCTCTATGCCTGCTTTCTGGAGAGTTTTTATCATAAATGGATGTTGAATATTGTCAAAAGCCTTTCCTGCATCTATTGAGATGATCACATGGTTTTTAATCTTCACTTTGTGAATATGGTGTATCACATTGATTTGTGTATATTGAAAAATCCTTGCACCTCTGGAATAAATCCCACTTGATCATGGTGTATGCTCCTTTTATGTTATTGTTGGAGTCAGTTTGCTAGTATTTTTTTGAGGATTTTTGCATCTTTCATCAGTGATATAGGCCTATAATTTTTTTTTTTTTTTGTAGTATTTTTGTCTAGTTTTGGTATCAGGGTGATGCCGGCCTCCTAGGATGAGTTTGGAAAGTGTTCCTTCCCCTGCAACTTTTTGGAACAGCTTCAAAAAGATAGGTGTTAACTCTTTTCTAAATGTTTGGTAGAATTTACCTGTGAAGCCATCTGGTCCTGGAGTTTGTTTGTTGCGAGTTTTAAAACTACGGATTCAATTTTCTATTTCTTCCCAGTTAGGATCTAGGGGACTGGAGTCTACCCACCAGGTAAGCCCTGATAACCATGTCAGGCCCCAAGGCTCGGGGAGCACCCCTGCTTGGCAACACTCCACAGGCTGTCACGCGTCCTCACTGGGGAACTAGTGCCGTCTGTGCCACCCCTGGGGCCTGGAGCTCTCTCTCTCCTGGAGACCGTGTCTCCGTGAACCTGTCCCTTTTGCCAATGTAATCTGGGTCTTTTCACTCTAACAAACCACCCTCGTGACGGTCACAGCTTTTCGGAACCTGACGGTGGTCTCAGGGACCCCAACCCACAGCAAGTGGCAATGGTCTGCAGGGGGTGTGCTTAGGATGCCGTTTCTGCAGGTGCGGTGCCAACTGCCAAGGCTGCCAGGATGCCTGTGGGCAGACGCTCGTCCTCGGTCCCCAGACAGACATCACCGTAGGCTGGTGGCAGGGCTCTGCATGGCATGGCCCTGGTCAGCCAGGTGGTGACCACCGAACGTCACACCCGTGAGGGGCAGGAGACGTTCACAGGGTTAGCGGCAAGATCCAGAGCTGAGGAGCCCAGCAGACGTGTTCAAGCCCCAGCCCCGCCACACGTGGGGAAGACAGGGAGCCACCGTGGGCGTCTGAGAGCCTCAGTTTCTTCTTCTATAAAAAGAGAATCATAGCCCCCATCTCCCACTGGGGGGACTCAAGTCACAAAGTATGAAAAGTGCCTGGCACCCGGCAGTGGCTCAAGAAACGTGCTCTCTGGGAGGGCTCCAGGCTCCTGTGTGGATTCCCGAGCGCTGGGCGTTTCTGGAGACAACTGCTTCGATCCCAAAGGCAAACAACGTGTGCCCCACCTGCAGGCAGACACACCCCCCGTGGGGGACGGGGCCTGAGACCACCCTGCCCAGAGCGCTCACAAGGAGGCGCGGGTGGGGTGGGGTATGAAGGGCACCCAAGCACCCAAAGTGTCCCCACCTGCCAGCTGGAGGGACCCCTGCAGTGGCCCCCAGGTTCCAGGAGCCCCACCTGGGACCGTACTTCCTTGCCTCCCCTTCCCCTCCCCCTCCACTCCCCTTCCCCTCCTCCTCCCCTCCCCTCCCTCTCCCCCCTCCCCTCCTTCCCTCCTCCCTGTTTTTTAACCTCGCGATCAGAACTGAACTTGGAAACAGCACGGATGTCGTCAGTGGGCTCACCCAACTTGTCCAGACCCTCAAGTCCAAGTCCCACCTGCCCCTCTTGGCATGAGGGCCGGACCACCCCCAGCAGCCCCCAAGGCTGGCCACAAGTCCCATCACGGGCCTCCTTTCAGAGCCTCCCAAGCTCCTTGCGACCAGGCTGGGAGCCCCAGAAGAAGGTCGCGCTGTGTCGCCACCACCCCCAGGGACCCTGGGTGCGTCCCCTGCCTTCCCTGAGCCTCCCTTTGCTCTACGATGAAGAGAAGACAAGCATGGAGCTGGGAGGGTGGCTGTGAAGACCCAGGAGCAAGTGGGCACAGGACATCCAGCCCCCAGGACCGCAACTGAGCAGGGCCAGCGCCTGCCTCTCCAAGGACAGGGAGGCCTCCCTGTGCGGTGGACAAGCATCGCGAGCCCTCAGGTGACAGCACGTGTCCCTCTGGGCAGCAGATCCAGCAGCCTTGGTCACCAAAGCCCCGAGAGGTGGGAGTCTGCCAGGGCTGGGGAATAAGGGGGCTTTAATCAGGACCCCGGAGCTGCTCCTGGAGGCAGGATTTCAGACCGACATGGGGGCCTGAGTGGAGCAGGAGCGAGAGGTGCCCCAGAGGTGCCCCAGGTGCCTTCTGGGGCAACGTAGGCCTTTGCCGGGGTTACAGCTGGGCCGGAAGACAGGGTATTAGCCACAGGGACCCCGGAGCCTGGACCACTGGTCTCCTCTTGGAACTGCAGTGGATTAGAAAGGTGCTAAAGTCCCTTCCGCCACGCAGGTAAAAACGCCTGCTGAGCTAGTCTCCCAAGTCAGGGTTGAACCAGGTGGGACACCCCATGTCCTCCCGACCCCGTCGGCCAAGCCAGCATCAGAGCCTCATTCACACACACGTGTAAACGGCCGACAGCGGCCGTCAGCCTGGGCTAACTTGTCTGCAGCACCTGCTCTCTGCAGGCCCTGGCCCAGCCGATGACGACGGGGACAAGCTGACGACGGATGCCCAGGTCCTGCCCCAGAGGGGCTCACAGCCCAGGGTAAACGCAGGGCCCACGTGGCACGCAGCTCGTAGGACCACCCCCCCCACTTCTGGGGGAGCTCCCGTCTGCTCCTGTGAATGGAGATGCCCCCACCTTGCAGGTAAGCACAGGTCACAGAACATGGCTAGGCCTCTCACACGTGCCACGCTCCGCCAACGCCGGCCCCGAGGGTGCTGAGTCAAGGCCACGAAGCCCTGCAGGGCCCGGCCGGCCCCTGACCCTCCCACACAGCGTCCACCTGAGTCCCAGGAGAGGACGTGCTGAGGCTGCAGCCGCCCTGATGGGAATGTGAGCTGCGAAGGCTCTGGTCACCCACAGCCAGAGCTGCGGCCCCTCGGCCCTGGCAGCGGACGAGGCTGTGCAGAGCGTCCACGGTCACAGGGGGCCTGGCCCGCCCCAGGGAACTTTCCAGGCCCCACAGACTCCCCCCTCGGGACACTGCAGTCTGTGCCACATCTGCTCCATGGCGCTGAATCTGGCTCCTCTGTTGCTCGGAAATGTCCCGCCCCGTCACTGGCCCCGAGAATAGAGGGGGAGCAAAGCAGATACCGGGTTTGAGGGTGCAAACCCAGGTCCGGTGTGACACCAGAAGGAAGGTGCTGGGCCCGGCTTGTAGAATGCAGGAAGCCTCTTACCCGAGGGCCCTGGCCCCTCCGGCAAGCTCACCGCCCCGCACCCTGCAGGTCACAGTGGGTGGGGTTGACGTGTTGAGTGGACAGAGGCCTCTGAGTGTCCTGCCCACTTCCCAGGGTCTAACAGACAGAAACCTCCTGACCACCTGAGACGGTGAGAGTGACTGGAGCATCTTGCAAAATCTCCATGACGACAGTATCTGATGAAGCCTCCGGCATCCTCCCCACGCACTGGGCTTCAGAGCTGGAGGCGGCCGGCGGCTACCCGGCTGTACCGCGTGGGCCTCTGCTGCTCCTGCCATTAAAATCTGTTCCCTTTTCATCCTGCAACCTTAAGATGAAGACAGAGCTAAAACAGACCAAACACTGACCACATTCAGAAAACACATTTCTGTTGACCACGGAACACTCATTTCGATTAAACCGAAGTCCTTGTAAAGAGGCACGTGGGTTTCCACATGACAGTGGCCTGTGTCTCACGAAGCCTAAGCCTGAGGGAAGGTTTCAGAAGCCCTGGGTGCCCACGTCCAATGTCCCAGGTGCTGATGGTGAGAAGTTCTGCTGTTTTCTCAGCCTGAGAGCTCACATCTCACTGCAGGGCTCTCAGGTCTGTGTCCCGAGAATTTTTAATGTGTGGAGCACATGTGGTCTGGGCCGACCAGGACGCCGGGCAGAGGCCTCTGGGGTCACGACGCGGTGGCTCAGCACAGCGGGCCCGACACGGACACGTGTGTCCAGAACCCAGGGAGCGGCGTGCCACCCGCAGCCGCTCAAGGCGACCCTCTCCCGAGACGCCCCGCTCGCTCACACTCAGGGAGCGGACACCTCCTGCCTCTAGCTTGTGAATGTGGATGTGACGGGGCCTCCGACACGCAGCTCAGAGGCCAGCCTCTGGCTCCCCACACCGCTCACTCCACGTGAGCCGTGGAAGAAAAGAGACACGACGGGGGCAGGGAAAGGCATGGAAGACCCAGCGTGGCTCCGTGGCTGGCCTCCTTCAGCCACCGCAGCGCAGCCGCAAGGACCATAAATTAGCATCAATTAGTGAGCACGCGTCCTATCAACCCATGAATGGCATTTAGCTACATCCAGGCGAAGTGCTGTCAGGTGATGGAACGGCTATAGAGAAAAATAATCTAGAAACAGAGCCCGAGAGAGGCCGCTCACCTGCATCCAGCGGCATTTAGGGCGGCGTGGGGGCCTCAGCATCCTACCTGTGCAGCATCAGGAGAGGAGAGCCCTGCAGAGAGCCGCCTGGGCCCCCTCTGGGCCGCAAGGCTTCAGGTCCCGGGTGTGTTGTGAAACCACCTTCATCAAGCTCCGTAAAACCAGGTGTGAGGCAGGTGGTGGGAAGCCAGCCACGCCCTGCCCCCCAGTGTCGCCAGGTGCCTGACAGCAGGAGGCCACGGGCTCAGCCCGGCTCCAGCCAGCTTGCTCACGGTGAGATCAACCAGCCAGGAAGACTCCTCTGCCACCTCGTCATCAGGGGATTTAGTAACAGGTAAGTAACTCGGAGACATTCATAATGCTGGTGCTGACTTTCCTAAATACCAGCTGAAACCCTCCACGTAGAGCTTAGGACAGGGGCCGCCCACCACGGGTCCAAGGCCCATTAGGACGCGGGACGCACAGCAGGAGGTGAGCGGCCTTCATCGGCCACGCCCCACCGCGCCCCGCAGCCCCCCAGGGCTCCCACCGCTCGCGTTACCACCTGAGCCATCCCCGACCCCTCCCGGCCGTCTGTGTAAAAGTCAGCTTCCACAACACCGGTCCTGGGTGCCAGAAAGGCGGGGACCACTGGCTTAGGAGAAGGCGGCCCATCACAGGCGGTCAACAAGGACGCAGGGAGAGCCCACCGGCTGTTATCAACAGCCCCTCTTGTGGGGCATTCGAGACACCAAGACAAGGCAGTTGGGACCACCCTGGGGGAGGGGGCGTCCTGAAAAGTTCAGGGCCCTGGCTACCCCCGCCATCGCTGCAGGGACGGCACTCTGTCTGCTCTCTTGGAAAACCATTCCGGAGCCGTCGGTAAGCCAGGGGTGCTGTGCTGGGGGCCCTGCCCTGGAGACGCCCACGCCACGGACACAGCGCGACCGTGACCACGGCAGCGAGGGGCCGCGGTGAGTCGGCAGCCTCAGACCCAGGGGCACAGAGAGGGGCTGTGAGGAAAGGGGCTGCACGGCCCCCCACCCAGCCCTCCTCCGGCTCACACCGGGGCCCGCCGGGGGAGAAAGGAGGCCCTCCCAGGCTCCCCGGCTCTGTCCCCATCCAGGCCCACGGCGCTGCCCCACCTGGGGACACCCCTCACGGTGTGCGGGCTCTGGGCCCATCAGGCTCTGCTGGCCGCCCTGCTAGAATCCCCAGGGCCTGCGAGGCCCGGGGCAGCAGAGCGCCTCCTCCGCGCAGCGAGCGTTTACCTACACCTGTGAGGTGTAGCCACCTCTCTCCAGCCACAGCCCTGGGACCCTGGGAGGACGCGCCGGAGCCAGAACAGTGAGGGCGGCAGAGTTCAGCTCCTGAGGAGCAGCTGTCTCCCGGCCCCTCCTCACCTGCCCCACCCCGCCCTGGGCACCCCAGGCACCCCCTTCCCTGGAGAGATGAGCCTGGACCAGAGCGGCGTTCAGGCGGCCAGAGCATCCCCTGACACGTTCAGCTGCCGCATCCTGTATCCAGGGCGCAGGATCCCAGCACGGGTGAACAGGCCTGAGGTTGCCCACGGGTGGGCCACGCGTGCAGGCCCTGGGCCCCGTGACCGGGAGAGGAGATCCCTCGGATCAATCCGTGCGTTTCCTCCATAGCAACTCCCCACCCAGAACATCAGCCTGTCCTGCAGGGGTGGGGAGGGGGCCCCAGGAAGGAGGCAGAGCAAACCAGGCGGGGGCTGGGGGCTCCAGGCAGCCGGGGTGGGACAGCATGGTCTTTTTTTATTATTAATTTTTATTGAGTGTAATTGATTTACAATGTTGTGTTAGTTTCTGCTGTACAGCAAAGTGCATCAGTTACACGTATACATACATCCACTGCTTTTTAGATTCTTTTCCCAGAAAGGTCATTACAGAGTATTGAGCAGAGTTCCCTGTGCTGTACACTGTATAGGGTCCTTGTTGATTATTTTATTCACTTATTTATTTTTAAACTATTTCATTTTCTTTAATACATTTATTTATTTATTTATTTATTTATTTTATTGGCTGTTTTGGGTCTTCGTTGCTGCACACAGACTTTCTCTAATTGCAGCAAGCGGGGGCTACTCTTTGTTGCAGTGCGTGGGCTTCTCAGTGCTGTGGCCTCTCTTGTTGCGGAGCACGGGTTCTAGGCGTGTGGGCTTCAGTAGCTGCAGCACGCGGGCTCAGCAGTTGTGACTTGCGGGCTCCAGAGCACAGGCTCAGTAGTTGTGGCGCACGGGCTTAGTTGCTCCGCGGCATGTGGGATCTTCCCGGAGCAGGGCTCGACCCCGCGTCCCCTGCACTGGCAGGCGGATTCCTAACCACCACGCCCCCAGGGAAGCCCTGATTACCTATCTTATGTACATGGTGTGTGTGTGTCAGTCCCAGTCTCCCAATTTACCGCTGCCCTCCTCACCCCCTCGGTGACCAGAGTTTGTCTTCTACGTCTGTGACTATTTCAACAGCATTCACGGTCACGCTGAATGTCCGGAGGGCGGGTACAAGGACGAGGTGTGGCCGAGGGCCTGCCCGGGGAGGCAGGGCCAGGTGCCCGGTGGGTCTGGAGCCGGGGAAGCCCTGGGTGTGGGGGCAGCGGTCAGTGTGTCACCAAAAGAAGGGGCCTTAGGAAGCCAGTGGGCTGGGAGGGTGAGGGTGGACCTTCCAGGCGGTTCCCCTGCCCAGACCCCAAGCAGGAGCCCCAGGTCCCCTCCACCCTCACTCCTGCCAGAGCGGCCAGCACACGCACTGGCAACAGCCTCCCCGTGGACAGAACCGCTAGGCCCAGGCCCCCCTGCTGGCATCCCCCAGTCCTGTCTGCTGTGGGCGCCCCGAGGTGACTGTGGCAGGTGGGCTCTGGGATGTGGGAGGGTGTCAGCCAGGGGAGGGACCACGGGATCCCAAGTTCACTGCCAGCCAGATCCCAGGGACTCACTCCTCAACCAGACATCCTCACAGGCCTGCTTGGTGCCAGGGAGGGTTCTGACACGGTTTGCTTCCCAGCTTGGCCAGGGCAGACGTGGGCACAGCTGCAAACCTTCCACGGTCTCTGCTCTGCCCCGCGCCCTGAGGACAAGGCCACACACTCCCTGTGCTCAGGGACAGCTGGCCATCAGGCCCAGCCCACTGGGCACACAGTGGCCCAAGTGACCTGCCCCCTCTTTGCAAGCACACTCAAGGCGTCTGTCCAGCGATGCTGCAACTTCGTTGCGTGAACTACAGAGAAAATGCGCAGGTCCCTCAGCCCATGGAGCTGAAGCAGGAAGCAAACAACCATCGACCTAACCTGGAGCTGCAGCGCGAGGTGGGCCCAGGGCCCGGTGAGCCTGCGCTGTCCTCTGTCACTGGGAGCTGGTCCTGGGATCGCGGGTCGGATCCCTGCAAAGTACGAGACTCACTTCCTCCCGACCCTCGCGACGTCTGGGCCCGGCAAGATCGTTCGCGCCATCCCGGCCACACGCAGATCAGAAGGGATGCGTGTCTGTGGTGTGTGCACACGTGCATGCACAAACACAGGGACACGGCACGAAGGGACGGGGCAGCGGAAGCGGGCGGCACAGGGAGGGGAGCCGGGTGGTGGGTGGGAACGGCGGATCCCTCTACGTGGCTCTGTCGCCGTCGGCAAGAGAGCCACACGCGAGACGTGGAGAAATTAGGACGCGGAGAAGAGGCTGGAAGCAGCCTGCCAGCCCTAAGGCCCGTCCCGCGCTCTGGAGACACCGTCCCGTCCCCTCCCCGCAGACAGCCTTCCCCACGGCCCGGCCCATCTGGGCACCACTGGGGAGACGCAGCTGCGGGATCAGCCACAGACACGGCCGTGGGGTTGTCACACCGACCCCAGGACCAGGGTCCTGGTTCAACAAAGCGGGAAACACCAGAGCAAGCCTGTGCCCTGCGGAGCCAGTAACTGAAGCAGGCGTCCCAGGGCTGGGGGGATGCCGCCCGCCGGGGGACTCACAGCAAGGGCCTGGCTGTCACCCCGGGGGTGGGGGCCGCCGGCACCGAGTGGGTGGGGGCCAGGATGCCGCCCCACACCCCACCGTGAGGACAGCCCACCCCGCACAGCAGCCCGGTCCAAACGTCCACAGCGCTGAGGGGAGAAGCCCCAACAGAGCGATGGAGGAGAACGTAAGCGTCCAAGGAAAACAAGGATGAAGGTTCAAAGCAGGAGCCCAGGAAAGGAGCTGAGGCTGACGGGAGGGCCTGCAGAGCTTTCAGCTCCGGCTGTGGGAAAGCCTACCAGGGACACTTGAAACATAGTGAACATTTCATTGAGGTGTTTTTCTCTCTCCTCCTTTTTAATCAGTGTTAGAGCCAGACGTGACCCCCGGAATCCAACAAAGCCTTCCTCTTTCAGAATACATCTCTCCAGCCCCACCCCCAGTCCCTTGGCCCTGCCCAGGCCCTCAGCCCCTCCTCTAGTCCTCAGGCCCCACCCCCGACCTTCAGCCCCGGCCTGGTCACAGCTCACTGCCCAGGGTGCCGGGATCAGTGAGTGTTTGCTCAGAGAACAGGGCAGTCGATGCCCCGGGGGCAGTAAGCCATGCCTGGGCGCCCAGAGCCTTGACAGCCAGCGCCAGGGGAACACGGAGAGCACTGGGGAGGTGAAGGAGGCAGTACATTCAGGGGAGGCTTCCCGGAGGAGGTGTTCTCGAACACTGGGGTCAGGGCCTGTCCTGAAGACCAGTCCAGCTCTGGTTCCCTCCCTGCACTCAGCAGCACCGCGGGGAGTTTCGGAGCGAGGGGTCCCGGCGGGCAGTGGGATATGGCAGTGAGTAGGACAGGCCTGGGGGTGCAGGAGAGAAGCGCACATATGCCACCACGAAGGGAGCCCTGGGTGCCGGCCGCGGGCTGGACTCTGCCAGGCCAGCACAGGGGGACGGAGAGGGCCACCCGGGCAGGAAAGAGCGGCTTTGTGAGCCCCTGAGTGACGTGAGCGGGGAGGTGGCGAGATGGGGCGGGGAGGACGGGTGCCGCCTCCGCTCCAAGGGGAGCCACTGTGGGGACCTCCTGGCCGCCAGCCTGGAGGCAGAGGGGCCACCGAGGACAAGGCCGGCCTGTGCAGGAGGGACTCGGTGACGGTGGTGAAGGCAGACCTGGAGGATGGCTAAGTGTGTTTGGAGAAGCGCTCACAGGAGGCTGGGCACAGGGGCAGAGCCGGAGGCCGCACTGCAACGCAGAGGCCCTGGGGAGGGCTGGACAGGGCACAAGGAGCCTCCAGGGATGGAAGGGGATTCGGGGCCAGATCCTGGGCAGGCGGTGACCTGCGAGAGGTCAGGCCAGGCCCCCCGCAGAACAGGGTGCCGGCCCCGCTGGGTGCCCCCTCCTCTACATCCTCTGCTTTGCACCGTCCGTCCAGCCCCCCACTGGGATGCAAGCCCAGGAGGCCACGATCTCGCCATCTCTGTGTCCCCACCCTTCCTAATTCCTCATTACACGAACCAGCCGAGGCGCAGACGCCGGGCCTGGCTCTCACGGCTCCTGCCTCCTTCCACACACTTGGAAGGAGAGCCGGGTCCCCAGCTGGGGTCCCACAGAGGCCAGCCCCTCCACGGGAGAGGCTGACCCCCAGCAGGTGACACACCAGGACCCAGGACCGGGAGATAAGCGGGGCCTCCCCCGAGGACAGCTCACCAAGGGGCCGCTGTCCCACCAGGCCCAGGCCCGCCCTTCCCAAGGATGCCGCGGGCACGGGAAGTTGGAGCTGGGCCTCCCAAGAACCACAAGGACCAGGGGATGCCGGAGGAGTCCCGCCGGCCTAGTTGGAGACAAAAGTGATTCCACACGCGACTCCTGCCAGCCACTGGAATAAATACGTAAACGTTACACAGCCTGCGGGAGCCCTCCGCCACGTTCGCAGGGTGAAGGAGGGATGGGGCTGCTTGCCCGGATCCGTTGCCAGCTGCCGGGCCATTTCTGGAAAGCCCAGTCATCAAGACAGCTTGTGCTGCCTGCTGGGAGCTTCGGTTAGCACCCCTCCAGGGCCCAGATCTGGAAGCCGTGCGGAGGGAGGCACGGAGGGAGGAGCGGACCATTGCTGGACACTTCCCAGAAGCCGCGGGAGCCCCGGGAGCCCCGGGGCAGCCCAAGCTCGGCTCAGGGGTCCATGGATGGCATGCAAGGCTGCAAGTAGAGAGGGACACCGCCGGGCACTCTCAGCCCTGCGCGCCAGCCCAGGCCCCTGGGAGGACAGCCAGCGACGATTCTCCAAACAAATAAACCCCAGCAGATGCAGCGGCAGCCCCCTCTGCGACCGGCACCCAGTCCGTCTCCTGCAGGAGCCCTGCCCCGCCCCCGTCCTCCTGATCAAGCAGTCTCCTCCCCCACACTCGGCCTGCACCCACGGCTCTGGGTGACAGGTGGCATTCTGTAGAGGTCATTAACTCCGGAGCACCACGTTTTAATGCAAAAATGAGCCCTTCTAAATCAGCGCAGCTGCAAAGCTATATAAAGAAATGGGGATTTTAATGTTTTGCTTTTCTTCCCTTTTCTAGTGCCACATTATCATCACATTTTCCCATAATTACGCCCATAAAAGTCACCTGAAAATACTTCGCGCCACAAAAGTTGATCTCCATATTTCATTGCGGGGATGTCGCGTGGCAGGTCCTGAGTAAAGAATTCCAAGGCGGAATTCAGCCCGGATGCCTGGTGCCGAAGACCCAGCCAGCGGAGCGGCGGCACGCAGCCCCCTTTTTGGATGCGCTGTCCTGTGGCCTCGCTGCGAGGCGTGAGACGCCAGGGGGGTCCTGGAGGGTGTGGCCCCTCCTGGAGGTGTCTGGGGGGAAGGGAGACAGCACTCCGCCTGGCTGGCCTCCAAGGCCAAAACCTCCCCCACCTCGCCGATCCTTGGGCATGGAGTTCCACGAACACAAATCCTGCAAACAGGTAACCTATCGTTGCGTAGCTGAAAGAAACGCAGAGCACATCTTCTCCTGCCGGAAATCCATCAAATAAAATACACAGTAGGAGAAAAAAAATAGATGAGAAATAAACTTCTGAAGGCATCACTTCATTAAGTTTCCAGTATTTTCAATTTTACCTCCTGGAAAATCCCAGAAATAAAATTTGAACAGCAGGAAAAGTGGCATATTCTAATCTCTCCTAAATATGCAATAAATTGCATTTGTAAAGAAAATGCAGCATCAGAGAGCCTACGCTTGGTTAGTATTCTAATGGATTAAAAACAATTCAGAAGTTGTTTGTAATTTCTTCTCGTAGTTGCATGAGGACTATGACATGAGATTTAACGTAAAGCTACAATTCAATCTTGATGAGATTTATTTGGGAAATAAAAATCAAACACAGAGTCACATTGCCTTTCCCACCCTGCTGCCTGGTACTTTAAAAGACAGACCTTCCGCCTGCTGTTTAAATGCCAGGAAGGGCTGTCCACCAAGCCTGTCCACATGGGGGACGTGAATCTACGTGCAAGCACAGCCTTCTCCACCTGCGAAGTCAATACTGCACTCGGGTGTCAAGGCAGGCTTTAGGGTCCTGAGGCAGCCACTGGCTCATCCTCCCCTCCGCACCCCCCGCTGTGATCACAGCCAACATGTCGTAAGCCGGCACGAGAGACCGCATCTTCGGGCTCTTGGGGACGAACATGGCACACACGCCAACCGCTCTGGTTTCGCCAGAGCTGTTCCACTCCATCCAAGAACCAGGTCCAGGCAGACCTCTCCGCTCCAGACACGCTAAGGAGAAGGCAATCTAAATCAGCATTTTCCAAGCCACGAGGACAGAGGTTTCCCCAGACCAGAAGGAAGAAGAGTTTCAATTTTCTCATCCAAGCTCATCACCCCCCCAAGACTGAGTCTTTCCCAGGCGTCCATCCCTGCTGTAACGGGCACGTACCCAGAGATAGAGGATGCAACTCTACAGAAAGCCATCGAGGGCCCCCCTCCTCTTTCTGCTTCTCTTGGCAATTCTTCCCCAATAGGAGAAAATGACTAGGCTGTGTCACTATAGCAACTAACCTAATTGGTGGCCTGCAGGTCTTTCTCCAGCCAGAGGGTGGAGCCCATCTCCTTAGACAGGAATCTCAGCAGCCTGCAAAGAAGGGAGGGCTTTCACCGGCCAGAGCAGAACACCCCTCACGGAAAACCAGGCCAAGAAATATTCCGGTTTTCTTCTGGCAGCGCCAGGAAGTGAACACCTTTTGTGCCGCAGAGAAAAGCAGATCTGACAGGCAGGATAACTGCGTCCTGTATGACGTTTATCAGTCTCCTTAACTAATGAGACACACAGATCTGCACAAAAACATTTCGGGTGACAAAAAGCCTGACTGATAACACAAAGCAATTTACAAACATGGATACTAAACCATCCTTCTTCATCCCAGATCTACTGGAAAAGAGAATGAAATCATGGGAACTGTTCCATTTGCATTTTATTTGCTTTATCAACTAAAAAAAAGAAGTTCTTTCTCTAGCACGGATGTTCCGAGCTATCAAGTACTGTTATGTCTATTTCGTATTTTAGTGCCACGTTTTCATTTCTCCAAGTGCATATGTCTACTTTGTACTTTAGCGCAACGTTTTCATCTCTCCAAGTGCCTTTCTGGTGTAGTGGGGTGTGTCCAAAAACGTTATCTTATTGTCAATTATTCCATCCCGTGGGCATGGAGACGACCATAAAACGTGGTAACCCAAGCGCCTGCTATTAATGATTTCTGCCAGTCTGGGTAACACGTTTTTTTACCAAATGTCCTCATTCTGCTGGAAGAGCTGTTTCCAGAATGCCGGGGAGGCCTCCGAAAGGCAGCCCGCGTGTCCGATGGGATCTCAGGTTCCACCGAGTGTCTGAGCAGCGGGCAGGCCAGGCCGGGGTACTGCGCTCTGACCCCCACCGGGAGCAGGCAGCATTCCCGCAGAGGTGCTCCCACCAACCAGGGCGGGTCCCCCTTCAGGTTCAGCAGGTGCTGGGGTTGGGTGGGGGGGTGGCTGGAGCAGAGGCTGCACACAGAAGGTGAGAAAGGAAGGCCTGGCTGGTGCACCTGGGGTGGGGCGTGCTGAAGCCCAGGGCGGAGGTGTCATGTACTTAACCACAATTAGCACTTGCTCTTTTCCGCACCTGGAGGGCTGCCTCCCCAGCCAGCCTGTGGTTGCCGGGTTCTCGCCTTGGCACCAAGGATGTTGTCCCCAGAGCCGCGAGGGGCAGCAGCGGTGGGGGGGGGACACTCGAGGGACAACAATCCCCCCCCCAAGCACTGCTGGATGAGCCCCTCCCCCTCCCGTGCTGCCCCGAGTTTACCTGCCTGTAACCTTTTCCCAGTGGCCAAGGAAGCCACCTAGGGGGCCGTGCTCTGGAACCCTGGGAACGCTGCCCCAGCACCTCGCGGGGAGCTGGGGAGACGGCACAGACCTCGCTCAAACCCCCAGACCCCCCCTCCAGGCAGCCAGCCCAGGGACGCATTCAGAGGGGCTCGCAGGGTGCAGCCGGGCTGGCAGTGCCAGCCTGGGCAGCCAGGCTCGCGACCCCTCAGGGAATCTCCTCGCTCCGAGACCCCTCCCCACGCGGTGCCCCAACGTCGCCAGCAACTGTAGGGAAACGCACAACCGGCCGAGGCCAGCAGCACGACTGCTGCTCCGAGAACCGGGTTCCCCGGCGACTGGCGGGCGGGCTGGGCTGTCCCACGACTCGGCGACCGCGCGCGCCCCGCGTCTCCAAGGCCCGCTGCGGTCCCATTTTGGAGGCTGCGAAGGCTCAGGCTGGGAGCTGGGAGGCCGAGGGCGGCGAGGGGGTGCCGGCGCCGGTCTCTCTCTCCCTCTCTCCCTCTCCCTCTTTCTCTCCCTCTCTCTTTTTCGTAAAGAATCCATATTTTTCCACCGCCTCCCGCGCCCGTGGCAATTCTCCATGACAGGTGTTACTCAGCGCCCGTGCTTTGCTCCCGCCGGGGTGGGAAGGGGCCCGGACCCTGTGCCCGGCGGTCGGCGGGGAGCCCAGCAGCCCGCGCCGGCCCGGCCCGGAGCCTGTGCGCGGGACGCGGACGACTCTCCACCCACCGCAGCCAGCCGTGAACCCGGGTCCGGAGCACGGACCACTCACCCCCGCCCCGGTCCCTGGGCTGCGCCCGGCGTCCGGCCACCCCCCCCCCCCATTCCCCCAGCCCGCATCCCGGGCACGGCCCACCCCGAGGCACCCGGGCAGACCCCCAGCCCGTGCCGCCCCAGCCCCGAGCCCGCGGCCCCGCGCCAGACCCGCCGGTTCACGGGCTCGGGCCCCCGGACGCCACCCGCGACATGCCGGCGGCAGCGGCGGGCCCTCCCCGGGCACCCCAGCCCGCACTTCTCCGCTTTTCTCGGAAGCGCCCGCGAGCCTGCTTCCCGGGGAGCCAAGAGGCTGCGGCCGCGCGTGCCAGCCGGAGCCGCGCTCCTGCCTCGGGCGCCCCGCTCCGGACCCGGCCGCCGCGTCCCCCCACGTCCCCCGCGGGACCGTCGCCAGCCCAAGGCTCGGGGCAGGGCGCTCCGCCCGCAGCCCCGGCAGCGCCGCCCGCCCGCGCGGCTGGGCCGGGAAGCCGCCGGCTCGGCGCGGCTCGGCTCGGCTCGGCTCGCGGGCCTGGGGCCGGGAGAGGCGGCGGCCCGCCGGGCAGCCGCGGGCATCGCCGCGCCACCCGGGGCCTGGCGCCCGGGCCCTGCCCCGCAGTCGCGGGAGGGAGGCTCAGCGCGGGCGCCGGCCTCCGAAGTGCCGGGCGCTCGCCTTCCCGGGCCGGCGCAGGACCGGCGGGGACCCGGGGGGCGGCGCGCCCCGAGCTGGCAACTCCGCGCGGACTCCGGGCGGCCCGGGATCGGGGGACCGGGGGCCCGGGGACCCGGGCCGGGGCCGGAGGGCCGGGCGGGGCCCGCGCCGCGCGGTACTCACTGCAGTAGGCGATGAGCAGGCCGGCCAGGATCATGAACGCCCAAAAAGTTGAGGACATGCTGGGCAGGGCGGTCGCATCTTGCCGGCTGCTGGTCCTGGGCGATGGCGCCATTGAAGCCGCGGCGCCCGCGCGGGGGGCAGCAGCGCGTCTCAGCGGCCAGCCCTGCCCGCGCCCCCGCGCCGGCCTCCACGTGCGGGCCCCGCGCGCGCCATCCTCCGCCGCCGCCGCCGCCGCCGCCGCGCCCGGGCTCCGGCCCGCTGCGCCCCGCACGGCCCGCCCCGCGCCGCGCCCGCGCCCGCGCCCGCGCCCGCCGAGCCCGGGGACGCCGGCCCTGCCGCTCTGGGCGTCGCTGCGCGCCCCGGCTCCGCGCGCCGCCCAGAGAGGCGAGGGGCGCGCCCGACGCGCGTGCCCGGCGCCGCGGGGGCCCAGGGGCTGGCGGGGGAGGCCGGCGGCGGAGGGGACGAAGCGCCCGAGCCGCGCCTCTGGATGGCGACAGAGACGGCCCGGCGCGCCCGCGGCCTGGGCCCCGCGCAGGGAGGACGGGCCGGCCGGCGTGAAGTTTGTGGACGGGGGCTGTGCGGCCCGCCGGCGCCCGGATCCTTCCTCCGCCCCGGCCTGCAGTGCTGGGTCCCAGACCCTGCCTGGGGCGGGGAGGGGGTGGGTACCGGAGTTTATTCCAAGCACAGGGGGCTTCGGACCCTTTCCCCAGATGGGCCTCGTCACCTCTGTTCTGGGTTTTGTGTTGGCGTCCTCAAACCCCTGGAGAGCACTGCCTTGGAGCCCCGCAGAGTCAGCTGCGTTCAGGCACCCGGGAAGCCTGCTCCTTTCCCCAGGCCCGGCACTGCCAGGCCGGGACACACGTCCCAGGGGCGCTGCCCTGGGCCCCTCTGCAGCGCCTCCACCACTGCCCGCCGCCCTGGCCTTGGTGAGCGGTCTCCCTGCCCAGGGTTCACAAAGCCCCAGTCTCGTGTCTCCAAAGTCCCCCACCCGGGACTGGTCTCCTAGGTTAATGCAAGGATGGAGAAAGTGCATCCTTTGAGGTCCGTTTCCCCATCCCCACTGCTCCCTCAAGCAAGACAAGCTGGCAAGTCCAGGTGCTGACCGATGGTCCTGCTACCCGGGGAGGCTCTGGCCCTGCGGTGCCCAGACACACCATTCACTCAAGCACTGCCTCCCCACCCGTTCATGGACACCCCATAGAAATGCATCCTTCCCAGTTCAGTGGGTCTTCCGGATTCTGCATGAGGGAGGGGAGCTGGGGACCCCTGAGGTCCTGTTAGAGCTGGGGACCGTTGCTCAGGAGCCCCTAGTCAGCCTGAGAGCTGATTGAACAGGGGGGGAGAAGCAGAGATAGAGGAAGGTGACTGGCGTCCCTCCTTCTGCCTGAGTCCTGGCCGGGAGGTCCCTGAGGAACCCGGGAGCCTGCCGTGAGGGTGTGAGGGCACAGCCCTCCCAGGATCATGCACAGCACACACGTCTGTGCACACAGCATATACACACGCACACATGTGTGTGCACACGCACATGCACACGCACACGTGCACACACGCACGTGCAAACGCACACACGTGCACACTGCGGGGGAACCCAGCAAGCGGAGAGGAGAGGACTCGGGCCAGGCAGTGTGTCTGGTCCCAGGGTCGGCCACATGGGCGCCTCAGCCAGGGGCTCAGGCAGGGCTGGTGCTGTAATAGGCCTGTGTCCAGGCTGATTTTCTTCATAAATTTTCTGGTCCTGTCTAATTACAATCCTCTGACTTCCTGTCTCAGTATCTACCCAACTGCAGCTGCCTGTCTCCCTTGGCTGGCAAGCAGGTCCTGCAGAACCCAGACCCTAAGAACTGGGGAGCATGAGGGCAGGACCCCTTGTCTCCTCTGCTCCTGGCCCAGGGAGGGGCCCCTCAACCAGAGCGCCTGGGCCACTGTGGACGCCTGTATCTCCACCTTCACGATTCACTCATTCGATGTCAGCCTTTCATCCTGTAAAAAGGATGTACCTTGTGAAAATGCTACACCTTGCATTTCATCCTGTGCATTCTGAACTTCTTTTCTGGACGTTACTTTACTCAGCGTCTGTTTACTGAGCACCTATGGGATGCCAGGTGCTGGAGGAGGGAAAGTGGACCAGCATCCGCTTCCTCCCCTGGAAATGTGTGGTTGATTTGGCAAACCAGCCACTATAGTGCAGTGTGGCTAGTGCTGTGGGGGGGGGGGTTAGAGGAGAGGAGAGTTGGCCCCAAATCTGGCTGTGGGGTACAGTAAGGGCATCCCAGGGAAGCTTCCAGAAGAGTGCTTTTCAAACATTTTTGGTGCCATCCTTAAGATACACACACACACACACACACACACACACACACGCACACAGAGGCACACAAACACTTGAAATGAAAGTTTCAAAGAACAATACTTAGGCCCTCGATACTCTCTGATGTATTCGATTCTATCCTAATTCGTTTCTTAAAATGCTGGTTGCCCACCCAATAATTTTGTTTACTGTAATTTTCTTTGCTTGAAAATACCGTTCTCTAGAGAGATGTGGTGTATGTTGATCTTGGGAGGATAAATTGGGGCTGTCCTGCCAAAGGATGCCGGGTGATTGGTGACAGCAGGATGGTTGGGGAGGGTGCTCCGAGCAGAGGGAGGTGGCACACAGAGTGAAACGGCCTATTTTATCCTGTAACTCAGGCCAGGAGATTTTTGTAGCTGCAATGTTAGGAGTTTCACACATTAGAGAGAGAAAAAAAAAAACATTCGAGAACACTTGTTAAAGACCGTAAGGCAGCCTTTACTCAGGACCATCACAATACGTGTGGAGACCCCTGGGATGGGATTCTACAGTGGGGGAAACAGACTGGGATGAGTTCTGCGTGCAGCACAGGCTAGCGGGCGTTTATGGCCAAGGAGCAGTGGGGGTCAGTAGATGGAAAATTACTAAGGAGAACATCATGGGTGGGGGGGCTTCTGGCTAAACCAACCTTGCTGCAGGCAGGCCAAGTGGTCAGACATCACCTGGGGGATGGGGGTGGGTGGATAGGAACCTGATCAGATATCCAGGGTGGGGGATTCTGGATAAACTGACTTGGCAGGCTTCTTAATAAAAGTGGATCCTACAAGGAAGTAGGGTCTGGAGAGGGTTCTGGAGTCTGGCTAAAGATTGCTTGAGGAAAGAATCTTTGTCAGACAGAAAACTTTAGGAAGTTGGAGGGGATTGAGTACTTCATGCCATGTACTGAAAACTTGTACCAGGAAGAGGAAGGAGAATGCAGTTCTTGGTGCTTTTGACTCAGAATTCAGGGTGATGGAGAGTCTAAAACCCAGGGAGGCTGGAAAGGGTCAGGAGGTGGAAAAAGAGACAAGATCGGGGTCTCCTGCCCAGGAGCCGACGACCTGATCTGATCACAGTGGCAGAGCCAGGGTGCAGCCCAGACTGGGGCAGAAGCTGGTGGTTCCCGGAGGCCTGGTGAGAAACCAAGATGGAAATTGAGGATGGGGATAAGCAGAGTGCTGAATTCTGTTGCTAGGAAACAGAAAGCTCCTGCATCCAGGCATCCTACCCAGTGACAGTTTGTTGTTGTTGATTGGCTGGTTTTGATTACAAGCCAGAACGGATGAAACATTAAATTTTGAAACTTGGATAAAGTTTATTAGAGAATCACACCACAAGCTTCATGCCAAGCCTAGGAAACAAGGGATATAGGTGTTCAACCCCGAGGAAATCCTTGGGTCTCACCCGGCACCACATGGATAGTCACAGGGCTGCTGACACCTGGCCCAGGGAGGAGCGTCCTGCACCATGGATGGCTCAGGTGGCCGCAGAGGCATCAGGAATGGAGAGACCCCCGTAGAGGAGGTGTGGGGTGTGAGGGTGGGTCAAAAAGGCACTCCTTCCACCATGTCTGAGCAGGAAATCTCGGTTTCTGCTCTTCGAGAGATGTGTGCCTCATTTTCTCTGCTTTGCTTCAGAAAACAGAAATTCCGGCTCTGGTTTTCCCATTCACTCTTTCTCCTCCACACTAAGTGTCACATTTGTCACTCAGGCATGGGCTGCCAGGCTGACTGGCAGCTCCCAGAGCTCCTGGATGGAGCGGGATATTTTAACTGGGAGAGATGTTGGGATGTCTCCCCTGGGACACTGGAGAGGGACTTTGTTATGAAAAGGGAGGTCCTCTTTTGTGAAGACTACACATGGGTCTAGGTAGCAGGCAGCTAAAGGGCTGGACTGTGTTGGGCCTGGCTGTTCCTCCTCTGGACACACAGCCGGTTTCCCTTGGAGGGCCTGGCACACGTGTCTCCCATGTGTGTTTGGAAAAACATCACTTCCAAAGTGAGTGTGGGAGGAGGGCTGGGGGAGGGGAGGCAGACAGGAGTTGGCAGCAGGTGTACAAGTGCATGTGAGAGGCTGGCTGGCTGTTTCTCTAGAGACAGAGGATGGGGGTGGGGCACAGGCGCCTTCAGGAGCTCTTTAGGAGACGGGTTTGACGGGCCGTTGGACGGGGAAGCGGATGGCCATGATGGAGGTGTTCCGAGTGACTCCAAGATTCTGGCCAGAAAACTGGGAAGAGGGCAGCGATGTCTCCATGTGTCCGGAGACAGGCACTGGCCAGATGCTGGGGACAGATGACAAATCTGTGAGGTTGGTCGCTTCCTCCGTGAGCTTTCAGGCTGATGGGAAAGCTGCAGCCCAGAAGGAAGCATCAATGGGCAGAAGATACGGAAGCAGGAGTGGGAGTTTCAGCAGGTGCGGACTGTAAGCTCCATGGAGATGGAAGGCAACCTGGCGGAATTTTCAGCCCTTGGAACAGTGCTCTCCGGGGACTTGGTGCAGGGAATCTATGTGTCATTTTTATGAACAATCATCCATTTTATCAATTCAGCCTTGATAATGATAGGCAGTGCTTCTCTATTCCGTTCCGTGTACCAGGCACTAATCCATGTGCTGGGCAGGCAGAGATGGTTGACTCTGCCTTCAGAGCCACCCCCTGACGCACTCCGTTCCTGTTCCTGTATTTCCAGGTGGGACAGCTGGGCAGGAAGAAGGTAAAGGGATCGCTCCAGGACTTTTAGCTGGTAAGGGCTAGCGGAGGCCTGGCCCGGGCTCTCTGGCTCCAGTAGGGCGCTTTTCAGCACGGTCACTACCCTGCCTCTCGTTACTCAGTTAAGTTCATTTATAGAAAATTGTGTGAAACAGACAGAGAAGCCAAAAGAAAATCAAGTGTTCCTTCCTTCCACCACCCAGAGTTAGCCACACTCGGCATTTTGTTAGTAACTCGTACGTTTCTTTTTGCACATTCACTCCAGAGAGCTTTACTTTTTCTTATTTTTGTATTAGCTTTATTGAAATATAATTTACAAACCATACAATTCACTCACATAAGTAATGTATAGTTCAGTCATTTTAAACACTTGTGCAACCATCGCAATCAATTTTAGAACATTTTTTTTCACCCCAAAGAGCCCCAGACCCCCATTACTCCAAAGCCCTCCGTACCACCCTGGGAAGCCCTAGACAACCACTAATCTACTTTCTGATTTACAGATTTCTTTATAGGTTTGCCTAATCTGCACATTCCACATAAACGGAATCATGTAACGTGTGGTCTTCTGTTGCTGGCTTCTTTCCTTCAGCATAATGTTTTCAGGGCTCCTCCATGCTGTAGCCTGTGTCAGTACTACGCTCCTTTCAGTGGCAGAGGAATATTCCATTGTACGGCTAGACACCTTCTGTTTATTCAGTCACTGTTCGTAGATACTGGGTTCTTTCTACCATTTGGCTGTTGTGAGTAATGCTGTTAGTAACATTATGAACAGGTTTTTGTGTAGACATAGGTTTTCGTTACTCTTAGACACGTGCTTCGGAGTGAAATTGTGCGGTCTGTAGCTTTGCAGTCAATAGGCTCCTTGTATGTAGTAAACGTACCACACGGCACCACATATACTCTTCCAGAACGTTGTTTCCATGGCAGTCTGCTGTACTGTGATGTGCAAACATTGCTGTTTATTTAATCAACAACTTTATTTGGGGGCATTTAAACTATTTCTAGTATTTTACTCTTTTAAGCTACCCAGCAATGAACACACTTGTACTTAAAAGTTATGGTTATTTGTAGAAAAATATTGTCGAACTAGAATTGTTAGGTCACAATGAGGACACCGGTTTAAGGACTTGCTATATATTGCCAAATGAATTTCCATATAATGTTATATTAATTTACATTCCTCTGGACAGTACCGGACAGTGACCATTTCAGTCAACCCATGTCAGCCTGGTTATTGTTATTGACTCAAGTAACTTGGGCAATTACCTAGTTGATAAAAAGTTCTTATTATTTTTTTTCATTTGCACTTACCGATATTTGCTCTAACAAGGGTTAACAATATGTCTATGTCTTTTTAACATCTTTTGTGAATCAACTGGTTATATCTTTTGCCAGTTTTCTCCGGGTGTTTTTGTCCTTTTATTATTGACTAGTAAGGACTCTTTTAACGTTGGAATTAATTTCTTTCAACTTTTTGAAATGTAAAAAATACAGAAAGGTATAAGTAAGACAACAACAGGTATAAACATTCTTTCACATATATTATAAATCACTTTTTTCAACTGTTGCATGGATCATGGGCCAATTTTTCTATTTGAAGATTTAAACATGCTGTCAATGGGAATATGGGTTTTCATCTTTTGTATCTTTTTTTTTTTAACAGCTTTACAGAGGTGTATTAGAGTTCTCCAGAGAAACAGAGCCAATTAGAGAACGAGAAGCAGAGAGAGAGAGAGGTTGAGATTTAAGGAATGGTTCGTGCAAGTGTGGAGGCTGGCAAGTCCAGAATTTGCAGGACAAGGTAGACTGGACCCTGGGGAAGAGTTGATGTCGCGGCTGGAGTCCAAAGGCCATCCACAGGCAGAATTCCCTCCTCTTGGGGGACCTCAGAGTGTTTTGTCTTAATACCTTCAATTGATTGGATGAGGTCCACCCGCATAATGGAAGGTCATCTACTTTTTCATAGACTGCTGATTTAAATGTTAATCATACCTTAAAAATACCTTCACAGCAATATCTAGACCAAATCACTGGGCACCATAGTCTGCCAAGTGGACATGAAATTAACCATCACAGGAGAAGTAATTGTCATACAATAAACAGCATGCATTTGAGGTGGACATTTTTAATTAATGTTGGCGTGTGTATGCCTGTGAAAACATCACCAGGATGAAGAGAATGAACGTGCCCACATCCATCTCCCCAGACCGTTTCCACTGGCCCTTTCCACCCCTTTCCATCCCACACCTCCCTGCCCACTGCAACCATGGTTTCTGTCATGATACATTATATCTATAAAATGGACTTATACAGTGTAGCCTCCTTTTTTTTTTCTGGTTTGTTTCACTCAGTAGAATTATTTTGAGATTCATCCATGTTACTGAAGGGATCAATAAATAGTTCATTCCTCCTTGTTGCTGTAATGTTCTGCTGCATGGATGCAACAGTTTTTCATGAATTCACCTGCTGAGGGACATTTGGGTTGCCTACAGTTTGGGCTGCGGACATTCCTGTGTTGTTTTTGTATAAGCACATGCTTTCATTTCTTGTGGGTAAATATTAAGGAGTCGAAGGGCTGGACCATGTCGCATCTGCACACTTAACTTTGTAAGAAATGGTGAGCTCTTTTGCAACACGAATGTTCCACTTTACATCTGCACCAGCAGTATATGAGAGTCCTGTGTGCTCCGTATTCTCACATCTTGGTATCTTTTAATTTTCATCATCCTAATATGTGTAAAGCAGAATCTCATGTGGTTTTATTTGCAACTCCCTAATGACTAATAACATTAAGAATCTTGGCATGGGCTATTTGCATATGTGCAAATAAATACTTCTATGGGAGGTACCCACAATTTTTTACTGAGTTGTTGTTTTTCTTGTTTTTTTATAGTTCTTTACATATACCAGATACATCTTGTATCAGATATGTAATGTGCAAATATTTCCTCCCAATCTATGATTTGCCTTTTCATTCTCCTAACAGTGTCACTTGAAGAACAGAAGTTTTTAATTTTGATGAAGCCCTGTTCATCAGTTTGCTCTATAAAGTACATATTTTGGCGTCCTATTTAAGAAATTTTTGCCTAGCCCCAAACCAAAAATGTTTTGGGTATGTTTTCTTCTAGAAGTTTTATAGTTTTAGGGTTTCTATTTAGATCTGTGATTTATTTTGAGATAATTTTGTACATGGTGTGAGTTACACATACAAGTTTATTTTTTTGGATATGAATATTTCAATTGTTCTGGCACCATTTGTTTGAAATACTGTCCTTTCTCCACTGAATTTTCTCTGCAGCTTTGTGAAAAATTGGCCAACAACATGTGCGTGGGTCTATTTCTAACCTTTCTAGTCTGCACCGCTGATCTATTTATCTATCTTTATGCACTGATTTGATTACTGTAGCTTTACAGAAAGTCTTGAAATGAGATAGTTAAAAGTTTTATTTTAACTTATCTTATTTTAACTGTATGAATTTTAGAATCAGTTTAGGGTGTAACTGTCAACAGTTTTGAATCTACTGACCCACGGACACAGTGCGTCTTTCCATTCAGATCTTATTTAATTTCTCTCAGAAATATTTTGTAGTTTTCAGTATACAGGTCTTCTCACCTTTTGTCATATTTATAATATTTTTGGTACAAAGTGATATTTTGTTAATTTTTAAAATTTTTTTTCAATTTTTGATTGCTCCTACTTTATAAAATTTCATTTGATTATTTATATTGATCTTACACCCTGCAAACTTGATAAACTCAGATATTAGATCTAGTATCTTTTTGTGGATTCCATTAAATCCCTACAGAATCCTAACTGCTATGAATACAGACAATTTTACTTCTTCATTTCTAATCTGGATGGCTTTTATTTCTTTTTCTTGCCCTATTGCATTGGCCAGAAATGCCAGCACAATGCTGAATGTAAGTAGTTGGAACAGACATCATCATTTTATTTCTGATCTTAGAAGTAAATCTCTCAGTCTTTTCTATTATGCATATTAGCTGAAGGTTTTGCACAGGTACTCTTTCAGATTGAGAAAGTTCCCTTCCAAGCCCAGATTTTGGAGGGTTTTATCAGAAATGAATATTAAATTTTCTATATATTTTTCCTCTGTACCGAGACAATCACATCATCACTTACCTCAATTACTATTTTAGTTGTGTTTTCATTTTCATGCAATCCAACATACTCTCTCATTTTCTCTTTTAATGTCTTCTTTGAACTGTGAGTTATTTAGAAGTGGGTCATTTAGTCTGTAAACATTCAAAAGATGTTCTAGAGATTTTGTTTTATTGATTTCTAATTTTGTTCTTTTGACAAAGAATCTAGTTTGCCTGACTTGAGTCCTTTAAAGTAACCTGAGACATGTTTTATACCTAGGATATGGTCTATCACAGTAAATGTTTCGTGTGTCCTTGGTAAGGATGGAACGCCACTCTTGTTGGGTGGGATGCTGAACAAACTTCTATCACATCGAGTTAGTTCTCAGTGTTATTCACATCATCTATGTCTTTAACACGCTGTCTACTTGTTTAATCAGTTACTGAGTCATTGCAGTCTTTGCCTGTAATTGTGGGTTTGTCTACCATCCTTGCAGTTCTATCGGTTTTTGCCTCAAGTATCATATTGTGAAATTCTGTAATTAAGTACATGACCACTTAGGATAATTGTGTCCTCTTGATAAATTGATCCTTCTGTCATTCTAAAATGACCATATTTATTCCTGATAATAGTTTGCTCTGACATCTATTCTGCCTGAAATTAGCATATCTACTCTATTATTATAGCATATCTTTTCTCATCTTATTCCTTTTCACTTATTTGTGTCTTTATTTTTTGGGTGAATTACTTCAAAACAGCATACTGTTGGACCTCACTTTTCTATCCAATCTGACAGTATCTGTTTTTCAGTGGGATATTTAGACAATTTACACTTGATGTGAATATTTATGAGTTAGGTTTAAATCTACATGGCAAATGTTTTCTTTTTTTCTCAGCTGTTCTTTTTTCCCATTACTCTCTTTTTCTTCCTTCCTATGGATTAATTGAATATTTTTATTATTCAATTTTATGCTATTTTCAGCTCTCTTTGTTTTGTCATCTGAGTGTCTGCTTCTCACAGTGTAGCTTTGCTATGCCACACGGAAGGTATATTATGACACTACTTCATTTACAGTATAAGTAATCTACATACTTGCTATTTCTGATGTCCTTATATGAGTAGATCACTTGTTCCATTTAGTATTATTTCCTTATGCTTGATGCACTACTTTTACCATTTCTTACAGAGCAGATCTGTTGATAATGGACTCTTTCATCAATTGAATGTCTTAAAAGGCATTTATTTCACCTCCATTCTTGAAAAATGTTGCTTAAGTATAGAATTCTAGGTTTACTGGTATTTGCTTGTTTATTTGTTTTCTTTTAGTACTTTAAAGATGTTTTGTCACCGTCTTTCCTCCCACATTGTTTTCAACAAGAAATCTGTTGTCTTTCTTATGCCTCTCTGCATGTAACATATCATTTGTTTCTGGCTGCTTTGGGGATTTTCTCTTTATCAGTGGTTTTAGCAAACTGATTATTATGTCTTGGTGTCGTTTTATTGTGCTTGCAGTTTTCTGAGCTTCCTGGGTCTATGCGCTCACAGTTTTCCTCAAATTTGGAAATATTTGAGCCATTATTTCTTTAAATATTCTTTCTATTCTTATTCCTGGAGGATTACCACTACACACTGCCTAACGTTAGCCCACAGCTTGATAACACTCTATTTTTTAAGTGATTTTCCCTCTGCTTCCTTTTGAATAGTTTCTACTGCTGTGTCTTCAAATTCATTAATTCTTTGTCTTTAATTTCTAATCTACCATTAATCCCATCAGTGTAGTTTTCATCTTAGACATTATAGTTTTGTCTCCGGAATTTCATTTTAGGTCTTTTAAAAATATCTCCCATGTCTCCGCTGGGCTTTGTGACCATATGGGTTACTGTTTTAACAACTTTTAAAATGCTTTGTCTGCTAATTCTAACATCTGTGTCAGTTCTGGGGTGGTTTCAAGGGATTGATGCAGCTCCTCCTTATGTGTTGAAATGTCCTCTATATAACAGTCCTGTTGATTTTTAATTGGACAACAGACATTCTGAGTTTTCCTTGTTGGGTGCTGGGTATTTCTGTATTTCTGTGAATATTCTTGAGCTTTGTTCTAGGTTGCAGTTTGATCCTTTCAGATCTTGCTTTTGGGAATTACTGTAGGGGGACAAGAACAGCATATAATCTAGGATTCATTATTTCCCACGGTTAAGGCAAGTACCAGATGCTGAGCTCGCTACCCATTGCCCCATGAACCCTGAGGGTCTGTCTCCTGGGAAAAAGCAACAGGAGCAAGCACTAGTGCTGGGCCCTGTGTGAGCAGTGGGGACCGTTACCTCTGCTCCTCTTGTGGTTCTTTCTCTAGCCTGGGGCAGTTTCCACCCACGTGCACTGGCTAGTCCTCAGCAGAGCACTTGAGGGAGATGCTGTATTGATCTTGGGGTTCTCTCCGGGCCGATGTCTCCCCCTGGGCATTCTGTGGGTGGCCTCTAGCCACCCTGGTCCCTCCATACTCTGGCTCCACCTCCTCAATTCTGAGAACTCACCTGGCTCCACCCGGGTCCTGCTCCTGCAGTGCAGCCTGGGAACTCTTTCTAGGCAGTAAGTTGGGGCCACCCCAGGGCTCCCCTTGTTTGCTTTGCATCTGTCAGGGGTCACTGTCCTTTGTTTCCTGATGACCAGTATCTTGCAGAGCATTGTTTCATATACTTTGTCCATTTTTCAATTGATTCAGGTGGGAGGGTATATTCTATCACTGTTAGTCCCTCATTTTTGAAAGCAAAGGTCTTCCTTTCAGTATTTTTTATAATTAAAAATGCTTTACTGTGTAACACATGTGATAGAATCGTCGCCCTTTCAGTTGCCTGTGCTCAGGGCTATGCTGAGTCCTGGGGAGGGAAGGTCACCAGCACAGCCTTGGCCGCCAGGGAACAGTCACAGCAGGTATGGCTGGAGCTTCCACAGCCAACAGGTAAGCACGAGGGGGCATTGCCATGGCAGCTCCACCAGCTGCCTGGAGAATGGATGAGAAGGCGTCTGCGGAGCAGAGAACACTGAAGGCGGAAGCAGAAGTGTGTGAGGGCCCAGGGACAGAGGGATGTCCCAGCAAAGGTGAGTCACTCGGCAAGGCTGGAGCTTGGTGTGGGAAGGAGTAGCAGGGTTTGAAATGAAAGCCCTGGTCTGTTCATCACAAACAGGGGTTAGTCCTGGAACCCCAGTGGCCTTTGGCAGGCATCCCAGCCCTCGGTCAGGAGTGGTGCCAAGGGGTGTGTTTGGGGGGTCAAGGCCCAAAGGAAGGCCAGGAGTCAGGGAGGAGGGGTGCTGGGAGCAGCCCTCACCCTGGAGGTCTCCCTAAGCCAGTGTCAGAGGACAGTTCTCAGCTGACTTCATCAGGACTGGTTAGTCAGTAACAGCCACTGTATTTTATGATGTGTGGCATGGTATCCTGGGCTTATAATAAATATGTCATTATTTTTGAGGCACCTGCTGAATTGATCGGGGTAAATTAATAGGATACCTGAGATTTGATAGAAAAAGCTACAGGGAAAAAGAAAGCGTGGATACGTACATAAATAAACAAACGAGTGAAGGGGAGTAGATATGTTGGTGGGTGTTGAAGCTGAATGCAGCCCAGCCCGGCCTGGGGAGCCAACCCCAGCTGTGCGGCCTGTTTACTGCCGTCTGCCCCTGAGATCGTGGGATCGCCGCACTGCGCTGGGTGAGCCCGAGGGCTGGGCATCTCAGAGGGTCCACGTCCAGCCCCAGACCCGAGGACAAGGGGCTCTGAGAGTCTACCCACTGCCCTCAGTCCTCCTCTCTGTGGCCGAGACCTCATGGCATCACCTTCGTACCTGGGAGACCTCCACCCCAGACCCACCCAACCACCCCTTCGCGGGCCCTGCATCACGCCCACCCAGCCTCACCAGCGGTCATCTCCCAGCCTCAAGCGGGGGGCCAGCACTTCTCGACCATTTTCCTGGTCTTCTTGGATTTTCATTTTGAACATTTCCACTACGGTGAGCCCCTTCTTGTCACGGGGCTCCTGCCCACTTTGTCACGTCCAGTCTGTCCTAAGGCCCTTCGCGCACTTTCAGGAAATGGCCCAGCGCCGAAGGGGGTGGATCCGCTTGTGTCCAGAGGCTCCGCAAAGCTGAGGACATGTCCGCTGGGGGCCCTGGGCGCCGTCCGGGTGTCCAGATGTGAGGACGGTGCTGGAATGCTGCTGGCCCACAGGCCCTGCCGTAGATGGGGGGAGCACCCTGCTTTCCTCCCCACAGTTGCTTTTATAAGTACTTTTTAAAATCAACTTCTACATTTTAAAACAGTTTTAGATTTACAGAAAAATGCTGATGTTACTGCAGAGTTCCTGTACACCCAACACTTATTTTCTCTGCCATCCACACCTTACACATTGGTACTGTCGTGTGTTTCCTTGTTGATACCTGATTTTAAACAACAATCCACATGTCTTCAGATATGCTTCATTTTCACCGCTGTCTTTTTCTTCTCTTATTGTTTGGTCCCGGGACCCCACCAAGGTCCCACATGACATGTGGTCGTTATGTTGCCTTAGGCTCCCTGGGTCCCGACAGTTTCTCACATCCTCTTTGCTTTTGGTGACCTTGGCGCCTTTGGGGAGTACCGGGTAGGTGTCGTGTAGGTGCCCCACCTCCTGGGATCTGCGTGATGTTTTTCTCGGGGTTAGACTGGGGTCCTGGGTTTTGGGGGGAGGACCACAGAGGTGAATGTCCTCCCCACATCACATTTGGGCACGTGCCGTCCACCTGGCTCAGGTGTGCTTGCTGGGCTCTCCTTGCCTAACTCCTCCCTGGAAGGCTGTCACCATGCAAGGCTCACGCCTAGGGGTGGGCGTTCTGCCCCGGCTCCTTGCACGTGAAGTGTCTACAAATTATGTGGATGCTTCTGCCTGAGAGATGGGTCTCTCGTCCTCCTTATTTCCTCACTTACGTGTTTCTATTAGCACCGACTGGGGCTCTCTGTTCACACAGGGTATGATTTAGTGCTACCTGATTTCCTTTGTCTCTCTGGCCAGCAGGCGCTCTCTCAGTGGCTCCCGCACCCCTCTGACGTACCCTCATCACTGCGGGGGTTTTATCTTTAGCAGCTTACTCAGTATTTCCAGGTTATGTCTTTATCCATCTGTCCACCTGTCTGTACAACAAAGAGTCTGTGATAAGTGGAAGACGGCCTGGGAGGGGACCCTGCGTCAGGGCAGCCCCAGGAAAATCACAGCTGGTTTAGTGTAGATGGAATTATATTTCCTGCTGGGCTTTCTCCAGCTGTCTGGGATAGAGTTGACATATAACACCGTGTACGCGTAAGGTGTACAAGGCAGTGATTTTTTATATTTACATATTGCAAAGTGACGATCACAGTAAGACTGGTTAATATGGATGTGTCTCGAAAAATTAAAAATAGAACTACCGTCCGATGCAGCAACCCACTGCTGAGTGTGATTGGAAGGAGCTGACATCAGGCTCTTGAAGGATACCTGCACCTTCATGTTCACTGTGGCATAATTCACAGTACTCAAGACACGGAAACACCCCAAGTGTCCCCCGATGGAGGGGCGGGTGAGGAGATGTGCACGTGGCAACAATGGAATATTATTCAGCCACAGAAAGAAGGACACATCCTGCCATGCGCAACAACATGGGTGGACCTGGAGGGCATCACGCTCAGTGAGAAAGATGAAGAGCGTACGATCTCACGCGTACGTGGCATCTGAAAACACAAAATCATAGAAAGGGAGAACTGAGTGGTGTTGTTTTCTTTTTTGACATGATAAAAAGAGACCCCAGCCCCATCACCAACTTCCATGGCCCCAGCTGCAGCCCTCAGGGCAGGGCTGGGGGACAGTGCCAGCCGACCGCTCTGGGGGTCGCCTTCAGGTGAGGATCTCCAGGACCCGAGTTTCAGGTGCTTTTCTCTGGGCACTGATGGGGTCTCCGCTCCTCTCTGTCATGGTTTATTCGTACTATGATGGAGGGACTGAGGGACGTGTTACCAGTTTCACCGTTTCTCAGGGCCCTGGCGGTTCAGAGTAGGGCCTCAGACCCCATGGAAGGGGAAGATGGATGGATTTGACTGGCTGAGGTTCCCACCATCACCCCAACAGGGGTGGCTTCTGTTTGCTTTGCACCTTGAGCTGCCCTGAGATGCTGCTTGAAGAAAGATCCAAAGCTGCAGTTCTGAGTGCCTCTTGGAGGCCTCGATCACCCAGCAGTGGACGTCTTGCTGCCCAGTCCTGACCCCGACTTCTGACAGCAGCACCCCAACTGCATTCTCCCGCAGAGAACTGACCTGTGTCTCTGCCCATGCGCTTGGCAGGCGCTGGTCCACCCCTCACCCCAAGACGGCAAGACTCCCTCTGAACCAGTGATCGGTTCCTGTTCAAGCCAGTTCTAGGGCTTTTGCAGAAATGACTGGGGGAGAAACTGTCCACACAAGTGGGACACACGCCCAGGGCTGTCGAGAAGCCCCGTGTGGAGACGCCCTGCCCCCAGGATCGTGTCACCCAGAGCCTGAGGTGGGGATGTGGAGGGACCACAGGGGACGTTGGTCACCCCTTGGTCTCCAAAGGCAGACTCTGCCTGGAAGAAGCACTGTCTGTTCTTTCTCCTTTTTCAGATGTGCAAATATGTTTTGCTTTAGGAAGGAGTGGGTTTGAATGAGGTCGCCCACTTTCAACGAAAGATTTCAGCCATGAGAGGCGTGGCCCCGAGACCCACGCTTGGAGAACCCAGGCTGCATCCCGCCCACCCAGCCGTCACCCACGGGAAGGACGCATTGGGGCCTCGCTCCCTGAAGACTCCCTCGCTCCTGCCTGGCCTGGAACATATTCTCAGGAGGCTGTTTCACTTCTTAGACTTTGCGACTAAGAGATTTATGGGCTGAAGTTTTTTTTTTTTTTTCAGGGGAGCTTTCTTTTGAATGATCATGTAATTAAGATGCTAATGGCTGTTTATAGAACCTTCTCCTTCTGAGTCCAACTGCTTTCTGAATAACAAGGACCGTCCTCTTTGTTATGGTGGAAAGTAGCATTGAGAGCAGAATCCTTCATTAAATCACTGTTTGCATCTTTTTTTTTCTTACACTAAAAAGGAATTTACTAATGCTCATTAATTTTTTGTGGGGTGAATAAATTGTAGGGAATTCTTCTCCTCACAGCCCATTTCCTTTGTGAGTGAGGATAAGCACCTTTGTTCCTTGCTGGGCCGTTGGAAGGTGCCCTAAGAGAACAGCTTCTTAATCAAAGTCTTAAAAAAGATGCTTCGCCGACCTCATTCAGAAAAATATTTCGTGAGTCTGCGGGGTTGGTGTGAGGTCAGCCCGTGGTCACATCTCCAGGGCTGGAAGCAAACCTCCCTGGGGCCCTGCCTCCCCAGGACGGGCTGACCCTGCAGGTGCAGGTCGCTCCATAGCCCCAGGGCCCAGGATGGGCCTCCCGAGTGGCCTGTGAAGGTGGCCCATGAGCCCCCAGCAGGCCTGGGCCCGATGCCAGGCTCCCTCCTCCATCCCTGCATCCTGCAGTGGCTGCCACGTCTCCTTAGAGTCAAAGCAGCCGTGTTCCTTCTCCAGTCCTCTCCTCAGGCCTCCTGCAGCCCAAACGCCCCATTGGGGAGGCCGCGCATGGTCACTAGCAGGGTCTCTGGACGGTTGTATTTGACCATCAGATGTGCAGTGACCCGCGTGGGCAGAGCCAGACAACCCCCCCCTCCCCGGGGCTGCTGTATGTGCTCTGGCCCCGCCCACACCCAGAAATGTGCTTTCTCATGGTTCTGGAGCCAGAGTCCTACATCAAGGTGTCTGCAGGGCGCGCTCCCTCCCGAGGGTCCGGGGAGGCTCCCCCGGCGTCCGGAGGCGGTGGGGCTCCTGGGCTTGTGGCCGCATCAGCCTTCCCTGCCCTGTCCTCACGCGGCCCCTCCTCGGAGTCTGCATCTTCCTTCCTTTTGTGTCCTAGTCTTTTATAAGGCCCTGAGTAATCCAGGACGAGGCCACCTTGAGATGCTCAGGTACGTCTGCAAGGATGCTTTTACCAAGCGGGGTTAGGATCTGGGGGCCCCCATTCTACCCACTGGACCACTCTTATCTGTGGTAGATCTTCCCCACCTGCCTTTTCCAGGCCGTGGTATTTACTGCCCAGCCCCCTCGACCCCCGAGCCGCGCCACCCTGAGGGCCCCCGTGTGCTGCAGCTGTGGCCAGGCTCCCGCTGCCTCGGCTGCCCCCATGCCCGCCCCCCATGCCTGCCCCCTCCCCGGTGCCCACCCCTCCCCGGTGCCCACCACCATGCTCCAGTGTGACTCGGGGTTTGTTGTCAGACAATGGTTTCCACCAACGGCTGTGGAAACCCAAGGCCATCACCTCACTTCTCTGAGGTCAGCTTTTCTCTCTAAGCGGTCAGTCACTAGGACATCCTCGTAGGGCTTAAAAAGGTGAGATGAAATGCATCGCAAGGCACGTCACAGCCCCGGGCTCCAGCAGCGTGTGCACAGTGGGTGGATAACGGAGGTTAGGCGTGCGCGGTGCGGGGTGGGGCGGGGGGAGGGGGTCAGAGCATTGGGCTGGGCCCTCTGGCTGGTGCAGGGCGCACATCGACGCTGGAATAAGACAGCGGACCTTCTCGGTGCCTGGGAGCCCTGGAGCTTCCCCAGTGCATTGACCCCACTCTAAGGTAAAGCTGTTCCCATCCCTTCAATTTCTATTACCCGTTATTGTTGGATCAAAAAAATCCTTGACATATATTAACGTTTGAAAAATCCTTGACATATATTAACGTTTGATACCTAAAATAAGATTCTACCTCGAGAAAGTACAACTAGTTGATTTCAACACACATGTCAGCAGAGAACAGGGACAGGTGAACGGAAGGTGGCACACAGGCCAGCTCCCCAGCACAGCACATCAGAAGCACCACACTTGAAGCCAATCTGCTGGTCCTTGGGTCGGGGATGTCCTGTGGTTGACGCTGTGACTTAAAGCAGCCAGCCGACAAAAGCACAGAAGCCGAGCGGGACCCCACGGGCAAGGAGCCGTGGGGTCCCCCCCCAGGGCTGCGTGGGCTTCCGCGGCCAGGCCCCCAGCCCCGAGGTGCATGTGCCCTGCGCCTGTGGACACCTGGGGGCACCTGCGTCTGGGGCCTGTGCTGACGGGTGTCGGGTGCGGCCTCTGCCCTCCACCCCGAGGGCTGTGATGCAGAGGGGAGGGGCAGGGGCTCTGGGGGGGCAGGAGGGTGTGGGTCTCAGCCCCAGGCCCGCAGCGCCGGCCCCGCAGCCTGTGGGAAATGCCGCGGGGGCTGCCCAGCTGGCGCGGCCGAGGCGCTGGTCCTTTGGTCCGCGGGAGGCAGCGGGGGTGTGGGCTGACCCGCCGCCACCAGGACTGCCCTGTGCCCACCTTGCCTCCCGGGGTCTTTGTCTAAAATGTGTAAAACAGAACCCCTATTTTGCCCGCGGGCAGAGCCGGAAGGCTCTATCATGGCTGTTGCTGTGCAAGGTAGTTTCTTATCCTCTCATCGGATCAATGCCCCGGAGACCTCTTCCTGCTTTTCTGCGGCCCTTTACCACCGCGTGGGTCTCACCTCCTCCAGGATGGCCTCCTGTCCCCTCCTGTGCGTCCTTCTCACACTGGGCTCCCTGTGCCCTGGCTGGGGGTCCCCGCTGGAACCTGGTGCCTCTGTCTCTTTCTGGGGGTGGGGGGACCCCACTGCCTCCTGCGTGGCCTCTGCAAACACTAGGCTCTGGGGGTGGGAGGACCCCACTGCCCCCTGCGTGGCCTCTGCAAACACTGGGCTCTGGGACTGCCCAGCAGTGAAGCTTCTTTAGAACTCTGTGGCTTCACCTCCTGCTTTGTTCAGAAAGCTTTCTCCCTCTTTCAAAGGCTAATACTTTTATTTACCTTTTTTTTTTCATTATAAATACTAGGATTCTTCTAATTGGGATCCCATTAGCCTGTAGACTTTGACCTATTTCTTGCAGTTAAAAAAAATCACTTAGGCATTAAATACGATTACTACTTCCCTCTCCTATCGCTTCAATCTACCCAACTATTACACGCTCTTGATTATTGTAATATTAGCCACAATAAAAATCAGAGAAATTTACCCAGAATCCTATAACATCTACATATTAAGTGTCTTCTTTTTTCTAAGTTCTCTCTCAGGCTCTGTCCATTTACATGTGTAATTCTTGTGATTATACATTCATTTTGTACTAATTCTGTATTTATTTTCTACTTCATGCTACGAAAATAACCATTCTTTAATTTTACTTTATCGTCTTTACAATCTGTTTGTGCTTGAAAAATTCTGAATAAAAGACAAAAATATAAATCATTTAAAATCCTATCACTTAAAAGCAATCACGGGGATTTCCTGCCAGGACAGGACAGTGTTTGCATCGCAACAGCTCCCTTTGCTCTGCAATCACAGAAATGATGAACAGCATGTGAACAGAGAAAATGCAGACAGTGTCAGGCTCTGAAACCGGGAGACAGGCCTCTATGCGCTTCATTTCAGGAGGCAGGGGTGGGGGGAGAGCGTGACTGCTGAGTGGGGAGAACGAGGGCCGCTGGTCTCCGGGTCCAGGCACGGCGGACAAAGGTCGACACCTGCTGGGCAACGGTGACCAGAATATCCGGCGGGAGACAAGAGCCAGGCCGCAGCCAAGGGTGGGGAGGAGCCCCATGAAATAAGACTGGAAACGACTCCAGGGAGGCTAGTTTGAGGGGAGCTGCAGGCCTGGGGAGAGGAGAGGAAGCAGACATCACTGTGCGGCTGGGATGGGAGCCTGGCACCCACCAGCATCGCGGACGGGCCTGCCGTGTCGCCAGCATCCCTGCTGCCCGGCACATGATCCTGTGTGTGACCCGAATCTGGACACACCACGGGTGGAGTGGAGGCACGGTCCTCAGGTGGGAGAGGTGAGTGCAGGGAGAAGGAGGCGGGAGAGAGACAGACACAAAGGGAGAACAGCCCCACACTTCGCCCACTCAGATCTGACTTGCAGACCAAAACTGAGAAAGGCCCACAAAAGTATATTCTGAGAAATATAACCAGTAAATAAGCTCCTGCCATCGAAACGGACTCCAGGCGAGACTCATTCAGGCCTTTACATAGTGACAGACAGAGGCTTCAATAAGTATGCTGAAGATGTTTAAAGATTATTGAAGGTACAATTTCAATCCCAAATGAATAAAACACAAGAAGAAAACAGACAAAATGCTATAAGAATTTATTTTTGTGAAAAATGACTAGTTGGAGACCTTAAGTACTGATTAAAAGGGAGTCATTAAAGTAAACTTTATATTATGCAGGTTTTCTTTTCATTTTGTTTATGGTTTCCTCTGCTGTGCAAAAGCTTATAAATTTGATTAGGTCTCATTTGTTTCTTTTCGTTTTTGTTTCTATTGCCTTGGGAGTCTGACCTAAGAAAACATTTTTGCGATTTATGTCAGAGAATGTTTCACCTATGATATCTTCTAGGAGTTTTATGGTGTCATGTCTTATGTTTAAGTCTTTAAGCCATTTTGAGTTTATTTTTGTGTATGGTGTGAGGGTGTGTTCTAACTTCACTGATTTTCATGGGGCTGTCCAGCTTTCCCAACACAATTTGCTGAAGAGTCTGTCTTTTCCCCATTGTATATTCAAAGAAGGTGTGGTACATACACAATGAAATACTACTCAGCCATAAAAAAGAATGAAATCATTCCATTTGCAGCAACATGGAAGGACCTAGAGATGATCACACTAAGTGCAACAAGTCAGAAAGAGAACAACAAATACCCTGTGATGTCACTCATGTGTGGAATCGAAAATATGACACAAATGAACAAAAACAAAATCAGGGACATAGAGAATAGACTTGTGGTTGCCAAGGGGGTGGGGGTGGGAGAGGGTAGGAGGGGGAGTTTGGGGTTAGCAGATGCAAACTGGTACATACAGGATGGATAAACAGCAAGGTCCTACTGTACAGCACAAGGAAACCATGATGGAAAAGAATAAGAAAACAAACATATACACATGCATGACTGAGTCACTTTGCTGCACAGCAGCAATTAATACAGCATTGTAATTCAACTATACTTCAGTAAAAAGTAAAATGAAAAAAAGGAAAATGAAAAAAATAAACTTTAGAAAAAAGCAAGACATTGAACTCTAGCCTGCCTGAATGCAGTCAAAATGAGAAGTAATTAACTGGAAGTTAAAACAAAGGAAATCACCCAAAATGTAAAATCCAGGCACATAATGAGATGAGCCTGTTTCATCATTAGCTTAGACACATGACAGCAAACTCTTCATTTCAAAGTGACACCCCCATGCAGAGATCTCACAGGTGACAGTCGAGAAGTAGTGGAATAATTCTTGACAGCATTACCAACCTCAAGGTTGTAGAAGGTCAGGGAAGTGGACACTCAAGGAGGGCTTTTGAGAATTTTTGAAGAGACCTATCAGTATCTCAAAATTCCCCACAGTGACTATGGCCCCACTTTATTAAGTAATTAAAGGTTAAAAACTTATCACAACAGACTTAGAAAAAGGCACTGATAAGGACAAATATCCATTCTGGATAAAAATGACTTGCCAAGTAGGAATTGAAAGTAACCTCTTAGCTTGCAGGGTATGTATCAGAAATATAAACAAGAATCATAATTAGAGAGAACATTTTAATAGCATTCCTTTTGAATTCAGGAACAAGACTAGGAGCCTGCTCTCATCCCTCCTCTTCAAATTTTCACTGAATTCAATCCAATGCAATTAGACAAGGAAAAATATTGAATTCAGAAGTGATAAAAATGATACAATTTTTATTTGCCAAAGATATGCCTTTATACATCAAAGAAACAAAACTATGAAGAAGGTTTCTGGGTATATCACTTTACAAAATGTCAATAACATTTGAAAACAGAAAAAGAAAAAGAAAATGCAACAGGAAAAAGTTCCCATTTATCTCCCCCTCCCCCCAAGAAAAAAAAAAAAAAAAAACTATGACAAAGATTTACCAGGTTGCTACAAAGATTATAAACTTAAAAGGACATAAATAGAGATCTGAAAAAGTGGTTAGCTATGTTCACGGATTAGAAGTCTTAGTGGTATAAACAAGTCAATTCTCCATACATTCGTCATTGAATTTAGTGTAATTCCAGTCAAAATTCCAACAGTATTTTTCACAGAGGATGACAAGTTTGTTATCACATACCAGAGAAGGACAGATAATACCGCAGTTAATTGTGAAGAAAAAGACAAAATGCTCATCCTACGGTGTTTCAGCACATATTAGACGCCTATAGAATTAAGACAACATACTGAGAGTCCTGCGACAGACGAATAAACCGAATGAAGGAAGTACCTCAGGATAGACCCAGGATATGTGGAATCAGTATACGGCAAGGCTGATAGAGTCTCGATGAGAAAAAGATAGATTTTTTAAAATACATGGGTAATTGCGTATGAATATAGGAAGAGTATCACTATTTCATATCGTACTCAAAAGTAATATCTAGGTGGACTGAACACTAAATACTAAAAAGCAAAATTTAACCCTCTTTAGATCTGTTTTGATAGCACCATAATGGATGAAATATTCTGTCACGATAGCCCTCAGGATGGGAGATAAAGTGTAAAATACGTGCTTTTAAATGCTTGTTTCTCCTCAAAGATAGTAATAAAAGTCTTCGGGAGTAAAAAACAACAGGGAAGTACGAGACCAGCTGTAAAGACATCGGTTGCCTGCAGAGGCACCTCCCAGCTGCAGCGACGTGGAGTTTGTGTGTCTGACGGTGGCACAGGACAGGACCAAGGTGAGGAGACAGGTGTGGATCCTTGTCTGCGGCTGGGACACTCTCACTAGAGGAGGAATCTGGGGGTGGATTCTCCCTACAGAAGAGCAGAAACAGACACTTGTCGCATCAACTCTGGTTCTGGGTAGAGGGAAAATGCATATCTCAAAACTCTGTGGAAAGTTCATGGCTTGAATACACATTTTCTGTAGTGTCCTACAACACTGTAGCTGATACTTTGTTTTTAGACATGGTCCCAAGTTCAGAGGGCTCGAAGGTCCTGGCTGAAAAAAAAATGCAATGTTTTTGCAGCACTATTTACAACAGCCAGGACATGGAAGCAACCTAAATGTCCATCCACAGATGAATGGATAAAGAAGATGTGGTACATACATACAATGGAATATTACTCAGCTGTAAAAAGCAATGAAACTGGGACATTTTTAGAGACACAGATGGACCTAGAGACTGTCATACAGAGTGAAGTGAGTCAGAAAGAGAAAAACAAATATTGTATATTAACACATATATGTGGACTATAGAAAAATGGTACAAATCAACCAGTTTGCAAGGCAGAAATAGAGACACAGATGTAGAGAACCAACATATGGACACCAAGTGGGGAAAGCGGGGAGGGTTGGGGGGGGGAATGAATTGGGAGATTGGGATACCAAATTGCACACTCTAAATATATGCAGTTTATTGTAAAAATAATAATAATAATAAAAAGTTAAAAAAAATGCAATGTTCTCTGTAATTACACACCCACAAACCCAACCTCAGAGTCTGCCCAGCGAATCACCCATTGAAAACTCCATAAACCTACAAAGACAAGCATATCCCCGGGTAGGGAAGCACACCCTACGGAGACTTCAGATTTTGGGGGTTGACGATGGTAGGTTATGAGTATATATGCGTCATGTGTTTCAGTAGAAGACGGAATATAAAACATGGGTGGGAAACAAAACACTATTAAAAATGGGAGCTTAGAGGTTCCTTAAAAACTGAAAACGGAACTACCGTATGACCCAGCAATCTCTCTACTGGGCGTATACCCAGCGAACACCATAAAGCAAAAAGACACATGCACCCCAATGCTCACAGCAGCACTATTTACAGTAGCGAAGACATGGAAGCAATGTAAATGTCCATCGACTGATGAATGGATAAAGAAGTAGTACATGTGTATAGTGGAATATTACTCAGCTATGAAAAAGAATCAAGCAATGCCATCTGCAGCAATGTGGATGGACCCAGAGATGATCATACGAAGTGAAGCAAATCAGACAAAGACACATATCATATGATATCACTCATGCAGAATCTAATTTTAAAACATGATAGAAATGAACTTATCTACAAAACAGAAACAGACCCACAGATTTTGAAAACAAAGGTATGGCTACCAAAGGGGAAACGTGGTGGGAGGGATAAGTGAGGAGCTTGGGGTTAGCATACACGCGCTGTGATATATAAAATAGGTGAACAGTGAGGACCTACCGTAGAGCACAGGGAACTCTACTCAGTACTCTGTAATAACCTCCATGGGAAAACAATCTGAAAAGAAAAGGATACATGTATGTGTATCACAGAGTCACTTTGCTGTACGCCTGCCAGAAACTAACACAACATTGTAAATCAACTGTGCTCTGATCAGATTTTTAAAAAGGGAGCTCAGTAAGCAAACAAAAAACTAGTTAATTGCTAAACATGAAAAACGTTGTAACTATTGGGTTCATAATTTGGGGGCAACCCAATAAAATGAAAAGCCAAATGCACAGGCCAAAAGAGAGCTCGAAAAGCAGGCGCGGCATCAAAAGCAAGGAGAGCGGACACCACATACGAAGCGGCATGGGGGAGCCTGGATCCGCTGACAGAGGAGCACTTGTTTCTGGGTTGTGGAGGAGGGAACACACTCACACCCTCAGAAAGACGGGAGGGAGTGCAAGGTCGGGGTCGCCAGGTCCAGGGGAACAGTGGAGAAGCCTTTGAGGAGCACGTCAGATTTCAGCTGTGTTCCTGCTTGGGGGGAGGGGGCGGGGCAAGGTTGTCACTGTACCCTTGCAACATTGTCTAGAAGAATCATTCTTGAAAACCCACCATCGACATTTGAATCCTTCATTGTTCCTTTGGAAAATGAGGAGGTAGTTGCCTTACAAACTTCACTTTGTAAAATATAAGATAAAATTGTATTCATAGTTTATATGTATTCTTAAACCCAAATTCAACTTTAAAATAACCTGCTGTGATATTCCAGGTGGTATCAGATTTTCTTTACATGAGGGATCCTTTTTCAGGACTAGCGTTTCTCGGACACGTGGCTTGTCTGCACTGACCATACCCTCCCCACGGCAGCACCAGCTGAATCATATTTCCACCCCAGGTATGACAGTTCCTGTGACTTGCAATCAGATGGGTGAAAAGGGGGGTGTTTTTCCCTATTTTTATCTGAATTCCATTAACTATGAATAATGCTGAGCATTCTCTCATGTATTCGATGGACAGTTGTATTTCTTTTATCTGAAAACTGTTTCGGTTCTTTGCCTGGTTTTCTTTCGGGTTGTTCATCTTTTACTTTGGGCTTATATACACATTGTAAATTACAGCACAACCATGTGTTGCTCATATATATTGAAAAACATTTCCTTCTCTGTTATTTGTGTTCTGTCATTGTTTCTGACATTTTTAATATTGAAAAAATTTGCATTTTTATATAGTTAAAATAAAGAAGGCCCTCTTTTCTCCACCACACCTTCTTTGCACCTTTGTCAAAAAGAACCAGTAGTTCATCCATGTAAGGGTCTGACCCTGGACTCTCTATTCTGATCCATGGATCTGTCTGAATATCTTTATATCAATAGAACACCATCTTTGTTACTACAGCTCTAGAGTCAGTCTTTAATATTAAAATCAGGTAGTGCAATTCCTCTAATTATATTCTTCCTTTTTTGAAAACGTTTTTAGCCATTCTGGTCCCTTTGCTCTCTTATATAAATTTTAGAATTGGCCACAAAAGTTCCTGCCGGCATTATGACGGTAATTGCATATAAACCTATTGATCATTTTGGGGAGATTAACATCTTCATTACGTTACACTTTCAATCCATTACCAGTGTGTGTCTTTCCATTTCTTTAGGTTCCTTTGATTTCTTTAATCAGAATTTTATGGTTTTCAGAGTAGAATATCTCACCTGTATGGTTATCTCTATGTATCTTATGTTTTTTGATGCTTCTGGAGGTGGTGTTTTTAAATCTCAACTTCCAAAGGTCATTGCTAGTATGTAGAGATGCGATTCTTCTTGTGCGTGCATCTTGTATTTTGCAAACTTGCTAACCTCATTAGTGAAAGAGGTTTCTATAAATTCATTTCACGGTGATGAATTATTTCAGCTTTTGAATGTCAGAGAAAGATTTTATTTTGTCTTCATTTGTGCAAGCTCTCCTCACTTGATATAGAAATCAAGGAGTAGGCTTTTTTTCTTTTATGACTTTAAGGATGTTGTCCTACTGACTTGCTTGGATGCTTGCTCTGAGGATAAGTTTGCTGTCATATACATCTCTGTTCTTCCGTATATAATATGACTTGTATCTGGCTGCTTTTGAGATTTTCTCTTTATCAATAGTTGTGAACCATTTTATGAGAATGCATCCTGTAGTTTTCTTCTTATGTCTTTAGCATGGGATTCATTGAACTTCTGGGATCTATGAATTTTTAGTTTCCATGAAATCTGCAAAAAGTTCAGCCATTATTTTTTCAAACATGCTTCCCTGTCTCCCCTCTCTGGGGACCCCAAGTACACTTATATTAGGCTACTGAAAATTTTCTTATAGCCCACTGATGCTCTGTTAATTTTTTTAACCTATACATTTTAGAGAGTTTCTATTGCTATATTTTCACATTCTCTAATATTTTCTTCTATAACATTTAAACTACCATTAATCCCATTTAATCTTCTACTTTGTAGCTTTCATCTCTTCATGTTCGATTTGGGTCTTTTTAGTATCTTCCATGTCTCTACTTACCATGTTCAGTCTTCAGTATGTTGAACTATAATATGCAGTTATCATAAGTACTTTCAACTCCTTTTCCACGAATCCTAATATCAGTGTTAGTTATGGTTTGGTTCCCGTTTATTGATTTTCCCCTTCATTTGGGGCTGAAATTTCTGCTTCTTTGTATGCCTGGTAATTTTTTTTTTTTGGTACTTTTTGATTAGATGCCCAACATTGAGTGTTGTGTATTTTTATATTCTTAAAACATTCTCGAGCTTTGTTCTAATGTATAGTTATGTTACTTGAAAACAGTTTTATCCTTTCAGAAATGATTCCACATTTATTAGGCAGGACCAGAGCAACACTGAGTTAGGGCAATTTTCCTCTGTTACTGGGGCATGACCTTTCTGAGTAATCTATCTGATGTCTTATAAACTAGGAGGGTTTTAGCTGACTGCTGGGAGCAGGGAATGTTCCTGGTCCTCTGTGAGTTTTGGGTCTTCTTCTCACTGATCTTTTTGGGTCATTCTTTCCTGAACTTAAGTGGTTTCCTCACTTGCACGCACGGATCAATATTCTGCTCCCTCTTTGTGTGTCACTCTTTTAAATACTCTGTCCTACAAATTCCAGCTGCCTTACTCAGCTTGGGCTCTGTCCACTCCCCTCCGGGCATCTGCCAGGCTCCCCGTGGTTTTTCCTTCCCTGTACTCTCTGTGGCAGGAAACTCTCCAGGCTGGAGCAGCTGGGGAGATCACCTCATTGGTTTCCTCTCTCTCAGGGGTTCCTGTCCTTCATTGCCTGATGTCCAGTGTCTTGAGAAGCATACTTGTTTTTAATTGTTCATATATTTTGTCTCGTTTTGTTGTTATTTCAAGTGAGAGGTTAAATCTGACCCCCTTTACTCCATCGCTGTCATAATTGAACATCAACTCTGACTCTCATACTGAATTTTTTTTAAGACGTGACAATGTAGAAAATAAATATGCATGAGCCCATATGGCTATAAATGAATGACTGGATAAATAAACAAATGGGAGAGAAGAGACAAATCTTTGTTGTAGAATAATTCCAAACACCGTATATAGATACTTCTCCCTCTGGGAGGCAGAGACTCATCCCAAAGTGTGGGTTTGGCTCAGGGACTGGTTTCCAAAGAACAGGCTGGAAAAAGAAAAACAGTAGCTACACAGTGGAGAAGGCTGGCAAACCCCACCATAACCAGCCAATGACGGCAACATCACCAGCGATAAGCCATGTGATATCACGTGCCCGCTAATGAGATGTGATGAGAAGGGCATTTCCCCTCTGCACTATTTTTTCCAGAACTCCATAACCCTAGTCTAATTATGAGAGAAACAACAGAAAAGCCCAGATTCAAGGACATTCTACAAGGTACATGACCTGTATTCTTCAAGACTTTCAAGGTCATAAACAACAAAGAAAGATAGAGAAATTGCAGCAGACAGAGGACGGGAAGACGTGACCACTAAACACCATGCAGGCTCCCGGATTAGATCCTGGAACAGAAAGAGGACATTCATGGAAAAACTGGTGAATAAGCTGGAGTTTCATCTAAAACATGATTTGAAACAGAGCCCACACTGCAGCACAGAGAGGAAAGGATAGACTCGCCAATAAACGGGGTGAGATCAATCGGATATCTGTGTGCATCCTTGCGCTTTATCTTACATAAAAATCAATTTCAGATGGATTACAGGTCTAAACGTGAGGACAAGGAAGCTTTTAGAAGAAAGCACAGGAGCCTATCTCTAAGGTCTTCGTGTAGGCAGATTTCTTAACCGAGACCTAAACTGGGAAGGTGGGTGAATTGGATGCTAGTGAAATTAGGAGCCTCTGTTTATCCGAAGACACCCTTGGGGAGGGAGAAGACAGCTGGTGAGGCGGGAGGAGATCTTCACAACACGTGTGCCCAACACAGGACTTGTACCCGCAATATGTAAAGAACTTCGCATGAATAGGGAAGAAGAGACAACCCAACAGAAAACGGGGCGAAATGTTTGACTAAGCTCTTCACACAAAAAATGGACGTCCGAGAGGCCTCTGCAACTCTGGTGAGTTCTCACGATCTGGGCACCAGATGGGAAACCCCGAGAGTACCCCAAGGTGGCGAGGACGTGGGGCAAGGCCGTCTCTTAAAGGCTGTGCGTGGAGCCGTGCCCTCCAATCCCTTTGGGAAACCACTTGGCAGCCTCTGCTGAAGCCCAGCGAGGCACACTCTGTGATGGAGCTGTTTCATCCTCGGGCGTGGACCCGAGAGACACGTGGGCGTGTGTTCACAAAGAGCCACGTACAGGAATATCTGGAGGAGGGCTTCTGCTGGCCCCTGGGTGGTGGCTACCTACTTGCCAATCAATAGAGTGGTTGCAGATGTGCTGATATATTCACATGATGGCATCCTTTACAACAAGGGACGGGACACAACTTCACGCAACAACGTGGAGGAGTCTCATAGCTACTGCTTTGAGCAAAAGAAGCCAAACACAAAAGGCTCTGTGGATGCGGGATCCCGTTTACCCAGAGTGGAGGCCAGGGGGGAGCAGTCCTCGCTGTAAGAGGGAGGATTGGGCACCTCCTTGGGGTGGGATGGTGAGTGATTGGAGCACCAGGGGCTCCTGGGGGGATGACCGTGTCCTGCTTCTTGATCTGAGTTTTGGTTGCTTGGGTGGGTTCTGTCTGTGAAAATTCAGCAAACCAGACCTCTTGATGCCCTTCCTACTGGGCAGCAAAACGTCATTAGGAGGGATTGTTTTAATATCATATTTTGATTTGCTAAAGCGTTGTTGAGAGTCCAAGGATGATTATTATTTTGTCTATATTCTTGTCCTACATTTGAGGTAATTTTAATAAACACATATAGAAACTGAGCAGTGAACTTTTCCTATCTTTGTATCTACCTAAGCTGCTCTCTCAATCCCTCTCTAAGGCAACTGCTGACATTAATTTCATATCCAGAATTCTGTCTTTTGCTCTGGAAGATTCTGGTCATATTAACATAGACTATTGCAGCTGGGGAATATTTTAAGCATTGCCTAATAAAAATGGTTCTTCTAGTTCATCATCTCTGAACTGTATTCTCGCTCTTCTTTACTTCCTATGATATTTAAACTATTGCAGATCACACAAAAAGATGGAAAACTAAATGCCCAAACTGAAAAATAATAGTAAAGGAAGAAACTAATTATATAATTATCTGTTAATTTCATTTCTACACCTAGATGCAAAACTCTTCAATAAAATTGTAGAGATGAAGCCAAGCCCGTTGGTGTATTTAAAGGATGACCAGTCATGGACCAGCAGAGTTTTTTCCAGGAACCGAGAAGCTGGCCTCCAGATGCCATTCATCCCCGCGGCAGCTCCGATGAACAGCTCAGCCACTAGTCCTTCCTTCCCGGATGAGATGTCAGCAGATCTGTCCTCTCATCTGGTTACTTTCAGGTATTCAACACCCATGTGGTCCAAAAGCTTCACTGCAAGCCCTCATCCAAAGTAAACCTTCTCCCCTGTGGCATCTCCGGCGGGGACAAGGGGCAGCTTACGGTGGGGAGAAGCGCCCTTGCCTTTTCTCCTCCCAGCTCGGTTTTCTGTCACCATCTCGTAACTGCTCTCTGAGACCCTTCCAGGTGCACCCAGAGTTACTGTGAGTCAGGGGGCAAGGGCAGAGGCTCCAGGGGTGCAGGGGCTGTGGTGGGGTGTCAGCGTTCTCCTCTGCTGGTCACCCATAGCCCTTCCCCCTCCCCAATTCTGCATCCCTTTCTCCTGAGGCAGGGCATCTTCACAAGGGCTCAGGTGTGGCTCTCGGCCAGGAGCCAGGGAAGCATGGCCCTGTGTCCCCAGTTGGTGGAGCTGCTCTCTGTAACCTCTGTGGCCCCCTTTGCTTGACCAGACGGCGGTTTCGAGTCATGGTGAATGCCAGACCACCTGGCATTCAATGCTGGCATTTCCTCTTCCCACCTACAAGACAGGGGGCACGTCCCCAACCTCCTCGTCCTCCTCATTGCTCAAAGGTAGGAGCTCCCAGCTTGGGAGGCTTTTGGGAGAATGGAGACACGCACGGGCCCTCGCACCAAGGCTGGCACGTGGCGTAGATCCCGCAGCTCAGCATCAGTCAGCATTGCCTGCTGCCTCCGGCTCTCAAAGCCCAGCCCTTTTCCAGGCCCAAACAGCTTCGAGGCTTTGTGTTCCGATCCGGGGGACAGAGGCCAGACGTGCAGCTGCTTCTCTTCAGCACATCGCCTGTCACTCGGGCCCCACCCCCTAGGATCCAATCATCCCCATTGCATTCAAGGACTGGCTTTAGCTCTTGCTGTAATTTCTCACCTTCAGAAAAGGGCGATGACAGGGGGCTTCATAAGTCTGGGGGTTCCCGTCATGAACTCACTTCTCACATTGGGGTGAGAGGCGTGTCCTCTGGACCCTCCCAGGTGGGTGAGCAGCCTCACGTGAGAGATCCACTGTGACATCTCACCAAGCCTTTGCACCCCTTCCTCTGCCCTGGCAGAGGTGGCCCTGGCACTTCAAGCTCCCTGGATGTCGGCCACCTTTTGGACCACGTTTCAGCCACCCAACCAAGCAAAGCCCCGGGGGCTGCAGCCCTGCCTCCAGATCCTCTGCTGAGTCAGTCACTATCAACAAACTCAGCCTGGTCCAACTCTACGTCCTCTCACCGTTACTCACACCCTTGCCTGTTCCCTAGTTTCTGTCCACGTAAGTTGGGAAATACCGTGCTTTCAGAGTGCTGTGAGCCCGCTCCTCGTGGTTTACTCTCTGAACCTCACCTTTCGGGGGCTGCTGGGCCTAGAGTCTAGTCCTGGGTCTGGAAGCCACGAGGAGGGGTGGGCGGTTCCCGAGAATAGCAGTGTCTTGCGAGGCAGTTGCCTTCCTCCCGATCAACCGCAGACGCCCCGTGACATGGAGCATTCAACTTTTGTTGTGATGTAGCCACTGGCAGCCTGAGCTCCGGGTCTGGTTTTGGGACTCTCAGCTCTGTGACGGCAGGGGCGGAGGGTCTTTTCAGGGTAGATGTAGGGTCTTCTGGTCACGTGTGATACGTGGGCTGGGAGGTTTCGCCCCACTTTGCTGAATGCAGTTAGGAACAACCAGCTGGTCTTGTTAGGTTGATAGAATGTTCTGAGATATCAAATCAATGGTCACCCAGAGCCTTGCCTCTTGTAGGTGTCTGATCAGGAGGACCAAGTTCTGACGTTTTTTCTCTCTCTTCTGCCACATCACACCATGGAAATAGAGCCAGCAGTGCCTTTAAACTTAATCAGATTCGAGAACCAATTCCAGAAAGCCTGGAACCAATTCGGAAAATATGACCTTGAGATTTTGTTCCTCTAGGACCACTTTCCGTATCAAAGTCTGTATCAGTCAGGGTTCTCCCAAGAAACACAGCAATTGAGACTCACACATGCCTAGACAGGAACAGGCTCAGTGATGGTGGGGCTGCCACGTCTGAAATGCGCAAGGAGGCCAGCTGCTGAGGAACTCAGGCAGGAGGTGAGGCAGAATTTCTTCTTCTGCAGGAAATCTCAGTTTTTGCTCCAAAAGCCTTCAACTGAGTGGATGAGGTCCACACACAGTCAAGGGTCATCTTCCTACTCAGAGTCAACTAATTGCAGCTGTCAACCACATCCACAAAATATCTGTACAGAGGAGCCCGGATTCACGTTTGATAAAATAACGGGGGACTACAGCCTGGCCAAGCAGACACAGAAAACTCACCTTCACAGTGACTAATTTTGCACATACTATCGTGTTCCATTGATCTGTTTGTCTATCTGTGAAAATGTCCTACTGTTTTGATTGAAGGAGATATTTATACTTCACGTTAAAAATAGCAATTCTTGGAGAGTCTGTCTTCTAAGTGCAATTTTAAATCATTTTGTCCCGTCCCCCAAAATATCACATTAAGGATATGGTTGGGATGCTATTAAATGTGTAATTAACACAGGCAGGACTCTTCCTCACTTGCCAACCGTACGGCTGCGTCGCTAGAAAACCAAAGAGACTGCACTGAAAACACGGTCAAAATTACACATGATGTGGTAACACAGCTGGTGTACAAGGTAAGTGAATAAGAAACATTGTTTCACAGAAACATCCAATTTCCAGTGGAAGTAGACAGAAAATGCCATCCATAATAACAAAATAACTATACAATTTCTGAGAATACATTTAATCCAGAAGGTGTAGCCCTGACGTGTAGAATATCACAACATCTGACGAAATGGCAGGAGACATGTCCTTTCTGTACGGTGGGTATCAGGCGCCCAGGCAGGCAGACATTCAGGTCAAGGATAACTCCAGAAACTCACTTGCGGCGGGGTGGCCACACTGGCCCGAATGCTGGAGGTGGAGCAGGACCACGTGCCTGTGGCTCCAAGAGGGTCCCTCCTGCCTGTGTGTTTTGGAGCTAGTTCTTTAAACTCCATTGATCTCATTTTTTTTTCCCTTGAAAATTTGTGATCGTAACACCTGCCTCTTTACCCATATTTGTTGTTCAGGGATCGGATGGGATATTCTATGGAAACCACTGCGTAATCTGCAAAAGAAGTTTCCGTGGCTGGGGCGCCAGCATCGCGACGGAGGATCGGATAGGACTCGTGTCGCTTTGTCTCTGCGTGTGCGCGTGTGTGCACGCGTGGGTGTGTACCCACGTGTGTGCATTCTCCACGGGCTTCACAGTTAATAATCCCTCCTTGTAATTTCTTGGGCGAAAACTCTGAGCTCTCTGAAACCACACCGTGGAGACGAATCCCCGGAATTTTCTAGCAGCAAGCATCTTTTGGGGGCTGAAACCGGCCGTTGGCTTTTCCCACTTCCTTGAGATGCAGCCAAACTGATCGGTTAAATACACTTGAGAGTTAGCTGTTTGAAATTCAGACTTAATTCGTGTTACCGAAGGGTCTTAAATTATTCAGGTAACCTTGGACCAGTCAATTAACCTCTCTGGGCTCCACTGTCTTTATCTGGAAGATGAAGGGGCTGCAGGAGATGGGCTGCACGGTGGCCTCTGAGCTCCCGCCCGGCTCCTGCGCCCTGACACGGGGGTCCAGCTCCCCAAGCTGCGTGGATTCCCCGTGCTGACCGCACAGGTTAAGAACCATAAACAAACTCTTTCCGACACAAAGACGTTGTCATACGCCTAACACGTATCTTCAGGTAGAGAATAATTATAATCTTCAGGGAACAGGAAAACTACCTGAAGTTATAACAAATTCAAGCAAATCCCCTTGATTACAAAATAGGGAGTACAATTTGCCTGCGGTTTTCTACGGCTGCCACATGATGTGTGATTAGGGCCTCAGAATAGCAGCCGAGATTGTTCATCTCGGGCCGCACGCCTCACGGAGGGGTGCTCTGTGCCACGGACGTCTCCGCGCCAGCCGGAGAGAGGAATTGCCCGGAAAGATATTTAATACTGAATGGTAATAGGATTCAATGCTCATTATTCAAGAGCAGGCACGGGTTCTGGCCCACGGTAATTATTAAAATCATGTTTATGCCAAGTAATGCAATGAACGTCACCTATTTTTGACCCGACCGGGTGCGGAAGGTGGGGGAGGCGATGTTTTACATCTTATCAATTGAATTTAGAGCGTGTTTGTGCTGCAGCGGGAGCGGGGGCCTGTCCGGGGTGATTAGCGCCTTGGCTGGCGGACGGATGGATGGCTGTCAGCCTGCCCAGCCTTCTCGGGTCTGAGGGGACACCGCCTTCTGCCAGGGAGACTTGGGGACCCAGTGTCTCAGCAGGAGCTCATTTTAGCTCCAGGATCAGATCCCGATTTGCTGGCCTGATCAAGGCCCTTCTCTGTCAGGTGCCATCTTGCGTTGGGTTCATGGCAGCTAATGTCGGTGGTTGTGATGCATCAATTTGTGTCACAAAGGGCACCCACCCTGGGGGCAGGAGGCCAGGGTGAGCTCCTCTCCAGGGGCCAACAGGACGCTCACCAGACCCCAGGAGGAGCAAAGCTTGCCCCTGCTCCTGCAGACACACCTTCTCACTTTCTCCATCCATGGATGTGACATCAGGTCCCTTGATGGAGAAGAGCCCGAATGTCCCCGGATCTTGCCGCCCCTGCTCACCCAGGACCCCTGTTCTTGAACACCTCACAGAGCTGTTTCTGTGAGTCTTTGTGCCCGGGAGGGTCAGACATTGCTTCGCTGCATAGCTGTCTGCTCTCAATGCCAATGGCCGTGCCGGGGACTCCAATTCTGTCCCCTGCTGGAGCTGGTGGCCCTGAAGTTTCAGGACGGGTGGAGTAGTGTCCCTGGCATCTCAGTATATATGCTGGGCTTGGCTATCTGCCTCAAAGGGGCAGTGAGAGGCCATCTGCTCTCTCCTCCTTGCACTTAGCCCTCTGGACTCAACGCAGAGCTTCTTGGGCACCAGGACTTCAGGCTCTGGTGAACCCTCAGGGGTCCCACACATTGCAGGACTCAGGGGGAGCTGGGAGCGGGACAGCTCCCTCCTCAGGCTTGCTCCAGCCATGCTAATCAGCTCTTGCCCTGGGGGTGAGGCAGGGCTTCTGTGTGCACAGATGCTGCCCAGCAACCGGACTAGGGCTGGACCACAGCGGGCCAGGGCTGGACCACATTGGACCGGGAGATGTCCAGCGAGAGGATGGACGGACACAGGGGTCCATGTGTCTGCAGGGCAGTTGCCTCTGCTCCTTCTCCAGATCAGCTTCAGGAGTGTCTGGGATTAGGCTCATTGTTGGAATCTTCCCCAGAATAGAGAGCATCCTTCGAAGTCCATAAGGTGCCTCTCGTGGCCTGAGCGCTTGTCCTCATTCCTTGTGGGAACAGCCTACCTGGATGAGTGCAAGCAGATCTTGTTTTCAGCTGCAGATCTGCTATTCCAAATTTCTTCAGCCTGGTCCACTGTTCTGTTTCAATTCCTCGGTCAAGGGCCTTTGTGGGAGGAGCACCAGGCTGTGGGCTGATGAAGCCAGCAGACTGAGTGCTGGGCTGGAGAAAATTTGAAATGTGTGCTGCTGCTGACACGTTGGGCAGCAAAAGAGATTTGGAGACATCATTAAAAATTAGATTGAAAAATGTTCTTAATTTATAATGCAAAATACGAGATTCAGTATAGATGGTGGCCAGGAAGCACGCTGCCTTCCAAGGGTGCGAGTGCGTGTGCACGGACGTGCATTTTTTTCTGCTCTTGGACGACTGCTCATCACTCTTTCAAGACCATCTGGCAGCCCTGGGCAGAGCTCCGTGAAAACGGGGTTTGGCGGTCTGGGGTGGGGGGGCTGGGAGGGTGAGGGGATGCTATGGGGTTGAGGAAGGTGTGCCTTGGGGCTGAGAGCTGACATCACCGACAGAGTGACCGGGGTGCCGCCTGAGGGTGCTGTACGGGGGACCTGGGGTCCAGCCCCTCGGGGTGCTCCCCAGCCTGGAGCACCTCTGCCAGCAGGCTCTGCAGACCCTCCCGCCACCCTGATGGAACAATCTCTCGAGGGGCCAAGATTGCAGCTCCTAAAGCTCATCCCTGCTGAGGTCAGAGGCCAGGGTGGTGGTGGAAGCAAGGGCCCTGGAAAAGGAAAACAGACCCTGGATAGCTGAGGCTGGCTGGCGTGGGGTGTGCAGAGACCTGTGAGGGGCCCCAAATTGAGACGTGGACATCCTGCCCCAAAGGCAGGACCTTCCAGTGCGTGGAGGATGCTCTGCTCCCCCAGCATCCCCGTCTCCCTTCATCCCCCAGTGGGATGCTCAGCCCTGGGGGTTAGAGTCCACCGCCTGCCAGTAGGCACCTAGGCTCGTCATCCTGGGATGGGGATAGGTAACAGCAGGGCCCCCAGGACCTCTGAGTGTGACCCGCAGCGGGAAGTTCACGGGCTGGTCCTGCCTCCTCTCTCTCAGCCTGGCAAGAGCTGGGCAACGCTTTTTCCTTCTTCCCTAGAATCCCCTTCAGAACATTGTGACTGCAATGAAGGAAACTCATGATAACCAAGCGATGGAGCTCAGAGCTGCCCCGAGCTCGGGCTCACAGTCCATCCTTCAAGGCTCCTCGTCCGGGCATCCTGCAGCAGGACCCGAGCCGCGTCTGCTGGGTTACCGCCGGCTCCCGGGGAGGTGTGAGCATCTCAGAGTTGCTGGCCCCCTGCCACCCATCATGGGCTCAACGGTGTCCTCCCAGAATCACGTGTTGACCTTCTAACCCCCACAACCTCAGAATATGATTGTATTTGGAGATGGGGTCTTTAAAAGCTGATTAAAGTAAAATGAAGTCACATGGGTGAGCCCTGATCCAACAGGACTGGTGTCCTTATAAAAAGAGGAGATCAGGACACAGACACACACGGTGGATGACCATGTGAGGACCCAAGGAGAAGACAGCCGTCTACACTCCCAGGAGAGAAGTCTCAGGAGGAACCAGCCCTGCCCCACCTGGATCTCAGATCCCAGGCTCCCCCCTGGGAGACAATTACTTCCGTCGTTTTCGCCCCCCCAGTCTGTGGCTTTGTTGCAGCCACCGAGCTGCCCGACACCCTCCTCAGACGTGGTTTTGTCACCTGCATGGTGACCAACCTGTAGAGACTGACAGGCACGTAAGGGCCAGAGCAGGTGGAAGGCAGGTGCTAACCCCGGGGTGCCCTGCAATCTGAGTGTGTCACCATCTGCCTCTCTCGGGCTCCCCCGGCTGCAGGGTCTGAGCAAACCCCTGGTCTTTCCTCCTATCACAGGCCTGTCTCCTCACCCCGCTCCCGCTCCAGCAAAGCCCCAGGCCCCGGAGAACAACGTGTGCCCGTTTCACAGCCCCGATTAGACGCTGAAGTTTTCCTCGACCCTGACATTTATTCTTGAGCAGCTTCCTCCTTCCTCATGGAAACTTTTAATGCAAAAATAATAAAGATGCTAACTATAGAAATCAGATAAAAAAGGAAGTAAGACACCAGAGCTTGTTGCTGATCAGGAAAAAGTTCAAAAATAGATAAATATTATACATTCCATCAAAAATTTACCATTAATTACCATTTTCATACCATTGAAGTTGTCAACGAATTTGATTACTATTCTCAATTACAGACTTCTCAAACTCCCCCCTTCCCAAAGTACAAGTGACATTTCTAATTGCTGATCTAAGAACCCGCTTCCCAAAATAGATGGAGAAGACAAAAATAAGTGTGGGGAGGATGGTATTCCATCACCCAGCATTGGACAAACTGTCAGGGAGGCTGCAGCGGGCGGGGAAGCTGGCCAGTCCAGCAGCCTCGGCCCCGTCAGGGGAGGTCCCCCAGGCCTGGCCTGGCCAGCCTTGGGGAAGTGCCACCCTCCCCACCTCTTTGTTTCTTCATTTCTAACCCCCGATAAAGCACGCACACAGCAGGTGCCTCTCCACCCTTGAGGGTGGGGGGTGCTCGGCCAGCGGAGGGCGGCAGTAGGCAGGGAGGGGTCCTGAATTTGACGCCATGCTGTGTCCAAGGCTGCGGGAGCGTGGTGCCTTTCTTGGGGTCAGTCCCCGCGACCCACAGAGCATCCTGGAAGCTGGCCGCTGAGTCCAGGCTTCTGCTCCTCCCTGGGTTCTAACTGCAGCTACAACCGCCCCTTCCCCCTTGTGCTACAGGAACGTTTCTCGGCAGATTCTGCAGCCTCCAAGGGGCAGCTCTGGTCCTGGGGTTTGCCCATGGACCACATGGCCATACTGAGTTGGGCAAATGCTCCTCCTCCTCTGTCCACCCGTCCTGCGGCTCCCCTCTGCTCAGGACCCTCAGATCACTGATCACGGTCACGCCTCCAGCTGTAGACAAACTCACGTCCCACTCACATCCCAGCCGTCTACTCTCTGATGGCTCCTTGGACTCTGCATCTGCAAAGAGTCACATCCCTCCTCCCTCCCCACACCCTCGGCCAGGTGCGCAAGCCATGCCGGGGCTCCTGGTTCTGCACGGGGGATGTGGTGGACAACCTCCCCCTCCCCAAGTGTGAGGACTCCGCTGGACCAAGCCTCTGCCGCGTCTCTCTAGCCTCTCCCTGCTCCTCCCACCCGGGGCCCTCTGCGGTCAGAGCTGTTGGCTCCATCTACAGAGAAGCCCCTTAAGGTCCAGAAGATCAAGGCCAGGCTGAAGGCCAGTGAGTGGCAGAGAGGAGACAGAGCTGACTGCCCAGCTGCTGCCTCTGTGACCGTCTGTCCTCACAGCTAGGATGGGGACAAAGGGCCACTTATGTACATCTGGGTCTCCCTGGACCAGCAGGGGGAGGGCACAGCAATCTTCAAAGGATGGGAGGTGGTCCAGGCTGGAGGACACAGCCTCCTGGGAGGGAGGCGTGGTCCAGGCTGGAGGACACAGCCTCCTGGGAGGGAGGCGTGGTCCAGGCTGGAGGACACAGCCTCCTGGGAGGGAGGCGTGGTCCAGGCTGGAGGACACAGCCTCCTGGGAGGGAGGCGTGGTCCAGAGTATACTGTGTCTGCGCAGGAGTGGGAAGGGGGAAGGGTTCCTGGCCACGGAGGACTGGCTGCTGGTCTTGGTGTTTAGATTCAGAAAGAATGCAGGTGCTCATATTGCATTGCCCCAGACTGGATAACCCTGAAGAGTGCGCTCTGACCTCTGGAATTCAGGCTGTCTCAGGGGAGCGTTGCACGTGGGTCTGGAGTGGCCTCTGCTGGGCCAGCCCTGGCTCCTCCCCTCAGCCCGTGGTCATCTTGGACAAGTGATCACATCTCCCTGGAGGTCAGCCTTTAACAGCTGTGAAACAGGGGCTGTGATGCAGACCCAAGTTGGCTCCGTGAGCCCTCGATAGAACTATGGATTCACCTGCTTCTCTTCATCACGTGGCAGCACGTGCTTCCTGAGTGCCCGGCAGGCGTCTGGATCCCTCCTTGTGCCGGGAGATGCTTGAACTCCCGATTTTCTCAGGCACGTGCAGAAAGCGGCTTTGCTGCCGAATGACTCAGAGAGCACATTCCTGATGGCATCCGAGGGCAAAGCCGGCAAAGCGCACACACAGCCTGTGTGCACATGTGTGTGGGTTAGTGACGGGAGCATGTTGACCAAGGCCGACGCCCGCTGGCCCTGAGACAATCACCTCTTAATCCCAGCAGCCGTCCTGTGCGTCTCTGTGTTTCAGGTGAAGAAGTAGGGGCTTCCAAGAGTCCGTGAACTCTCGGGGCAGAGAGAGTGCTTCCATCACAGCGTCTCGGCTGTGTGCGTGGCACAGGCTGTGTCTGGTGTGGAGCTGGCGTGGCAGAAGCCTGGGCCAGAGATCTCTGGCCACGAGGGCCTCGCTGTCCCCAAGGCTGCTGTGAGCTGGGTGGGGACGGGGCCCAGGCTGGAGGCGTCTCCAGGGAACCAGCCAGGCTCGGTGCCTTCCTGGACTTCACGGGCTGGGCCTGTTGCTGGGGGTGATGGTTACTTTTACGTGTCAGCTGACTGGCCGCGGAGTGTCCAGGCGTCTGGTTAGACATTATTCTAGATGTGTCTGTCTGAGATGCAGACGGTCCTCCCCAGTGTGGGGGCCTCATCCCACCCGCTGAGGGCCTGCATGGACCGAAAAGGGGGAAGAAGGGAGAATTCACTCCCTGAGCTGGGACATCCTTCTTCTCCTGCCTCCAACTCAGACTCGCCCACCGGGGCTCCTGGTTCTCAACCTCTGGCCTGGACTGGAACTGTATCACCAGCTCCCCTGGTGCCCAGCTCGCAGACAGCACAGCTCGGGATGTCTCCGCCAGCTCCCGTAACAGACCTCTTCAGGTGTGTACATCCTACTGGTCTGCTTCTCCAGAGGCCCTGACTAACACACTAGCTAACGGGCACCGGAGACCCAATATACACCAGGTAGGACGAGGTGGGGTCAAGTCCTGAGTAAAGGTCATAGTTCCTCTCTCTGGTAGGACACGATGGACCCTTGGGCCACGTCTCTGCCCCTCGAGGAGCCTCAGGGGCTGGGGCGGGGTCTCGCGGGGGCCTCGGGGCCGTCACAGGATTGAGGCCGCTCAGGAGCATCGAAAGCGGTGAATTCTTCGTGAGATGCAGACATAGGACAGCGTCTGATTTTATTACCAGCCTGGGCCGGCCTTTTCATGAAACATTGGAACTCCTGCGTCATCGCTTTTGTGGCTCTGAGTCATACCTGAGGGGAGATTTGCATGATCTCCCATAAATTTGAGTGCTTATTTAAGAAAAAAAGCTGTGGTGGAAACTGATGATTAAGCGTGCCAATTTTTAGAAGCCTGTGTTGAGCTTCCCAGGCCGTGTGAGCTCTCGGGGCCTGGGAGGGGCTCAGAGACCCAAAGGCCCCTAGGAACCGGTCTCGGCAGCCGCCGCTCTGTCTCCAGGCTCGAGAGCCCCGAGGCGGCTGTGGGGAAGCCCTAACCCCCCTTGGCACGTGGTTTAGGACACGCTGGGCGTGGATGGAGCAACAGACGAGGCCCAGAGTCCCCCGACTCCCAAGAGGGAGTGTGTGCTTCTCAAGATGAAGAGGGGACGGCGTCTGTGTCTCTAAAGCCACGTGGGCCTGTGTGCTGCGGGGGGCAGTGCAGGGGTGGGGGGCCTCCCGGCTCCTCGGTTTCCATGAGGTTCCCCCCAAATCACCATCTGAAGTGCAGACCTGCCCCCTCCCATGTTGCCTAGACCCGCCCACCTGGGGGGGTCTGGACCTGGACCCTGGGAGCACCCGCCCTGTCCTCGGGGGTCCCCCCGCCCGCAGAAGGCTGTCTGCGTCTGTCCGGCAGCTCCCTGCCGGTCCAGGGGCCCTGGACCACTGGGCTGGGGGTCACGGTACCTCCTGCGCTCGGAGCAGCAGGCTGGTGCCGGCACTCAGCCCTTCCCGGAGTCCGTGTCCAGCAGCAGAAGACGGCTTGCCATCCTTGGTGGTGCTTATTTCCGTGTTATTTTAATTTAACTTCCAGCTTCCTGAATTCTTTCTGTCTCACATGGCTCTGAATTAGGACGGGCATCTCCTCCTGATTTATCCTGGATGTTCTTTGTTTGAAAACCGAACGTCCTAGAACTGGGGGGCCCTCAGTCCCAGGGAAAGTAGACTGGCCATCGCCCCATCCTGGATGCAGGTGTGAAAAGTAAAAGCTCCGACCCGACCACACCCTGGTCCGTGTCAGTGTCTTGACACCCGCAGGCTGCTGTGGTCAGGAAGCACCTGACTTGGCCGGGCCTCGGTTTTCCCACTTCTTTCATGGAAGTAAAACCTGCCGCAGAAGTAAGAGCTACTACATCCCGGGGGTTGGTTCCGCCGAGGACGTCACCCAGGGCAGGGCGGCACCCCAGACGTACTTGATACAACTGGTACTCCGGGCCAGCAGGATGTCGGTGAGGCCACCTGGGGCAGCGGTAGCCACCGAGCCAGTTTCTCTCCGTTGTCCCGAGATCTGAGTCAGGAGGCCACTGAGCTCCACGGTCGACCCCTTGTCACAGGCGTCTCCTGGGCTGCGGGTGGATCCGGGGTCCAGGAGCTTGAGTGGTGCCGCGGCTGGTACAGGCAGCGCATCTGCCCCAGGAGCTGGGTCGGGGCCGTTTTTCATGAAACAACACAATTGTTTTGCCCTGGTAGGTGAGCACGAACAGCTCTGCCCAGCCAGCGGCCTCAGGAAAACGTCATCTAGTGTCGTTCTTCACAGGCTGAAGCCACGCGCCCAGAACATTCCTCACTCTGACTTAAATGCATCTCCTGCCCACTCGCAGCAAATGCAATTTTCATTTTTATGACTGTTGCTTATTTATATGGAAAAAGTTTAAATCAGGACCAGAAGACCCACAGCCACGGCTCCCTGCAACCCAGCACCAGACGGGGAGACCCCCGAGGTCCCCAAAGAGACGGAGACGTGGGTGACGGAGCTGGGCGTGGGCTCCTCGAGGGCAGCGCTGGTCCTGCCCTCCTGCCCTCCCTCCTGCTCCTCCCTCGGCAGCCACCTGCCCCTGACTTGGGATGGCAGGTCTGCCAGGTCCTTCTGGGTTCTGGGGAAGCAGACGGGAACCGATTAGTCCCTCCACTGCGGTGTCACAGGCTGGTTAGGGACGGGCAGTCGTCGGTACTTCTGTCCCGTGTGAGGGGTCTCCCTGCTCTTTCCCGAGCACGGCCCAGCTCAGGAGGCCAGCGAGCCAGGGGCGCAGAGGCGTCTCGGGGTGGGAAGGGCTGCTCTGCCCACCGAGGACACACCGGAGAGTAAGACACAGACCCCCTGCTGGAGGTGGCCCTGAACTTGCAGCTCGGGGCTCGGGGCCTGGGCTCAGCAGCCAGCGCGGAGGAAGGAAGGGATGGAGAAATGCCCCGAGCCAGGCTCCCCGCTTCCCGGCCACAGGGCTGCCCCTTCCTCCCCTGTAACGGGGGTGGTCATCGCGCCTGCTGGGGGAGGAGCGGTGAACTGTAAGGCCTCTCTAATGTGGAACCCTAACCCCCCCACTTACTTCCCCCCACAGGCCCTCGCTGGCCGTGTCTGTACTGCCAGACACAGGAAGCACAGGCTGGGGACTCAGGCCCCCAGGCTGGCCCAGACCGCTCCCTCTGGTCTCCCCTGAGAGTCGTCCAGGGTGGGAGGGATGGAGACAGATGGAGGGGCGGCAGGGCTGCGGGGGGTGCCTGGCCCGCCCCTGGGCCTTGTCCTCTCCCCGTGGGACCCAGAGGCGGCCTCCCCTTTCACACCTGAGAAGCAGAGAGAACCACGCTGCCTGTTCATCTGGTGCCAAAGTGACTCTTCTTCATGCTGCCACCGTGGGGATGACGCGGTGATTTACTATCTGGTGTTGATGTAACACGACAATCACAGATCTCGGTGGAATAATAACATGGGAGCCTTATATTATCAGGGAGCCCCCGGGGCGCAGGTGCCAGGGGTCCGGACCTCCCCGGTTTGTTCACTGCTGTGCGTCCGGCTCGGAGCCTTCCTGCTCGAGGCCCTCGCCGGGGAGGGACGGCCAGGGTGGTCTGGACGGACACGTCTGGGCGGACACGCGGGCCCTCGGAGCTGAGAGGCAGCGGCGGGTGGGCGTGGAACCCTGACTTTCCCCAGGTGCCCGGAGACTGGGCGGGGGCGGTTCCGGGAGCCAAGTGCAGCCCTGGCTGAGCCAACTTGGAACTGAGCCCAGGGCCACAGGTCGCGTTCAGCCAGGCTCCCCCACCGTCTTAGCCCCTGTCCAGGGAAGGCTGACTGCCTGGCAGTAGGAAAGGAAGGAGGCAGGCAGTGGGGCAGGGGTCCCGGGCCCAGCCAGGAGGGGATGTGCGGCCCATGTGAGACGGCACCGGGTGGGGGCGGGGGCCTCGGGGGCCCGGCCGCGCCCACAGGGGCGGCGCTTGGCCTGGGCCGGGGAGCTCCCTGGGTGGCCGGCCCCTGATGCACCCTCGGGCTGGCGTGGGGGGTGGAGGCCCACTCCGAAGGTGCAGATGACCCCTGCCTCACCCAGCCCTGGTCGGAGGCCTCTCCCCTGGGGCGCCGCATCCCTGAAGGCGGGCTCTGGGGTGGGGTCCTGCCCGGGGAAGGGCACAGCTCTGCAGCCGCACTCAGCCCGCTGACGAGCGCGAGGTGCCTGGGGGCAGCCTGAGCAGTTCTGGGGGGGCCTACGTGGAGGGCGGGGGTGGGAAGGCTGGGGCTGCACGCATGGAGGAGAGGGAAGCACTGGGAGGCACTCCCTGGCCCCGGCCCTGTGCTGGGCACCTGGACAGCTTCGACCTGGCTGTGCCATCTAGGCGGCCAAGGCCCAGGATGCAGCCGGTGGGGCGTGGCCAGGAGCCACGGCAGGACGTGCTGCACGCCCGCTGGGAGGAGGAGGTGCCCCAGAAGGTGGCGAGGGGCCCGGCCCCACTAGCCCGGCAGGGTTCCGCTGGGGACCAGTCTGCTCCCTCCTGGGGGACAGGTGGCAACGTCTGCAGACGTGTTGGGTCATCACGACTTGAAGGGGACGTCCTTGGCATCCAGTGGGCAGCGGTCAGGGACGCTGCTGGCCTGCCGCGCTCAGGACGGCCCCCCCACGGAGAGTGACCAGCCGGGCCTGGCATCCGAGGCCGCGGCGGAGGACTGTTGTGTAGACCGTGGAGGCTGGGCTGTGGGGCTTCAGGTTTCCATGTGGAAACTGGGGCTCGTGGATTCCGGGGCACGTGGCACAGTGCAGGGCCACACCACAGCCTGAGATGTACCAACAGATTTGACGCAGAGCCCATGATTTTCACCTTAAGGTCCAAATTAGGCAGAATTAGGAGGTGGAAGCCACGTTCAAGTGCATTTTTGAGACGATGGGAGTGATTCTTTGCATCCACACCTGGACGCCCACGTTCCCTTCCTCTCTGCCAACCAGCATTTCCTTTCAAGGGGCCCGAAGGGCTAGGACGGGGCTCCCCCTGGGGCACCGCGAGCAGGTTGGGAGCAGCAGCGGCGGTGAGTCTCTACTGATGCCCTTAACGGAGCAGCCGACCAGGAAGGGGCTCCCTGTGAGGAGCCGGCTCCCTGCGCCACAGCGGGCAGCCCGGCTCGTGCCGTGTGGATGCGTGGACGGTGCTGGCGGCAGCAGGTGAGCGCAGGGGAGGGCTGTGCGGGGGGAGGCCAGGCTGATGAGCAGGAAGGGGGTGGGGGGGACCTGGGGGCCACAGCGGGTCTTAATGGGATGCATGTCCCACGAGTGTCCTATGGAAACTGAGCGAACACTCAGAGAAGACAGCGACCAGGATGGCGTGGCAGCCAGTCCACGGTGACAGTTCCATCACAGGCTCGCCTGTCTAGTCTCTGGGGACCCCCATGACGCACGAGCCTCGGGACCCTTTGAGGTGCCTTGGTGAGGAGACACCCCACTGCCGCCTGTGAACATCAGCCAGGCGGTGGGGTGGGGGTGGCGAGACTGTGTAAATTCTCTGTTTCACTCTTCACTCTTAAAAGCCACTTTAGGGAGAGGGCGTGACACAAGCACGTGCTTCGTCAGTTATGCTGATAAAGCTGCAGTGGCCGTGGCACAGAGCTCTGCGGCCGGCGGGGTCGGGCCTGTGATCTGCCTGACACACACACGTTCGTCCGTAGAACGTACACTTGCTGAGGTCACGTAGTCTTACGTGAGTGCAAAGGATGAAAGACAGGGAAGGGGCCATGTGACTACATCATAAGAACTGGAACCCAGGTCGGTGCCGATCAGCTCCAGAAAGGGGAGCACTCCTCCTCCCGGGTGATTCTCCCCTCCTGCCAGGACCAAGGGGCCTGGGCACTGGGACTCAGAGCAGAAGGAGCGCCAATTCCTCTTCTTTCTGGAGGCCCGCCTCGCCCAGACCCGATGGAGAACCTTGACTCTGTGGGGCGAGTGCCGCTGTGTCCTTGCAGCAGAGGCCGTGGTGGACAGTGTGGGTCCATGTGGACAAGCAGGCACAGGGGAACCCCGGGACCCCCTGAAAAAAGGAAGGTAGGTTCTCAGGAGCGAGTTTTCGACCGGGAGAGACCTCCGGAGAGCAGGAAGATGCACGAGTTGCCCGGACAGTGTGTCATGCCGTAGACGCTCTTACTTCTCTGCAGGTCATTTCATGTCTGGGAATTTATCTTCAGGACATGGTCGGAGATGCACTCAGATTTTCACACAAAGATATTAATTCCATCGACGCTCAGGAGGAAACATGGCCAGTGGCCTGAGTGTTTTCTGGCGTCTGTGCATCTCATGTCCGCCTTACCTTCCTTGTGCACCTGTTCGTCACCTTTCCCCGCCCCGGATGTGCGCCCGGGCAGTGGGGCCTGGTGCGTCCACATTCTTCGTGCTGAGAACAGCACAGGAAAATGCTCGTTTCCGTTACAAGAATGAGTGACCAGTAACAACCATCAGTATGTAGGTCGTGAAACAACTATTAAAGTTATGTTTTTAAAGAGTTCAAATGATAAGAGCAAACATTCGGGAGACAGTGTTAAAAAAAACAGTAGGTTTCAGAACTGCACAGCCCCTGGGACGGCGGATGTGAGATGCACTTCAGCAGATGCAACCCCACCAAGGTGATCACTCTTCACCGGCTTTCATTCACCCCAAATTGCTGGCCCGGGGCTTCACCTGCTAGGAAATTTTGCCATCTTCCTCTGAGATCCTGAGGCATGTGTGAGGGGCCCAGGACCGACCCCAGGCTCCGTGATTTACTAGCAGGACCTGCAGGACTCAGCCTGTAGTCCTCACAGCTAAGATTTGTCAGGCAACAGGACAGAACAAAGCTGGCAAAGGGCAGGTGCACAGGCGAAGCCCGAGGGCCAGGCGGGCTCCGAGGGTACCGCCTGGAGCGTCGCGCAGGACGTGTTCAACGCCCCAGTGGTGAGTTGTGGTTCGGGTGTGAGATGCTGTCTACCAGGGGGGTCCGGCAGATGCTCCTGCCCGGGGTGTTCCCCAGGGCTGGCGATGCCCGGTGGGCACCCAAACTCCAGACTCCAGGAGAGCCTGCCCTCCGCATAAACCACATGGCCTGACAGTCGGGGTCCAGAGCGCCTGTCCTAGCGGGGAGGGTGGAACCCTTAGCGTCCAGGTGCCCAGGGGCTGGGGCCGAGCCCGCAGCAGGCCTCCGGGAGGACAGCAGCCAGGCCAGCCTGCAACCTCCCGAGCCCCGTGCCTCCTGGAGCCTGTTAGTCCCCTCACCTGTCTGCTGGGATCTCGGCTGCAGGGGGCCCAGCTGCTGACACTCTGGGGTGGGCTCCACGGCAGCCTCCTTCCCAAGGATGTGGAGAGCATTCCAGAGCCCCCTTTCCTTTCCCTTGGCTCACACCTGGCGGGCAGGTGGTCCCCAAGGTCTGAGGGAGCCCCAAAGGGCTGGGGGTAACCACTCTTCCTGGACCCCCACCCCATCTCTGGCCCCCCTCCCCCATCCTTGGGCCCACACCCCATCCCTGGGTCCCCTCCCCCACCCCTGGGTCCCCGCCATGTCCATGGTCTCCCCCTTCCCGCTCCTGGACAGGAGGCAGCCTGGCACTGGACCATTCCTATCTCTCCCCCCAGGTACCAGGTGATGGGGTTGGACTAAACTCTTTCAGTTGTGATATTCTTTGTGTCTTTTATTTTATTTGTGGGCAAAATTAGACAAGAAGAAAGCCACCTCTGTGTAACAGTCACTCCTGAACGAAAAGGCAAATTAAATTATTCCCATGAGACTGTGTCTCCTTTCACGTAAGAAGAAGTAAAATCTGTACAGAGCATTTCCTCCCCGGGAAGGAAACCTGCGTGCAGAGAAGGCTGCCTCAGTCACTCCCCGAGGGGTGAGCTAGTGAGTGTGCGTGTGTGCACACGGGTGTGACTGTGTGTCTGTGTGTGGGGGGCCGTGTCGTGTGCATGGGGGGTGTCCAGACACTTGGGGACGGACGGGGACCCGACATCTATGGCATGTGATGACCCAGAGAAGGGGAACCGGAGGCCTGGGCTTCGTGGGGTATTTTAGTAGGAAAGGAGCTTAAACAGGCCAGGTGTTCGCTGGTTAAAGTTGGGATACTGACCCATTTCGTATAAAAAGAGTAAAAATGCAAAGGACGTGCACAGGTCCACGTGCAGACCCCGAGTCGGTGGACCTGGAGCCTGGCTGGCCGAGGCGGCCCTGAGCTCCTGGGAGGCCCACCCTCCAGCTCTGCTGCCCTGAGCCTCCTGCAGTCGCGGGCTGGGAGCCCAGACTCACCCACTCTGCGCAGGGCCTGCCCGGCACCATCCCGGGGGGAGGGATTCGGGGAGGCAGCTCCTACCAGGCAGGCGAGAGCAGAAGAGGGTCCCAGATGCTCACGGCGTCCCTGCCAGTGGTTCTGGGCCGGGCCTTTCTGGGGACCAGGGTCAGGACACTCAGAGCAGCTCCATGAAGGGCTAGGGCTTTATAAGGAAAAAGCGTGGGGGCCACACCTGTCCGATTCCCTTCCCTGCGTCTTCTCGTCCCCCAGGACTGTGAGGATGGCTGCCCGTGGTCTGGGGGCATCCTGAAGTGCGGGACCGCCTGCTGCGGGGCTGGGTGTCACAGGGGCCCTGTCCTGCCGTGGCAGGGGCTGCTTTCAGGCTCTCGTCCCTGTTTTCTTTCCTGGGGTCAAAGCTCTGCTGGCCCGAGACCCCGCAAAGCCCTGAAGTCCAACTTCTGCATCTGCTCTGGGGTCTTCCGTCTCCCCCTCCTCCTCCCCGGGGGCTCCAGGGGACCGCACGGCCACCAGGTCCAGCCCGTAGCTCTGCGTCCCTGGCTCGCTGGCTTCCTCTGCCCTATCAATTCCTCAGCCTCTGTCCCCTCACAGCGGCCCTCCCTCGCGCCACGTCACACTCGGCCACCAGCTCCGGGCTTGGGCTGGTCCTTTCTCTCCTTGATTCTCCAATTGCTCCCATCAAAGTCGGGAAGGGCGCCCAGTGGTGCACAGGGCCCCGTCCAGCGGTGCACAGGGCCCCCCCACGGCTCAGCGTCCCGATGTTCCCTCCTCATCAGCAGGGAGGTTATTTTTGTGAAGTGCATCTGCAAAGCACATCTGTTAATTTTCTGTATTTGTTTACCCACAGCAGAAATCTGAACTGGAAACTGTTTCACACGGCAGCTCACAAATAAACAGGAGGGAATGACACGACAGAGGGACTCGGAGAAGATGAGCGTTAATGTCATCAGGCAGGTAGGCAGGGGGTCGGGGGAAGGTGGGGACAGAGGGAGGAGGTCCCGCAGGAGTCGTGAGTCCTGAGACGCAGGCCCAGGAGGGGCGTGTGGGCCCGGGGAGGGGGACACACAAAGCTCCTGGCTGGAATCCGTGGCCCTGGCTGGAATCCGTGGCCCTGGTTGCACAGAGTTGAGGCCCCAAGGGAGGAAGGGGTTGCGCCCACCTCACCCCAGGCTTAGCCCCGATGGAGCCAGAGGCCATCAGACGGCCCCGTGGCCAGCTTCCCCTTCCAGGCCCCAGGGTGACAAGGGCTTGGTGAGGATGGAGGGTGAGCTCGTGGCCTGTAGGTTCCTGAGGGTGAGGACGGCCAGTAGGGCCCAAGGGCACACCCCCTGGAGGAGGGGAGAGGCACCCAGAACACACCCGCCTCACGCCTCATCTCGGCTGCGATGGCCAAGTGCACAGACGGACGGGAGGCTGACCTCAGGCAGACACACGTCCCCGCTGCCCGGAGGCTGCAGCCGGACTCGGTGCCCGGTGAGGACGCTGGCGCCACTCCCTTCCTGCCATCCTCAGGCGCAGAGAGGCGAGGGGCTCTGGCACCTCAGTCTTTTCTTACGGGACAAAGAGGCTAATCCCGCCGTGGGGGCCCCACCCTCGTGACCAGTCACCACACAAAGATCCCCCTCCTGGCACCACCTCCTGAGGGGTGAGGGCTTCAACATGGGAATTTAAGGGCACAAACTTTCAGCCCACAAAAGACCGAGGAAGTGCTGGTATCATCTCAGATCATCTCCGTCCTGCCCTGTAAGGCCGGCATGGGTGCCTCGCCTGACAGGGGAGACGCTCGGGCTCAGGGAGGGAAAGCTGTGTGTGTGAGAGTGTGTGAACACGCGTGGGTGCACATGCGTGAGTGTGTGCACGTGTACACCTGTGTGCACACGTGTGACCACAGATGACTTCCTTGGCAAGAAAGGGGCGGGCCTGTGCGATGTTTGAGCGTAGGGCCAGGAGGAGGGGAGGCAGGCGATGAGCCTTAGGACCTGGCAGGTGACGTTGCCCAGTGACCCTCGGCAGCTTCTGGGGACAGTTTGGGTCGTTCCATCTGGTGGGGGGGTGGGGCGTGGTGCTGGGCTACTGTTGCTCAGGGGCTGGCCAGGGGCACTGCCAGCACCCTTCCGTGGGTGGGGAGACCCTGCCAACAGTCCTTCAAGCCAGCTCCGGATGTCGGTGCAGATGAAACCCCATCACCTGGGTACCTGAGAGAAGCCGGGACCCCTAGGGTGGGGCTGTGGGTGGCAGTTGAGCCCCGGAAGGATGTCTCTGTCAGAGCTGCCCATCTTCAGAGTTGAATTCCAAGAAGTCCTGTCATCCCGGGATTAATTGTGAGTGGGTAATTCTTTCTTCTTTTTTTCTCCTTTTTTAACTTCAGAAGATTGCAGTTGAAAGAAGGGACCACCCAGCAATCTCTGGGATCTAGAGACAAGGAAGCTGGGTTGAGGGTGATGGGACCACCCTCTCTGAGCCACAGAGCAAGGGCAGGAGATGCGGCAGGGGAGGGAGGAGGTGGTGAAAATCCACCACTGAAGTCATCCCTGCCCTTGCCCTTGGGGCATGAAAGGGACACAGGGGTCATTTCACTGAGCCTCCTTGGTCTCCAACAGGACAGTGAGCTGCAGAGACAGACGTCAGCACCAACACCACGGTGCCCCGTCCTTTGCAGGACACCAGCTCTGTCATGGGGGGATGCTACTTAACTCTTGCAACAGCCCTGCAGAACCTTCTAGCGGGATGGCCCCCAGCCACCCAGCCGGGGAGCAGGCGCGGGCCCCGGAGGGTCAGGATCCCGGCTCACCCCGTGCGGGGCCCGGACTGTGGCCATCTGCTTTCCCGGCCCTGTCTTGTCCAGCCGACGTGGTGTCTGTCTTCCAGATGGGCCCTGAGTCCTGCAGCACCAGGCTGGGCCCTTGGAGGTGAAGCAGGCCCTGCCCAAGCCCCCCGACGCCTGCCTGGTTCTCCAAGGTCGGGTGCTTTCCCTGTGCTTGGCCTTGGTCCTGCCTCCCTGGGCCATGGGCTCTGGAGGGAAGAGTGACAGATGGGCTGGAGAAGCAGCTGGGACCGGGTGGGGGTGACAGGGCCTTGTCTTCTGCGGTAGGACAAGCGGCTCGGACAACCTGGAGGCTGCAAGTCCAAGATCCAGGTGTCGCAGTGCTGGTTTCTCCAGAGGCCTCTCTCTTGGGCTTGCAGACACCGTCCTCTCCCTGTGTCGTCACGTGGTCGTCCCTCGGTACATGCCTGTGTCCGCATCTCCTCTTCTTGTAAGGATCCCGTTGGAGGAATAGGACACATGTGACCTCGTTGTAGCCTAATTATGTCTTCACAGGCCCCACTCCAAATGCACCCATCTTCCGAGGCCATGGAAGGGGGGTTAGGACTCAAGTCTGTGGGTTTGGGGGTCACTCTTCAGCACAGCAGGACCTAAAGGCTGAGCAGCCCCGAGCATCGGGGACCAGTGATGCTCTGAGCAGGAGGATGCGGGCGCTGCTCCAGCTCTGCGGGCTGCGGGCAGAGGAGGACGGTCAGGCTGGGGAAATGTCAGGGCCTGTCTCCGGCTGAGGACAGGGTGGGGGGTGGCCCGGAGGCCTTGGAGGAGTGGGAGGCTGAAAGGAGGGAACATGTGTCCAGCTACTCCCCCCGGGGGCCCTGAGGGTCCCAGCCCTGCAGGGGAAGCTTCAACTCTGGCTCTTTCGAGGAGGCTGGAAGGAAACCTGAGCTGGGATTATCCCGTGAGCGCTCGGGACTTGGTTCCTGCAACACCACACCGTGTGTGTGTGTGTGTGTGTGTGTGTGTGTGTGTGTGTGTGTGTGCGCGCGCGTGTGTGTGTGTGGTAACAGTCACTGAATTACCAGATTGTAATATTACATTTGGCCCCTGTAGAGACTCCATTATCCGTTTACATACACAAATGGCACAGACTCACTAAGTTATGAACATCTTACGGAGGCACAATCACCGTGTGCACGTCTCTGAGGAGGTTTAGGAATAATACAGCCACAAATCACCCCGGAACCCAGCAAGCTCAGAGACGGGGCGGGGCCTCCCCCGGGCTCCTTTCTAGAAAGACGCGTACAGGCTGGACCAGAGCCTTCCTGACCAGCTGCAAACAGTCCTGCAGGCTGCTTCTCCACCGCCAAGGCTACGACGGAGACGCGGCCCCGGTTTCGATGGGGTCGGGCCCCGCCTGCCCCAGCGCATCCGTGTGTTACGTGCACCAGCTCCTTTGTTAGGTTTGAGTTTGTGGCCGACGTGTGCACCTGTCCACGTGAGCCCTCCACCAACAAAGGTGAAATGCGTGCTTCCAGTGGGGGCTGAGGGACCCTGCAACACGAAGGCAGAACAGGGCAAGAGGAAGAGAGAGAGAGGGAGGGAGGTTGGGTCCGCACGGAGGTCAAGAGAGGGCGCCTTGGGGTGTATCAAGGGTGGGAACCAGCTCAGGGCTTTGGTCTCGCACGTTCTGGTTTCGGGGTTTTCCAGGGTGAGGGTTTCACCCAGCCGGGCCGCACGATTCCCCTACGCTCTGGAAACGTGCTTTCATCCACAAACGCCAGGTCGATCACGAACTCTTCTCTCCTGACACTTTCTCAGGACTCCTAGGATTACGTGGCCCTGTGACCCTAAGAGGCCAAGCGCCGGGGTGTGTTTGGCGAGAAGGCCTCCGAACATTGATGCAGCTTCTTCCAAGAGCAGGGAAGGATGCTGTTCTACCATCTTGCTGGGGTTCAGAAATACCTTTAATGAAGAACAGCCTGTGGTTGCTTTTTTTTTTTTGGCACACGGGCTTAGTTGCTCCATGGCATGTGGGATCTTCCTGGAGCAGGGATCGAACCTGTGTCCCCTGCATTGGCAGGCGGATTCTTAACCACGGCTCCCACCTAGGAAGCCCCTTGTGGTTGTTTTTTAATGGAGCATGGGTTTCTCGTTCACAGCCTCTAAGAGACCACTGCTAAAACCCATTTGGACCTGAGCCCTTTCACACCTCTCAGCCACCCCTTCCCGCCAGCCCAGCCTCAATTTACCCAGGGGCAGACAAGGGCTGCCCTGAAGCTCACTGAGTTGGGGTGTTTGGACAGGTTCCTGGGCTTGCCCCATTCTCAGCTCGCCTCTCCTTTTGCTGTAAATTCCGTGGGAAAATGTTTCTCTGCCCACGTCCATCAGAGCCGCTCAGATGAAGCTGACCACGGCTGCTCCCGAGATGCGCCCATCGGGCTTCCCAACGCCACACAAATCTCAAGCCATGGGGTGAGGGCTCCGGACCCCAACAGAGGCTTCCTCTGGGCTCTGTGACTTTTGGGGGCCTCTGGTCCCATGGAGAGGCGGGTTCCCTGTGGACAGGAAGCCTTTGGTGTCCTGAGGCGAGGTCTGTCTGTCTCTGCCCGCCTGCCTTCCCTGCCCATCCTCCTCCCCCCCGTTCCTGCTGTGTCCTTCTTCCTTCCTTCCCGCCTACATATATTGTTCTTTTAAGAAGGCCAGACGCCATCTTCCTATTTCATTCAAAACTCATCCTGTGGCCGGGGTCTTTGACGCATATTTTCCATTTCCTTAAGTAAATTGCGGTCTAAACAATAATTCCCCATCTTACCGACCCTCCCGCTAAGTGTCTGTTGTTTGCTGACAGGGTCCCTCCAGGCACGCGGCCCATCCCTGCAGCCCGCCCGGGGTGCGCGGGGAACTCCCGACTCTGCGGGCGGCCTCCCGCCAGGACGAAGATGCTCTGCGGACGGGCCCGCGTGCGCAGAGGTGCTGCGTGTGCGGGTGCGGAGGTCAGGGGAAATGACCCACGTCTCTCTCTCCCTGGCTTGCTCGTGCCCGGAGGACATTCCTCAGAGGTTAAAAAACAACCCTAAGTGAAGCGACGGGAGTGGCTGGAGCACTCCGCACGCCTGAGGTGCAGCCCAGCGTTTAGGGCCGAGGGTAGCGGGAGCCGCGGGGCACAGGTCTCACCTCCCGGGCGTCAGCGCCGCCGCCCAGCCCATCTATCACCCGCTTACTCACAGCCCGAATTTAATTACGCAAACCTGATCCTGGGTCTTAATTAAATTTTTAGAAATGTGGCCTGTTCTCTCTGGGAGAAAAGCAGTCACATTTCCACCTCGCTTCCTCGGGGCGCGGCGCATCTGGGCAGCGGGTCCTGGGAGGTACCTGAAGGCAGACCAGCGCCGGGTGGGTCCTCCCCACCCCCCTGCTCTGCCCGGCCGTCCGATTGGCAGGGCCACGCACACACCTTTTGACAGGAGCCTGCAAATCAGAGACGGGAGCCCAGCGAACGCTTGCTGTTTGTCAATTTAATATCCTAGAACAAACAGCCTGAATCTCTGTCAACAGCCATTACACGGAATCATATTGTGTCTGCTTTTCTATAAATCCAGCTCATTACCCTGCGTGATGGACGCGGGCCCGTCACGCCTGTTTGCTGGGCTGTTCTCGGTTCCACCAGTGCCCCCTCCCCGGGGAACACGCTGCTAGGGGCAGGTGGTCCAGAGCTCACTTCAGACCCCCGCTGGAGGGAAGGGAGCCCGGGCCACGGTGTAGTGGGACGCGGGGCTCCCAGGGGCATACCTGCCCAGGTGGCTCCAGGGCCTGGGCTGTTCCACGTGGCGGCCTTGTCCTTGTTCACACGAGGTCTTCCTGTGTCCCTCCTGCTTTCATAGCTTGCGGGAAAGTGTACCGGGACCTGCTACAGACACCGAAACGCCGCAGCCACAGCTGTCAGATCCCCCCGCCCCAACCTTGGCCCATGGCCGGGACAAGCTGCTGGGGGCATTTGGACACAGGACAGAGAGCCTGTGGGGATGACGTAAGGCTGCTGGTGCCAGTCTCGGGAATGGACGAAGCCCTGAGATGCTCCCGTGGTCAGGAAAGAGACACCTGGTTCAGGGAGTCCCTCAGCATGGAGGGTGTGAGGATGGAGTGGCAAGGGTGGCCGTGACGTCCCCACGGTGACCCAGCAGGAGCTCACACTCACATGCCAGAAACTCACACTCACACACCAGAAACTCACACACACACACCAGGAACTCACACTCACACACCAGGAACTCATACACCAGGAACTCATACGGACACACACACACCAAGAGTCACACTCACACACACACCAGGAACTCACACTCACACACCAGGAACTCTCGCACACACACTCCTCCCCGTCTCAGCGCAGAGTCCTGATGTCTAGGGGGAAGGCAGACGAGTAAAGAGCAGCTGGGAGCAAGGTGGCGTCGCCCAGGGTCGTGGAAAGGGCTCCGTGCGCTGCTGAGCCTCAGCCCCCCGCCTATTGGCCCTGCCCCTGTGGAAACGCCACCTATTTTTTATGAAGACGGAGAAGAGAAGCCGAGAGAGACGGAAAGTCTTACACGGAACCGTCCGTCCCGCAGGCTGCCTGGCGTCGCGTCCTGATGTTCCCCAGGCTGCGTGATGCTGGTCCTCCCTGGCCCTTCTGGAGACACGGGCCGGGGTCAGCGGGTCGGCGGGGGTCTCTTCAGCTTGCCGAGCACAGCCGCAGGCACGGCCCCCACCTGTCCCCTGGGAACCAGCTGCCCCCCGAAAGATGCCCACGTTGCGTCCTCAGAACCTGGGAACAAGTCACTGTGCCCGGCAGGAGGGGTTTTGCTGGGTGAGTAGGTTAAGGATCTGAGATGGGGGAGGACCCTGGGCTCTCTCGGGGGCCCTAAATGTAACCACAAGGGTGCTGGTCCCTGGGAGGCGGGAGGGTCAGAGTCAGAGAGGAGGGAGGATGATGGAAGAAGCAGGAAAAAAGGCCAAGGCATGCAGGTGGCCTCTGAAGCTGGAAGAGGCAGGTGCAAAGGAACGTGCTTCCTTCTCTGCACCAGCTGGCGCTCCCAGCACTCCTGCCAGACACCAGGTGTGCAGGGTTCCACACCGAGTGACGCTGACACCAACAGGAGGAAGCGCAGGCTCCCCCCAGGTTAAAATCGTCACCTGTGCTTCTAACCAGCAGGCTGCACATCGCAGGTTCCCACAACCCCCGCCGTGAGGTCAGTGATTTGCTAAAGCAGCTCCCAGAACTCAGGAAACCAGGTTACTCACTAGGGCACTGGTTTACTGTAAGGGCTACAACTCAGGAACAGTGGGATGGAAGAGCTTCACGGGGCCAGGCGTGGGGCTGGTGTGCGGGCAGAGCTCCACGCCCCCTCTGGACACATCGCCCTCCCAGCACCGCCACCTGGGCAGCAAACCCCGCGCTGCGGGTGTTTTTGTGTCACTCTCGTTATTTCGAGATGGCTGATAGAATCCTTGGGCACCGGTGGTTGATTCAACCTCCAGCCATTTCACCCTCTCTGGAGGTTCCAGCCCCTGATCGCCTGGTTGGTTCCCCTGGCAACCAGCCCTCATCCTTAGAGACTCTCCAAAATCACCTTGTTGCCATAAACCCTGGTGTGGTTGCTGCGGTTGTTATATGACTAGCAAAACACACCCATTTCACCGCCATCACTCTGATGACTTAGGAAATCCTGAGTGTTTTAGGAGCTCTGTGTCATTAGGGAGAAAAACCAAACCGCTTCTTACTACACATCACAACAGCACAGCAAGCATCCCCCTCTCCCCCAGAGCCCAGAAAAGGAACCCGGCTCAGCTGATACCCGGATTTTAGCCCCACAAGACCGGGGTTGGATCTCTGGTGTCCGGAAGAGCCAGACAAAAATTGCTGTTTGAAGCCCCCCAGTTTGTGGTCCTCTGTCACAGCAGCCATCAGGGACTGGCACAGGGATGGGGCCCCGCTTTCTGACCCAACACAGACCAGCTGCTGATGACGTAGTGATTTTTTTTCCTCAAATGATATACTGATTCATGATTTGTTAATTTCATAATCATGTAAGTGTGTGCCTTTTAAATAGATTTTGCTTTTCTCTTTTTGTTTGATTATATACTGTCTGAGTTCTTGGTGAGAATTGAACTCGTGACTGTGAATTCAGGTCATCAGCCTACACGATCGTGGATTGCTCTCGGCTTCCTATGGGAGGAAGCACATTTCCATCCCACCTGGAGGTTCCATCCAGGAAGTTGCTCGTAAACTGAATCTCTGGCTTTCTGATTTTTATCAGATTCCCCCCTAGAGCCTCCAGAAGGAACGCAGCCCTTCTGATGTTCAGAAGGCGGAGGTGATAAATCTGTGTTGTGTTGAGCTGCATGTGTCACAGCCGCCATCAGAAACTCACACGGTCTGCCCTGCACTGTGTGAAAAGACCAGCGCAGAGACTGACCGCTGTGCAGCACGCCGACCCTGAGCCAAAGAGAACTGGGTTTTAACTCAGTTTGGAAGCCTGACCTTGGGCGTAAACCACATCCACCCTACGAGCGTTGCCTTCTTCACGGAGCAGGGATGCTGGCAAAGCTGACGGGACCACATGACCTGAGGATGTCAAAGCCATCTTGCAGACGCTGCACCCGCAGGGGCTGGGCTCCAAGGCTCCTTACTGCCCGGCTGCCACCGCAGACGGACGTCCTCAAGGAGGGGCTGCGCTCTCCTTCCTGGCAGCCCCGAGCACTGCTGTTTCCTAATGACGTGAGTTAATGATGATGATAGGGTAGCAGCCAGTGCGTCCGACCTGCTGTGGTCTGTTTTGCTCTCTCATCAGATTTCCATTTGCTCACTTGTCTATCTTCCAAGGCCCTGTCCCGTGGCGGCCTTGTATAGACTTGGGAAGGCTGGGTTCTGTGGGACAGGAAGCCTGTGGGCCCTCGCGCAGCCACCGCACACGCTAAACCTGCACCGCGGCCCCAGCCTCCCGACACCATCCGCCTGCTGCCCAGTGCCTCGGGCCACTGTCCGTCTCCAGTAGCCTGGCTGCCACCTAGAAACCACTTCTGACTGCTGCTGCTGCTCTGGCCCTGCCAGGAGGGTGGGACGGACAGGAACACCCAGGGCAATGCCTCGTGGTCCCTGGCAGAGGCCCCTCCAAGCTCAGATGTGTCCACCGTTGCAGAATCCCTCCAAAGACACCAGGGGACAGACAGGAAACACGGGAAATGCACGAGGTTTACGGGGCACACAGCTTGACCCCTTCCCTCCCCCACCTCCATCCTCCCTCAGTCCCTCCCCTCTTCTTTTTCTCCCTCTCTTTCCCCTCCCACTCCTCCTCCCCCCAGGTCATTCCCCTTTTCCCATCACCCTTCTCTTCTCCGAAGCCTGTGGGAGAACCTAAATGTCAGGGGTCCCAGGTCCTGGAGACCCTGCAAGACCCAGGCTCCAGGACACGCTGCCCCCCTTCCCCTCTCCCTGCCTGTGCCGTGGGGTCCTGTTTACAGAACAGGGTGTGGCCCTGCCCAGAGGCTCTCCGTCAGCGTAGGCGGAGGTGAAGCCCTGAGATCTTTCCCCTCTGCATCTGGTTGCTGTAAGCAGTGAAGGGCTCCACTGCAGGGCTGGGAAGCCCACCGATGTGTCATCCCGTGTGATGCCGCCTCTCCAGACACAGGACCACATCCTCGGGGGGTCTTCGAAGAGCATACACATACGCATTCGTCTCAGCACCCCTTTACAACGCAGCGGCCAAGAGACAGTGCCAAACCCATCCCTGGCCCCTTCCACTCTGAGAACCTTCCAGATCCCCACAGAGACTCTCCAGGCCCGAGACCCCCCTGTGCTCTTCTTCCTCCTGCGCCCCCCGCCCCCGCTGCTGCTCTAGCACCTCCTGCACACGCCAGACTGCTTGCCTCTGTCTGTCTGCACCCTCAGCCCTTCTGGTCTGGGTTCAAGTGCTGCCTTCTGGGGTGAGGGGAGCTTTGACCATCCCGTCTAAAATTGCACGCAACCCCTGTACCCCCTTCCCCTTCCTGCCAGAGCTTCTCCCCAGCACCAGCCCCTGTCCGTCCGCATGCGCTGCAGTCTCCTCCCTGGGCTCAGCTCCAGGACCCGGCGGGGAGGCTCCTCTTCTCTAGAACCTCTGCCTGGAACAGCCACGTGTGCAGGGCAGTGTGCTGAGGAAGTGAAGGAACAAATAATGAAAACTATCCTTTTCCCAAAAAAAGGAGAATTCAGAGTAACTCCTCCTCGGTCTGAAGTCTCGGAAGGAACACAGACGCCAGCCTTGCACTGCATCTGGAGAGGCTTCTGCAAATGAAACATCAGAGGGAAGCCTGTGCTTGGCTTGGCTGCGGGAGAAGCCCTGCGGGTCAAATGTCGCCGCGCTCACGGGGGCCTTTCCTCCAGGTCATAAATTTAGCCAACAGCAGAGTTTCTGAAAGTGTAAAAAGGAGAAATAAGGCTCCCTCCAGACAGGAGAGCCGCGGTCAAAATGAAACACTCTTCCTCTTGGGCCTTTTATGGGGAGGGAGACGGAGGCCCCACCGCCATCCATCCCAGATCAGAGCCGCGCTCCTAAATCACTGTCGCGGGCCACATGGACGTGAGCAGTATTCGTCCAACGTGCTTCTCCACGACATGCAACATATGCCGTCATCATGATTCTAATGTCACTGGGGGCTGCCTGGTCAAGCGAAGATATTTCAAATGATGCATTTCCAAGTCAAAACTGGCTACACAGTATTTAGGGGACTCCACAAAAGAATCGCAAAGCCGTGAATCAGAGGCGTGGCACCCGAGTGCTCTTCACACCTAGACAGGCCTGGAAAAAGGGGAGATAAATTTTCATTCTTTGTACCACCGTACGCTCCATCTCGAGTGCCGCGCTTGGCTGTCCCTGGCGCGGCTCCTGGCATGCCCCACGTGAGCGCTGGCCTTGATGTGCTGACCCCTGTTTTAACCCCTCTATTTGTTTTTATGTCCTCAAAAACAAACAAAGAAACAAACGAAAAACCCTCCCCCCCCCCTCAAAAAAAACCCCACCGGAAAACCTGGCAACAAAGTAAACAAGTCCTGAACCAGAAGTAATTCTACAATACGTGAGAGGAATTTCTCACAATTTTCTTTTAAAATAAGAGAGACATATGGACTGCCCATTTTATTTATTTCATACTGAAAATTGCTGGTGGAAATAACACAAAATAAATGTGGTAAAGAATAAAACTTCACACAGCAAAATGGATTGTGACCATTGTCATGAAATTTAACCAGGAAAATTTGATCTGTGTGGAAATAATGCACTTAAAAAAGCAAAGGCAGTGTTTATCTTTGGTATAATTGGCAGAATCTTGTATGATCAAGCTGATTGTTGTAAAATTGATACCAAAACACCTGATTCCACAAAATTAATTTCAGTAAAATAAAAAATGAAGAGGAAACTCTCTATCTTAATCATGCAAAAAGTAATCAAGGAATTATAATAGATGGGAACGTTATGTTTTGACAAAACTTGGTCAATAGCTGTTATTCTATTTTTAATATTTATATTTATTAAAATTGACTGAAATACCCATATGGATTTAAAATATCCTCTTTTTATAAGATAACCACCCTTCCATCTACCCATCCACCCACCATCCATCCATCCATCCATCCACCCATCATCCATCCATCCACCCATCCATACATCAACCATCAACCATCCATCACTCATCCATCCACCCACCCACCCATCCATCCATCCACCCAACCATCCATCCATCCATTCAAGCATCTACCCTTCCATCCACCTACCCATCCATCATTCATTCACCATCCACACATCCGTCCATCCAGTTATTTATCCATCCAATCATCTCATTGTCCATCACCCATTGATCCAGCCAGCTAGCCATTCATACAGTCCCTGATTCATTCTGAAAAGTTTGAAGACATTTAGAAGAAATTATGTAATCAATAAAACAATCAGTATGTTAGAATCTGGGAAAATACCATTGGAATCAGAGCTCAGACCAGTGGGAAGACAGGAAAGAAGCTCTTTAGGCCGTGGGTCCTGGATAAGGACCAAATTGGGTCTTGGTAGGAAAAGCAGGCGGCCAGTTATGTATGCTTACCATCTACTAGGAGAAAACACATCAGTGCGTTAAGGAAAGTAGACCCTTGGTTGGCATTCAAATCTGTGACCACATTTCCATCTGTGATGCCTGTCTGGGGCAATCATCGAGGGGAAAATACCTCTGAGCATCCCCTCGGGTCACGCAAGGGTCCCTCTGCAGCCGTAGAAGGCACGCTCTCCGTGTGGGAAGACGTGAGGACAGGTCAGAGCAGGGGGAGCAGACTCTGGGCTCCTTAGCTCTGCTTTCTAGAGCTCAAAATGATGAAGTTAGATGTCTTTGTAAAAGGCAAACCTCCAAAGTCTCCAGTCCCTGAGAGCAATCATTTCAATGAGTTTGAATTAATGAGATGAGGTTAAATTGCTAAAAACTATCCCTGTCCCTGGAACCTTACTCTGATTCTTTCCTTAAATCATGGTTTAATTGATGAGTGAATGACACAGCCACGTGTAGTGGCTAGGATGGTGCCCCCCCCCAAATATGTCTACCAAGAACCCTGGAATATGACCTTATTTCGAAAAATGGTCTATGAGACGTCAGAGTATGAAGGATCTCAAGATGGGATCATCCTGGGGCTTCCAGGTACGCCTGAGTCTGTGGAAGAGCTCCCTGTGGGACCGAGGAGGAGGCACAGAGAGAGGAGACAGCCACGTGCGGCTGGAGGCAGGGACTGGAGGGATGCCCTATAAGGACCAGAGACACCAGGGTCACCTGCAACACCAGACGCTGGAGACGCACCAGCGGCTCTGTCAGGGTCTCCAGAGGGACCGGCTCTGCCCACACCTTGACCGTGGCCTTCAGGTCTCCAGTACTGCCATTTGTGGTCATTGGGTACGAAACCCCTGGAAACAAACACACCATGTGTCAAGTACTCATTTAGTTAGCATCCCTTTAGGGGGAAGATTGATGCCCTTGGATTCAGAATGCCAGCTAGTGTCGAAGAAATCTACAAAACAACAGATAATGTATCTCATGGACTCACAATCTCTGTATGGAAAGTTTCTTCTTCCCCCAAGCCCACCTACCTTAAAATAAGAACAGTGGAGGTAGGCAAAGGGGGAGAAACTGTCTCTTCCAGTGCCGTGGACCAAAGCCGATGGTGTGTCCCCATCTACTGAGCAATGGTGAAGGTTCGCTGCCTGCCAGCCCTTGGTGGGATGTCGGTGGGGGGGAAGAGTGCACAGGGCGATTAGGGAGGGGATGAGGCTGTGGGTGAGGAGGGGGCTTGCTCAGCTGGGAGGGGCGAGCGTGTCCTCAGGCTGGTCCCAGATCTGGGTGGGGTGTCAAAGGGGGCCCCTCGGAGGTAGAGACAGTCAGGATGAAAGGGACCACTTTTCCTGGATAATTTTTGGTGAGTCTTGAGGCTCCTGAGATTTCAGATCGAAGCCGCCTGAGCCTCAGATGTAAGAACGCACCCCGCCAGCCTCTTCCTGGTCCTTACAAGGAAGGCGTATATTTCTCCTGCCCGAAGATGTTTCCTCCCTGGCACTCAGAGCGCTGCCTGCCCGGCCTTCATCCAAGTATCTCACTGCCGCTTAATGGGCCTCCCTGAGCCTCCTTTTCTGGAACCATCAACCTTTGTTGTTAAAATTACACTTGGCCATCCTGAACGTGCTTCAATTATAATTCTCACTTCTGAAGACTTTTTTCCTACAGAAAAGCTGCTCCGAAGCGCCGTGGAAAGATTCCTGCTCCACCTTGCTGCTGCCTGCTACCAAGGCCAGGTCCCCCTCGAGACGGGAGCCCGGCCTCCTCTCGGCCCGGCCAGGAGCACCGTGTCTTCTGGGAGCTTCCGATGGGCGCACAGGGACCTCCTCAGACTCTTTCAATGGAACCTATAAAATAATAGCTACTTTATCCAGTGGACTCACAGTCTCTGTTCTTTACTATGGTATTTATTATATGGTGATACTTATTTGCTTCTTTTACTCCCAACCCTCTGAAGATAAAAGCAGCGGGACTGGGTGGAGTGAATGAAGGGGCTCCAGAACTCAGCGGGTGACAGGAAGCTGTATGCAGGTACGTAACTGCGTCATCCTGTTACCGCACCAAACTCACCCACATGCAGTAAAGCCAGTCTGTGGACACTGGGTGGTGGTGAAGGAAAGCGTGGCATTTAGTGTAGGTGCCAGAAAAGGGGTCCAGGCAACTAGTGCTCAAAAAATCAAAATCCCTGATGGGTTTCAGGAAAGCATTCTTAAAGGCCAGGTGAGGGAGGGGGCTGCAGGGTGTGTGATTGGCTCGTGGACAAGTCTCCGACCCGTGGACGCTGAGAGAGCAGGGCGGGGCCACGGGGGTAACATTGCCAACCCTCGGGCTCCAGCCGGTCTGGGGGCTACGTGCTCACGGTCATCATGCAGTTAACTGCTTCCATCGGGTGGGGTTTTAACAACTGCAAAACAACATCAGGAATGGCATCCGACGCTCTGAGCTAGGTGCTTCAGGGAGGAGCTAAAGATTCTGTGACTGCCATATGGCGGATTCACTGTTTAAATTGTTACCAGTTCTCCTGGCCCAGCTGATACCTCCTTCCCATCCTTAATTCTTGAGCCAGGCTTTTGTGACTCATGGGAGGCCTGGGGGTGACAGCTTTTGTACAAACAAGAGGCAGACAGAGGACATGAGGGGTCTATGGCAGGAAGGCCCCCATGGGGTCCTTCTCTGTTACAATTCCGTCTTCCTCAGTGACCCTGTGACAATGGCCGAGTCCCAGAGACCCTCCTGGTGTCACATACACATCACCCTCAGGACGTACTTCAGCTTCCGCACAGGTGTTGCTGTGTTTTTCCCAGAGGAGGGATTGGTGATTTGGTGACCTCTCAAGATCAAGATCACGAGGGCAGGGATTTAACACAAACCTGTCCGACCAGGAGTCTAGCCCAGCACCACGGGGCTCCGCAGCAGAAAGTCCTGGCTGGATACATCACGGAGCTGCCCCCAGAGGAGACACCACGGGGCGGGCTTATGGGCCCGGCACGCAGACCCCTTTGTGAGAGGCTGCTACGCACAGGAGTATTGCAAAGCTCCAAGTGAGATCGTGTGACGTTTGATGACATTGCTTTTATGTGGCATCTAAAAAAAATGAACTTATTTACAAAACAGAAATAGACCCACAGGCATAGAAAACAAACTTACAGTTACCAAAGGGGAACGGGGGAAGGGATGAATTAGGAGTTTGGGATGAACAGATACACTACTGTATATAAAATAGATAAACAACAAGGACCTACTGCACAGCACAGGGAACTCTACTTAGTATTTCGGAAAAACCTATAAGGAAAAAGAATCTGAAAAAGAATGTGTACACACGCATGCACACACACACGCGCACACACACACACACAAAACTGAATCACTGTATGTCTGAAACTAATACAACATTGTAAATCAAACATACTTCAACAAAAAAGTAAGCAAAAAGCTCCAAAACATCCTATGATTAAAAAAATCAGCTGAATTCATCACTTGCTTGTTTAAAAAAAACAACACCTGCTAACACGCCCAAATTCATGTCCTGGGGTGATGCTTGGAAACAGGATGTCATAGGAGAGGAAAAATAACTTTCCCTCGCGTTTTTGCTGAGCCCCCTCTGTGATCAAACAGGTTAACAAGAGAAAAACAGAAATTTATTCACAGACACTTCACGCACACATGGACGAGACCCAGCAAAACTGAGTAACTCCCCGGAATGGTGCTTAAAAATCATCTTGAGCTGCCAACAAAAGAGATGTTGTGGGGGGTGGGCGATTCGGTGAGGTACCAGGAAAAGTCAACAAGGGTGAGCTCATCGTGTGGATTTCAGCCGGGCCTTCTCCACAAATGAGAGACTCCAGTGATTTCGAGCCATGGTCCTCTTCCCGGTGCAGAGGGGGAGACACCCTTCCACGCGGAGATCCCGTCACACACGGATATTTCAAACCTTCTCCTGAAACATATGCTGCTCAAAATAATCAGCTCAAAATTTTCTCCTCCTAACTTCTCAGCCCAGGTTAGGGGCACTCCCTCCTGAGACCCACGCTTCCATCTCTGAGTTCTGTCACCAAAGGAGACACTTGAACGGGACCTGGGAAGAGCTGAGAGGCGGCCCACCAGGGACCAGGGAGCACAGCGGCCTCACAGGGACACAGGGCCAGGAGGGACCTCGCTGGGCTGCACCGGCTCACAGGCCCCCTAGGCTCCGTCCTGCCCTCCCGAAGCCCTGCAGGGGCTCATTCAGGTGGTGGAAGGAGGACCCCTCCAGGCTCTGTGCTCCTAGACATGGGTTCCAGGCCACCCGCCGAGGTTTCTCCTTGGGGGACTGTAAGGCAGGGCAAAGAGAAAGGCCTCACTGTCAGGACGCCCAGGTCTGCATTTAAGAATAGAAAGGAATTTTTTGTTCTGTTTTGACAATAGAAAATACATTTACTATTTTCTAATTCATTACTCTTAGCCTAGGTTTTTGCTCAAGTTTGCCTGTTTTTTTTCCTACTAATATTTCCATATATCTGTTCCTTCTAAAAGTTGCCAAAATTGTACTCATGCTTGAATTTTTACTCATGGAAACTACAGAACGTTGGAAGTTTCTAGTGGTGTAGTAATCCGCAATTATCAGAATACGAAGATAATTTTTTAATTTCAAAAAATATCACAGGTTTGTTACAAGGATGTAATATACAGCACCGAGAATGTAGTCATTTCATAACACCTTTGTATGTGGTATAATCTATACAAATATCAAAGTACTATGTTGTACACCTGGAAGCAACATAATATTGTAAATCAACTATACTTCAATATGGAGAGAAAGAAAAAGAGAGAGAGAAAGAAAGAAAAGGAAGAAAGAAAAAGAAAGGAAGGGAGGAAGGAAGGAAGGAAGGAAGAAAGAGAGAGAGAGAGAGAAAGAAAGATGAAAGAAAGAAAGAAAGAAAGAAAGAAAGAGAAAGAAAGAAAGAAAGAAAGAAAGAAAGAAAGAAAGAAAAAGAAAGAAAGGAAGGAAGGAAGGAAAGGAAGGAAGGAAGGGAGCCAAGTCAAGGTCAGCCCCCATCAGGCTGCGTGTCCTCAGGCAGACACTTATCCTTAATCTTAAAATCACTCACCCCCAAGGCAGGTGACAACGGGACCTTCCTCACAGGTTGAGACTTAAGTGCGATCAAGCATCACAGTCTGCAGCCCGCAGACAGGGCCCAGGCAGCGCCGGGGCCTCCACGCTGCCGCTCCGGCCCTGCTCTCTCCGCTCTCCCCTACTTGACAGACGCTGCGCTTAGGGGCTGTTTATGAGCTTGCTGGAGTGGGTCACCTCCCTCCATGCCCCTCCCTGGCACGTTCCTCCGGAAACCCCGCCAGAGGAGGATGCTGGCCAAGGGGAACCCGCCACGGTCCTGGGCCTCGCTGGCGGGGCCCCTGGCTCCCTCCTCCGCCCCGCCCTGAGTGCAGGGCTCCGCAGCTGGGGTTTCAGAGCCGGCTCTGACTCAGTCGTCTGGAAGTGAGCTGCCCTTTGCTTGGTCCTAGTTCAAGGGCTTTATTTCTGTCACTGTCGCGCCGAGAGCCCCGGAGTCCATGCTGCCTTCCCAAGCTCACCTGTGGACCCTCCCAGGCGGGGTGAGAGGTCCCCCTGTGGCGACAGGCTGTGCGGTCTGCACTTGGTTCCCCTCCTGACGGGGGCCTGGACCGCAGGCTGGCGTCGCCTAACTGCGGCCAGGGGCAGGTGCCTTCTGCTTGTTAGGAAGCTGTGGTTTTCAACATTGAGTCTCAGATGGTACGGAAGGCCTTGTGGGGACACCGGCTGAGATCCTTCTGAGGTGCTGACTAAGAAATTGCCCAACCCAAAAGCTGAGAGCTGTGTTTTATTCGGTGGACAAAACTGAGGACTTAAGCCTGGGACACAGCCTCTCAGATGGCTCTGAGGAACTGCTCGGGAGAGGTAAGGGAGGCGCCAGGGTGTACAGGAGTTTCTGCAATAAAGGGCAGGTAGCTGGAACCTCAAAAGATCATTGTTTATTTAAAAAAAAAAACAGACATCTCAAATTAAGGAATTTCACACATTTCTATGTATAAGAAGATGCAAGAGTCTGGGCTCGCTGAAATCATTTTTTGATGTGCATCTCAGCCGTCTGGGGCCAGCATCCTGTGCTTTCCCATCCCGAGTCTGCTCAGGGCTCACTGTCAGGCTGGCTGTAGTGGCCGAGGGCTGCAGCATCCTTTGTTTCCTGACGTGGCAGGCGGCATCCTTAGTCCACAGAGGAACTCGAGGGTTTGTGCCTGGCGTGGATGCTGGCATCTTCCTGAGGCTGGAGTTTAATTCCACGTCAACTGTGAATGGGAACAAGCCTAGTCCATGAAGCGAGAAAACAACTGCACGTGGACTGTCTCTCTCCTTTTCCCGGAAAAAGTTCTAACTTCCATACCACATGCCCAAGACCCAGCATCAGAGTGTGTGAAGACTGCATGTGTGTCAGGTTCTAGTCAGTTCTCCAAGCGATGGCAAGACGAACAACAAAGTTCCAAGTCCAGTGGCAGCTTTGGAGGGTGAAGAAGGAGGATGGGGTTTTGGAGAAAAGGGTGATTTTTGTATCAACCGTTGCACTTGTGAATCTTTAGGCAAATCACCTCAGAAACAAATGAACTCATTTGAAACTCCCCTCTCTTTTTGGTCTTCCTAAGAATACAACTCATCAGAGCCTGGGCAACAGAACTCTAGACTTTGTAAACTTGACATTGAATATGCAGAAGGGAAAACAATCAGCTCCAGCTCCTCAGTGGCTTAGACAGGTGTGTGGAGCTGTGGGGTTTGTAATTCACAGCTATTAAATTCTTTAGGGAGGTGATAAAAACTTTCTCTTGGGGCAAGGAAGTATGACAAAAGATGAAGAGATGCGTAAAAGCACTTGTGGGTGGGGGCTTTGATACAGTTTTGTAATGCCAAGTGATGTATAGCAATCAGCCTTGAAGTCACACCTAATCTACTCAACAATTAATTGGATACACCAGTGCCTTCAGTGATCACCAAGTGGGAAGATGAAGGGGTGTGGGGGGGGGGCAAACTGGGAAGATCTCTGGGCTTTAGTTCCAATATTAAGGGACAGAAAGAACATACTTTTTAAATGCAAAATATATTCTTTATATTGGCCATCAAAACACTCTTGGTGTGAAAACATAGATTCAGATGTCAAATTGCATTTAAAAAAAAACCCAAAAAACAAGCTTTGCTCTGCCCTGAGGGACAGCGACCCAACTGATTGGATAAACAGTTGCATTACAATAGCTCAAGGTACCACTCAAGGCTGAGGGGGTCCACCCTCCCACCGCCTTCCCAGCCCTGCCACCCCGCTGTCTCTCTCTCTGCAGCCTGGGCGCTGGGGATGAGATCACAGACCTTCCACCCAGAGGGGAACTTGCTGCTCCCGAGTCTTGCTGGTGTCATCCCCGGGCAGTTTCTAACTGCAGAGGGAAGTGATGTCTCTCTCGATTTATCTGGAAAATAATCATGCTGTGACTTGAGATATATTTTGAATTTCATGTTTCACTTCTCAGAAAAATCTCAACTCAATATGTTAACTGTGGGAGAAGGCCACCAGGATGCATAACTTAAATGTTTCAATTTTTAACCTGAAGTTTCTGGATAAACAGAAGGGTTTTGAATGTGCTATCATTCTTTGTTTAAACAGAACTTGCTTGCTAAAATATGGAGCAGAGAGGCGATATATTCTCTCAGACAATTTGGAAAGTGGTTATAACGGAGACAGAGAAGAGGATCTTTAATTTTTATGTAAATTTCTCTCAGAAGACATCATGACAAATGCTTGAGTTCCTGCTATTTTGCCATAACTCAAATCTGGGGGAGGCTCGGGCAGGCCTGGTGCTGACATTTAAGGGACCTGAAACAAGAACACAAGAGGAGGCCCCCGCACTGTGTGTCCGAATATCTGAGTTAAGAATCTGCTAAAGGCATTCTGTTCTAAACCCCACCTTAGACACATATGCCGTCAGAATGCCATGGAGGTTAAGGGCGGAGTTAGAATTCTCAGGTACCCAAGGGTCTTGTGCGGGAATGTGGCTGCGGGTGGAGAAGCAGTCCCTGGCCCGCGTGCCAGCCTGTGACTGCTCTGCCCACTCCGCTAGGCAGAAGGCTGGGTCCTGGGTGGCGGGACGTGGGCTGGGAGGAGGGATACACAGGCTCTGGGTAATGATGCCCATGGGGGCGGGGTGGGGGTGTGGCTCTGAAGTCCCTGGCCTAGTGGGAGAGCGGGGCTGACCTGCCTCTTGTTGCCCCAAAAGGAAAAGAAATGGTTGTGGTCACATGGAGTAAACATCTCACCTAGGGCAGAAGTCATGACTGGGTCCGTGGCCCTTGACCCGAAGAGACTCCTTTATCACCGACATTCTCAAGATGAGGAGGGCGTGGGTGTAACGGGAAGAGCCAGTTCTCACCCCGTGTTGGATCTGTTTCTCTGACTTTAACCCTAGCTTTTCGTTGCTTTCCTGATTATACTCATACATACTGGCCTGCCTCAGGGAACCCTGCCCCTCTGCTGTTCAGCTCACAGGGAGGCAATCTCACCCTGCCCACCTGTGAATGGCTGCAGAAAAAAAGAAATGAACATGTCCCCTCCCCGAAGCTGGCCATTCCAGGAGATATTTGCAAGAGTTATGGCCTTTTTGCTTTGCTTCCTCCCCGTCTCTGTTCTATAAAAGAAACTGGCATCCAGACCCCCATAAGATGTTTTTTTGGGGACCCTAGTCTGCCACCTCCTTGGTCTGCCAGCTTTCTGAATAAAGTTGTTCTTCTATGCCTCAACGCTTTGCCTCCTGACTTATTGGCCTGTCTTGCAGCGAGCAGAGTGAGCTTGGACTCAGTAACATGACTCTCTGTGTGGACTTTTGCAACAATCCACTTACTTATGAAAGAAACCAGTGAGGGTAATATCTGATTATTATTGAATAAAATTTTGAGCAGGAAACAGACATTGGAAAAACCTTTTGAACAAATTTTATTAGAATTCTGAGTCATTTACTCAAACTTACAAAGAGAAACTTTTTATAAGCTAGCATCCATGAGGAAGGGGGGGGCAGAAATCCCCCTAAAAGATTGAGTTGGGGTGGATTTGAGGGCTCCCAGCCTGACTCTTCCAGATGGTTGGGAGTCCACCCACAGCAGCTGTGCCAAGTGTCCTCATGTGAATATCTCTGCCCCCATCTTTGTGTAGCTCTGAGGATGGGTTTTTGGAAGTATGATTGTGGCATTAAAGGGTATAAACTCTTTTAACTCTCTTCCCATGTATTACCAAATTGCTTTGGAGAGAGGCAATTCTAGTTGATATTTCCACCAGTGGGAAAGAACATAGCCATTTCATTCTATCTTCCATCAACTATTATGTTTCTAAATCACCAATTTGAAAGATGAAAAAAAGTCCCATAATTGTTCCCATTTGCATTTTAAAATTACTTGTGAGGCTGAGCATTTTTCACATGTTGGATACTGCTTCTGTGACTTTTCTGTTCAAGTCGTTTGTCTCCTTAGTGGTAGATAAGCCCCCATCCTTCCATGAAATGCTGGGGATATTAAGCCTTTGCCATCTTTGATGCTGCTATTTTTCTTAATAAGCTCTGTGTTTGAAGAAGGAAGACAAAATGTTACTCTACAACAACAAATATTAATGAGTTAAACTCTCTTATTAAGTGACAAAGACTAGCAGATTAGAGTAAAATGTAAAATACACTTACAGACAACATTCATAAAACAAATGGTAATTTACCGTTAGTTATGATAAAGAAAATGTTACCATGTATTGGCCTTTGATGACTGCGTGAATCATGGGGTACTTCCTTGGGGAATCCTTTTTGATTGAACTTCCTTCTCATAAGTGTTAGCACCATCTCTTAGTTCTTATTGATGGTGCTTTTATGAAGTATTTACCCCCACGTGCTTGATGCCTGTTTTCCATCCTGCCATAAGCCCCTAAGAGTAGAACGTGTTTTGTCCACTCGAGGATTCCTGCACCTGCTGCAGGGCCTGGCACCTATGTGCTCAGTCAGAAATTGCTCACTGACAGACTCTAAGTGCATGATCTCAGTTAATTCTATCAACAGCTCTGCAAATAGCTATTGTTTCTCCCAATGTACAAGTGAAGGACCTGGCTCTGAGAGGTTAAGTGATTTTCCTAAGGTTGTGCATCTCCCAAGTGTTGCAGCCAGAATGGAAGCTCTGGTTTGATTGACGGCAAAATACTGTCACTGCAGTGGGAAGTTTGGAGATAAAATGACAGGAAAGAGTCATTGAGCAAAAGCAAAAGGAAAAGAGGGACGTCTGACCATATAAATTTAAAATCAGCAAATCAAAACTACAATGAGGTATCACCTCACACCAGTCAGAATGACCATCATCAAAAAATCTACAAACAACAAATGCTGGAGAGGGTGGGAGAAAAGGGAACCCTCCTGTACTGCTGGTGGGAATATAAATTGGTGCAACCACTATGGAGAACAGTATGGAGGTTCCTTTAAAAAACTAAAAATAGAACTACCATATGACCCAGCAGTCTCACTCCTAGCTTATATCCAAAGAAAACTATAATTCAAAAAGATACACGCACCCCAATGTTTGTAGCAGCACTATTTACAATCACCAGGACATGGAAGCAACCTAAATGCCCATCAACAGATGAATGGATAAAGAAGACATGGTACATATATACAATGGACTAGTACTCAGCCATAAAAAAGAATGAAATGATGACATTGGCAGCAACATGGATGGAACTAGAGATGATCATACTAAGTGAAGTAAGTCAGAGAGAGAAAGACAAATATCATATGATACCACTTACATTTGGAATCTAAAAAATGATACAAATGAACTTATTTATACAACAGGAACAGACTCACAGACATAGAAAAAAAACTTATGGTTACCAAAAGGGAAAGGGCGGGTGAGGGATAAATTAGGAGTTTGTGATTAGCAGATATAAAGTACTACATATAACACAGATAAACAATAAGAGCCCAATCTATAGCACAGGAAATTATATTCAATAGCTTATAATAAACTATTGTGAAAAAGAATCTGAAAAGAATGTGTGTGTGTATATATACATGCACACATATATGTATATATAATTCTATCACTTTGTTGTACACCAGAAACTAACAAACTATACTTCAATAAATAAATACATTTAAAAAATAAAAATAAATACAATTTTAAAAATAAAATAAAGGTCAAATTCAAGCAACAATGATTTATTCGATGAGGAGGGCTGCTGTGTGTCGATAAGAGGACATGATATTGCTGTGAGGAGACGTCACCTGAACATTGTGTACCAGATACCAACATCTCAATATACAACCAAACCCTCTTAGAGATACAGACATAGGTGAGCAGAAACCCATTTAGAAGGGATTATGTATCACATAGACAATGTAGAAATGAAAGACCTGATGAGTTGGAATAGTCTTCCTAAACTGTTACATTAATGCATTTTTATCAAACGTAGCATCATACAAAATTATTGGTTTACCCTTCTATGCTGTTATGAGACATTTGCAAAATAGTGATTATATGTTAGACCACAACAATACTATCAGTTACCTCTAATGCATTCAACTAGAAATTTAAAAATAGCTTGCACACAGTGTATTTATCGCTCGTAAAGTTTAGAAAAGAAAAAGAAAAAAATTTCCGTAAAAATGAGTCGAATCAAAAGACATATAAATCTAACCAGCAAAGGTCACTGGGGCTGGGCTCTCGGAACCACTGATGAGCCCCCAGCACAAAGCCGGTGGCTGGAGGTGTCCACGAAGCATGCTTTGTGCGAAGCTGGAAGAATCCGCACGACTGACTTTTCCTCATTGAAAACCATTCCTCCCTCTAATTAGGCTTCCGTGTACACTCTTAGCGTCTCAGAGTGAGACCTAGGTTCCCAAGTACCATCCCTCTGCTGCGGTGCTTTCCTTCCTTCTCTGACGTACTGATGGCAGGTGGGGGCCTGGCCTGCGCCCTCAGCGGGAACTCAACCCCACCCAGGACGCTTCCCTGCCCCAGGGCCAGCCTGGGGAAGGCTTGTCGCACCCTGGCTGGAGCAGAAACATGGTGGACAACTGACTCTTAAAGCCACAAACCTCACAGCAAGGAATTCTTTCTTGATTTCATCCCCTCCTGAAGGAAGCTCCTTGACAGCACAGATCTTGACATTTCTGAATCCCCAGAGCCTCTCAGAGGATGGCCACAAAAGGACTGATTAAATGGATGAATTAATCAATTAATTAATTATCTTTGATTGAGATTTAATACTTACAGAAAAAAGTTACAACATATAGCAAAGACTATTGGGGACGTACAGTTTCAGCTCCAACATGTGAAGACCTTGGATGCCATCATTCTTATCCTTACAAGAAAAAACTGGAAAATCTGAAAATCAGCAACTTTTCAAGACCCATCAGAGAATGGCAGTCATAGGACAACCCCCCCAATGCAACACCTCGAGAAAAATGCAGCTAAGACCCACTTACCTGGAGCAGATGCCCCTGAGCCATAGACAGGTAGAAATAGTTACATGGTCATTTGGGCAAACTCCTGCAGACCCAGTGTGGTCTAGCATGAGAGCAAGAAACCCCTAGGGGTCGTGTATTTGAGGGACCCCACACCTCTGAGGTCTTTTCCTGCAGGAACCTCACCAGCTTATCACGGTGGGGATCAGAGAAGCATCCCCGTGGCCCTGGCACGGGAAGGAGGATAATCCTTGTGAAATACTCCCAGGACATTCTCTGCAAAAATAACTACTCTCTGCGGGTAGGGGGGGGTTCTGTCAGGGGCAGCTCTGAATTCTGGCCCCGGCTGGAGAAAAGCACCCCCACTCCAGCCCCGTCCAGCCTTCCTGCCTGACCTGAGGGGGAACCATAGTCCACACGGCACAGAGCTTCAGGAAACAGCTTGGGATGCTTTGTGTCCATGGAGGAGGGAGGGAAACGCTTGGGAAGAACACAGCCAGGGTCCGCTGTGCCAGCTTCCTGGGGTCCCTGTGACAAGGCACCACAAACGTGGCATCCTCCAAAGCCAGAAAGCTATTCTCTCTAAGGTTCAAGAGAAATCAAGAAATTAAGGTGTGGGGCTTCCCTGGTGGTGCAGTGGTTAAGAATCCGCCTGCCAATGCAGGGGACTTGGTGTGCCACAACTACTGAGCCTGAGCTATAGTGCCTGTGAGCTGCAACTACTGAGCCCATGTGCTGCAACTACTGAAGCCCACACACCTAGAGCCCATGCTCCACAACAAGAGAAGCCACTGCAATGAGAAACCTGTGCACTGCAATGAAGAGTAGCCCCCGCTCACCACAACTAGAAAAAGCCCGTGTGCAGCAATGAAGACCCAATGCAACCAAAAATTAAAATACATACATAAATAAATAAATAAATAAAATCTTAAAAAAACAAAAAGAAATCAAGGTGTGGACAGGGCTGCGCTGCCCCAGAGTCTCTGGGGGGGTTATTCCTTGCCTTTTCAGCTCCTGGTGGCTCCAGGCTGCCCTTGGTCTGGTCTCATGAGGCTTCTCTCTGCCTCTGTTGCCGCACGGCCTCTTCTCTGTGTGACTGTGTCCTCTCCTCTCGTAAGAACACATCGTTGGATTCAGGATCCTCCGCGATACTCCAGGAGACCCCGTCTCGAGATCTGCAACTTTATCACGTTTCAGAGGCCCTTTTTCCAAACGAGGTCACGTTCATGAGTTTTGAGGGTCAGGATGTGAGCACCTCTTGTGGGGCCACCATTCAACATGTACACGCTCCAAAAGGCTGAGACGTAGTCGGAAGATTCCAGAACATTCTCTGTACTCCACACCCTACCACTGTGATGACGGGGCTCTGGTATAATAGCAGTGAGTTATTTGGTATAATTACAGCTAAAGGCGGCACGGGGCACAGACCAGTTTGCGAAGGAGCACTCGGCACAAGGTCAAAGGACATGGAGACAAAACCCAGGACCCTGGAAGGGTGTGAAACCGGCTGTACTTGCTTCAGCTCAGCTCAACACAAACCCTCGGCACCCATTCTGCTACACAGCATGCTTGGCTTTCAACAAATTACAAGGGACCCCAAAGGGCAGGCATGGATGGGAGATCACGGGGGACACAGGGAGAAGATGGCCGTCTACGTGCCAGGGAGAGGGACCTTGGGAGAGATCAGCCCTGCTGACACTTCGATCTCGGACATCCAGCCTGCAGGCCTGGGAGGGATAAACCTCTGTGATGTGAGCCGCCTGGGCTGTGGGGCTCTGTTCATGCCCCCCGGGCTGCCTGGTGCATGTCGCCAGTTAGTGCCCGTGGTCCCCAGCCTCGCTGCTGTGGTCAGGGTGTGTGCGTGACCCGCGCAGGAGCTTCTCTGAAGCCATTTGGGAAAAAGAAGCTCTGTCCCCAAGATTCCGGAGCAGCTGGTGGCTGGTGGCATCGCTCAGAGAGGAAGGCTGCCTGAGTGGGGTCAGTGCAGAGCCAGAACGGGGACACGGCAGAGTCCACGCCTGTGTGTGGTGGCTGGTGTGTCCAGGTCCAGCTGCAGGGGCCGGGGTCCCCCCTGGGGTCCCTTAGGCAGGGGCTGCAGCCTGGCCCCCATGTGTGTGCAGCACCCCCACCCGCAGGGGCCTGCGGCACAGCGTGGGGGTGGCCCTCCCAGGAGAGCTGGTCCAGGGTCACATTCCAACCACCTCCTCTCCTCAGGAGAGTGGCAGGGTGATGGGCACGCGGGCTGACACGCGTGATGTGATTCTCCAGCTCTGTCTAGCTTTTCTTAAGCAAGTGGCCTGATTTTTGTAGAACATGGCTTTTCCCTGGGGGGTAAAGCGAACAGATTTCTGGAGCTTGAAATGGTAATAGTCAGGAAAGGAACCTGCTTCCCCTTAGAACATCGTCCTGCTTTGCTCCGAAAGCGACAAGAGCAGCCCGGCTGCACGTGGGTCCCGGGCCTGGGGGAGGACACGGTTTCCGGGATCCGTTAGGTTCTCCAGGGATCACTCCAAAGCCAATTTCTGTCCTATCATAATATTTACCTCATCAGGATAAACTGCTCAATTTTCCCATCATTTCAACGGGATGTTATGGCAAGGTAGACTTGCCAGAGAAAATTAAATCCTGGGCGTCATTTTTATGGTGGGGGGCGGGGTGGGGGCGGCAAGAGAGGTAAGGATGATAAATGTGCATCAGAATAGATGCTGCTGACGTCATTAAAAACTCATGTCATTAAGAATTGCTAATCACAGGAGGCTGAAAAAGTCACCCTCGCCTTCTGCACCTGCTCTTTTCAGCTCCTCCCTGGTCCCAGGTGTAGATGGCATGAGGGCCCCTCCGGTACCCCCAGCCTTGCCGTGCCCCGCAGTTCCCCGGCTGTGCCCCGAGCCTCCGCTGCCCACTGTCTTGCTCCTCCTCAGGATGTGGGCACGCCTTTCTGTCCCTCTAGCACCCCGCCAGGTGTCTGCGCAGTCGCCCCTCTGCCTGGATCCCCCAGCCTCCCTCCTGCCCCGCGTTGCCCTGGAATCTCAGGTCAGCATCACCACTGGGGAGCCCTCGCAGCCCCGGGGCTGGGGCAGAGCCCCCGTCACACCGGCTCGTAGCAAAGATCCGTCTCAGGTGTGCGTGTGACCAGTTTCTAAGAGTCTGCTTTCTACAGTTTTCCCTAAACTGTAGGGACAGCTGCATCTCGCCCTTTCAGCTCCTAGGGCACTTACCGTAATAAGCCCAGCACCACGGACGTGTGAGAGACCAAGAACGTGCTGTTGGGTGAAGGAACAAGAGACAGAATCAGGCAGGAGCGCCTCTCAGCTTTGCAGCCCCGGCTGCATCCTCACAGCCACGGTCGGGGCTTGTGGTCCCCGCCCCGCCCTGCACGTAGACGGCTCACCCCACCTGCGTTCATCTACCTCACTGACATATACATATCACATTTACATACAGCATGTAGAAACATACATAAATACATAGTGAGTGTGTATACGTGTGCCTTGTACATATCTGTACACATGGAAAATGCAAATCATACGAGCTATGTGTATTATATGTTTATATATGTTTATATGATTATATATGTATATATGCAAACATGCACATATAAATTATATATGTTTATACGTATTTTACATATGTAACAACACATATGCGTACGGATACATAGATACACACAGACATATGCAGCAGTAAGGTAGATGAGCTCAGGTGGGTGTGCATATATACACACATACGTTATTCCTTTAACAGGTGGAGGAAGGCTATATATACATGCACCTATTTGAAAAAAAAATATATATACATATTATTTCCCTTCCACCTGCTAAAAGAATATATATATATTTTTTCCAGGTTTATATAATATATATCACAGCCAACCAAAAGTAGTGTCCCTACGAAACCTTTCATAAACTGAAACAGCATAAAGCCAAGAAGACTCACCTGAGGACACGTCTTGCTCACAGATGCACAAATGGATGGAGATGAAGCCCAGATGCTCGCCGTTCACAGCTCCGGCAGGTGACGCTGGGATGGTCCCTGGGAGGGAGCTTGGCGGGGCCGCTCTCACTGCTCAGGAGGCGCTGCCTCTGTAACACTTGCTGCAAAACTAACAGTGAGGCCGTTTTCACTTTTTGTTTTTTTTCATAAAAGCGAAAATCTTCGGAATTCTTTTGGTGGCTGGAACCGGTACTAACGCAGGTCTTTTGTAAAAGCGGAGTAGTGTAAAGCGACCTTTCAAAAAGTGGGGGATACCTGTGTCTGTGTGTAATCTGTACATGTAACATAAAGACAGTAAACATGCTATGTGTACATACATGTATGTGGACATGCATGTTCTCCTCCCCACTCCTCAAGAATCTCTGATGACCCCCCTCCATTTACTAGTTCAAGTTGCAAGTGTGGGCTATGCTTTGTGACTTCCTTCTGATGAGGACAGTGTGGAAAGCTGGGAGAAGTAGCGACAGAGGGGACACCTGGCAGGCACACGTCGGCCAGTGCTCAGCCTCAGCAGCACAGGGGACAGTCACGCCGACTGCACGAGCCCTGACGTGATGGGATGTTCGAGGTTCTGTACCTCTAGGTCTTCAAACGCCAAACTCCCAACTGCAGCTTGACTGTGGGAAAAATGTCAGACAAATCCAAACGGAGGGACATGGTACAAAATGCCTGCCCAGTGCTCCTCAAACTGTCAAGGTCATCAAAAACAAGACAACTCCAAAAAACCGTCCCAGTGGAGAGGAGTCCCAGCGGAGAGGAGTCCCAGCAGAGGAAGTGTCACGCCAGGTCCTGGACAGGATGCTGCGATGGAAGAAGGACATTGGTGTAAAACTAACCATATCGGAAGAAAGAATGGACTTCAGTCAACAATAATTTCTCAGTCCTGGCTGGTTCGTTGTGATGAACACGCCACAGAAATGTGAGACCTTAACAATAGGGGAGACTGAGTGTGGGTGTGTATGGGAGCGCAATGGCTATTTTTGCAACTTTTCTCTAAATTCTAAAATAAAAAGTCTATTTAGGAACATCCAGTTTGAACCATGACAAAGGAAATTTGGAAGTTGTCACTCTCCTCTTTATACTAAGAAAAAAAAAAAGGCTGAACAAAATGAAAACCAATGACTTTCCACGAACCACAGGAGAGAGGAGGTGGCAGGACAAGTCTCCCCCGCCCTGTGTAGAGAGATGCAGAGGGGATTGTGGCCGAGGTCAGCTTCTCTGGAGCAGGAGCTGCTGGAGCCACACGTGGATGCCAAGCCTTAAAGACGAAATTCGTCAAATGCTAGAGGCTGCTTGTGCATGAGTCCTGGAGCGTCAGTCCCTGGGGCCCCGAACCTCACAGGCTTTACTGCAGGGACCCCAATAGGTCCTCACAGTGAAGGGCCAAGAAAAATCCCCTAATAGCTCCTTGCGGTGGAGGGGAAGCAACCCCGCTGGAATAGCTCAGGGTGTTTTCTGTGGCACTTCCAACCCCGTAAGGAAGCAGCTTTAGCAGAGACTTCTCTCACTTGTGCTGAAGGGGATTATCCTGGGTGCCCTCTCGCATCACCGGGAGGCGGGAGGAAGCTAAGAAACACTTGTGAGGGTCGCAGCTCAAGACACAGCCCCACTAAAAGTCTGGGGTTTTGAATCAAGACCAGGCTCTTCCCCCTTCTCACATCTTACACCCCGTCAACAGGACTCCATCATAATAACAGAGGACTATGGTAAAAGAGCTGAAATGTGGAGGCTCACAGTACGAGGAAGTCCTTAGGGAAACCCAGAGACAGCAGAAGCAAGGACATCACAGGAACGTAAAGCCTCTGGTACCCAGAGCAGCAGTGAACATTAGATACAGCCCGACTCCTGGCCAGATTAACAGAACACCCACTAAAGGCCTCTCATCTCAGTTTCTACCCAATGTGCTATGTCCAGATCGTAGCAAAAATGACAAGGCATGAGGAAGGCAAGGAAAAACACCTCTTACTTAAGAGACCAAGTAAGCTGCAGAATCAGACTCAGATTCTGAAATTATCAGGTATGGAATTTAAAATCACGGTGATTAATATGTTAAGGGCTCTAATGGAAAAAAGAAGAAGCTATCACAGGGAAGAACCGGTGAGTCAGCAAAGCGAAGAGATGGAAACTATGAGACAGAATCAAAAGGAAATGCAAGGCAGGTTGTTCTTTTTATTTTTATTTTTTGAGGTATAATTGACATACAACATTATGTTAGTTTCAGGTTATGATCTAAGGATTCGACGTATACATATTGCAAAATGAGTGTCACAATATCTAGTTAATATCCACCACCTCACATAGCTACAGAATTCTTTTTCTTGTGATGAGGACTTTTATGATTTACTATCTTAGGAACATTCAAATATGTAATAAAGTATTATTAACTATAGTTGCCAAGGAAGGACATGTTTCATCCTGTAACAGAAATAAAGAAGGACTCTGAGAGACTCACAAGTAGACTGCTGAGAAAAGAATCAGTGAATTTGAAGACATGTCAGTAGAAACTTCCCAAACTGAAATGCAAAGAGAAAAAAATAATGAATTAAAAATGGGGAAGAGGATAAGGAAGAATATCCAAGAACTGTGAGATGATAAAACAATTATAACATCTACTTAATGGGAACACCAGAAGGAGAAGAAAGGAAGGAGCAGAAGGAATATTTAAAGTAGTAATGGCTGAGAATTTCCCCAAATTAAGAACAAACACAAAACCATAAATCAGAGAAAAGCAGGATAAATACTAAAAAAATTTACACTTAGGCATATCACATTTGAACTGCAGAAATTCAAAGACAAATGAGAATATCTTGAAAGAAGCCAAAAGAAAAAAGAAAAAAAAACACCACCTATAGAGGAACTGGGTTAAGAATCCCATGGGACAGCTCTTCAGAAACCATGAGAGTAAGACGTGGTGAAGCAAAATACTTAAATGCTGACAGGAAAAAACGCCAATCTAAAATTCCATAACCAGTGAGTTATCTTTAAAAAGTGCAATGGAAATAATAACTTTCTCAGACAAAAACAAACAAAAAACAAAACAAAACAAAAAATCCTGGATGAATTCACAGCTGGCAGACCTGCCCAGAAAGAAACTTTAGGACTTCTTCAGGAAGAAGAATGATGAAGTCATAAGCTCAGATCTACATAAGGAAAGAAAGTGTACCAGACAAGGAATAAATAAGGGTGAAATAACGTAAATGTGCTTCTTGTTGTTAATTGACCTAAAAGATAACCATTGAAAGCAGTAGCAGTAATGATGTATTGCGTACCTCTAGCATGTGGATAGGTGAAGAGCAGGACAGCAGTGTTACATGGCGCAGGAAGGATGAATCAGGAGCCCTCTGTTACAAGGCACCTGCAGTACACATGAAGCAGTATAGCGTTATTTGAAAGCAAACTTGCATTCATTGTAAATGCATCTTGAAAACACTAGGAAGAGCACTATAAAATTAAAAAAGGGTTATGATTCATATGCTAAGGAAGAAGAGAAAGTTGAGTCATATGGACTGCTCAGGTGAAACTAGAGAAGGCATGAGAAAGGGGAAGAGGAAAACAAAGTCCAACAAATAGGAAAGAGCTATAAACATGGTAGATATTAATTCAACTATATCAATAATCACTCTAAATGTGAATGGTCTAAATACATCAATTCAAAGAGAGATTGTCAGAGAGGATTTAAAACACAAGGTCCCACTATATGTCATCTATGAGAAACCCACGTTAGACGTAAAGGCACAGATAGACTAAAAGGATGGAGAAAGCTATACCATACCAGCACTAGTCCAAAGAAAGCCAGAGTAGCTATATAAATTTTAGACAGGACAGCCTTTAGACAAGGGATGCTGTCAGGGATGAAGGGAGGCATTATATAATGATAAATGTCAATTCTCCAAGAAGACAAAACAGTCCTTATCGTGCACACGTCGTAAAACAGAATGTGAAAATGCATGAGTTAACATCTGATGGAACTTCAAGAATAGACAAACCCCCCATGATAGTGGGAGACTTTAACATGTCTTTTGAGTAACTGGTAGACCCAGAAGGCAGGAGATTAGTAAGGACACTTGACATGAACATGTCCCTCAGCCCACTTAATCGAACTGACATCTGTAGAGCAGTCCATCCAGGGACAGCACAGTTACACATCGTTTTTAAGCTCGCATGAAATGTTCACCATGAAAGACCACATCCTGGGTCATAAAACACACCTTAACAAATTGAAAGTAATAGAGATAATACAAAGTGTACTTTCAGACCACAATGGAATCAAAATAGACATCAAAATCAAAATAGACATCAAAAGCAAGAATTAAAAGCTGGCATAGCAGAAAATATTTGGAGATTGAACGTCACACTCCTAATTAACATGTAGGTCAAAGAGCTCTCAATGGAAATTAAAATAATATATTTTGAACTATGTGAAAATTCAGCTTATCAAAATTTGAGGGATACAGCAAAAGAGGTGCCTAGAAGGAAATGTTTAGCACTGAATGCAAACACGAGTAAAGAAGAAAGATCTAACATCAATTATTTAAGCTTCCACTTTAGACTAAAGAAAGGAAGAGCAAATTATGCCCAAAGGAAGCAGATGAGAAGAAATAATAAAAACTATAGCAGAAAGCAATGAAATTGAAAACAGGAAAACAGTGGATCACCCAAACAAAAAACGGATTCCTTGAGAAGATCAAGAAAATGGATAAAACTCTACCTGGCTAATGAGAGAGAGAGAGAGAGAGAGAGAGAGAGAGAACACAAAGTTTTAAAAGCAGAAATGTGAGAGAGGTCATCATTATCGATTCCATGGACAATACAAGTATACTAGAATACTACAAATAACCCTAGGTCCACAAATATAACACCTTAGATGAAATGGAACAATTTCTTTACAGAGAAAATCCACCAAAATTCACAGAAGTGTCTAAAGTTTGGGAAAACACAGAAGTAAAACCAATGAATCACTGAAGTCGTAATTAGTAAAAATTTATTGTGTGCACACCAAAAAGACAGTCTGTCAACAGGGAGGACTCAAAACAAAGCATGGAGTGAGGCTTGCAGGTATATGATTGTAAAGCAAACTGCAGAGTCTGAGGCAATGAGTGTTTATTCTCTGCACGATTGGTACCAATATTAGAATTTCCTTAAATGAAAGGGAATTGGTTAGTGGTTACCTCGTGCCAATTTTGGGAATCTATTTCAGTTTTACTTATGATTTTCAGAGGTGTAAGCAAAAAGTGACCCAGGTTAAGTTAACCTCACCTGTCTTGCAAAATAAGCTAAAGTAAGCTTTGCTTGTATAACTAAACTGATTTTGTCTGTTCAGGGAGTTCTCAAGTCTGGTCTCCTTTTGTGTTTGATATTAACAGAAGGAAAAATAGATGATCAGAATGGTCTCTATCTATTAAAAATCTGAATCAATACTTAACCACCTTCCGTTACAGAGAGCACCAGTCTCAGATGGATTCCCTGGTGAATTTTACCAAACATTTAAGTAATAAATTTTACCAATTCTCTACCGTCTCTTCTAGAAATTAGGAGCAGAATGGATACTTCCTTAAGTCATTCTATAAGGCCCACACAACCCTAACACCAAAACCAGATAAGACATTACAAGAAAGGAAAACTTCAGACCAATATCATTCATGACCATTGATGCAAAAACCCTCAGCAACATATTAGCGAGTTGAATTCAACTATGTTTAAAATAGCTTATACACCATGACCAAGTGGAATTTGTCTCAGGTTTGCAAAGTTGGTTTGACTTTCAAAAAAGTCAATTAGTGTAATCTATCACATCTACAGGGTAAAAAAGAAAAATTACATGTGTATATCAATGATGTAGAAAAAGCATTTAACAAAGTCCAACATCTATCTGTGATAAAAACTCTTGGAAACCTAGCAGCAGAGGGGAACTCTCTCAACTTGATAAACACTATCTACGAAAAATCTACAGCTAACATCATACTTATTGGTGAGAAACTAGATACTTTCCCCCTAATATGGGGAACAAAGTAAAGATGTCTTCTCTCAAAACTCCTATTAAACATCTTACTGGAAGTCTTAGCTAGTGCAAGAAGGCAAGACTGGGGAAAACATACAGATTGGGAAGAAATAAAAATTTGTTCACAGATGACATGATTTTCTATGCAAATTCCAAAGAGTAAACATAATAACTTCTGGAACTAGTGTATGATTATAGCAGGCTGCAGTATACTAGATTAACTCACAAAAGTCAACTGATTTCTTATGTACCAGCTATGAACAATTGAAATTTGAAATTAATTAAATCAATATCATTTAACAGTATATCTCACCCCAAAAGAACCCCAAAATATTACAGTTAGGTACAAACAACAGAAATATATACAGGAACTATAGGTAATAAACCATAGAACTCTGAAGAGAGAAGACAAAATCAAATAAATGGACAGATATTCTATGTTCATGAATTGGAAGACTCAATATTTTTTTTAAAATGTCAGCTCTTTCCAATTTGATCTATTGATTCAGTGCTACCCTCATAAAAATCCCAGGAAGCTATTTTGTAGATATTGACAAAGTGATCCTAAAGTTTATATAGAAAAGCAAAAGACCTAGAATAGCCAACACAGTAGCATTGAAAACGAACTTGGAGGACACACACTACCTGATTTCAAGACTTGCTATAAAGTAATCAGGACGACGTGGCCTTGGTGAGAGGATAGACACACAGATAGATGGAAAAAGAATAGAGAAGCCAGGAAAGACCCACAAAAGGTAGTCAACTGATCCTGGAGGAAAGAGCGAAGGCAATTCAATGCAGACAGGATAGTGTTTTTAACTGATGATGTTGGAAAAAAATGCAAAACAAAACAAAACTAGACACATACCTTATACCTCTCACAAAAATTAACTAAATATGAATCATAGATCTAGAGGTAAAATGCAAAACTACCAAAAACTACCAAACTTCTAGAAGGAAACATAAGAATCAAGGTGATGAGACTTAAGCTACAACAATCAAACGTGATCCGTGAAGGAAAAAATTAAGCTGAGCTTTATTAAAATGATAAACTTCTGCTCTTCAAAGGACTATTATAAGAAGACGAAAAGACAAGTCATAGACTGGGAGAAAATCTTTGTAAAAACATCTATCATAAAGGAACTGCATGCAAAATACGCAAAGAACTCTTATAGTGTAACAATAAGAAAACAACCCAGTTGAAAAGTGGGAAAGGGGTTTGAAGAGACACCACACCTAAAAAAGCTGTATAATAATATAGCTCATGTAATGTCCTTCTATAATAAGGGACTAAGCATATGAAAAAGTGCTTGACGCAATTTGCCATCATGCAGTTGCAGACTGAAACAATAATGACATACACATGCATCCCATTATGATGGCTGTAGCGTGCACACACACGTGACACCAAGTGCTGAGCAACAGGAAATCTCATTCGTGGCTGGTGGGGATGTAAAATGGGACAGCCAAATTGGAAAACAGTTAGAAGTGTCTTACAAAACTAATTAGCCCGTACCGTACAATCTGGCCATCATACTTAGTGGTATTTACTCAACTGATTTGAAGACTTGCGTCTGCACAGAAACCCGCACATGAATGTTTATAGCAGCTTTACTCATTTCACCCAAAACTGTAAGCCACCAAGACGTCCTTCTGTAGGTGAATGGATGAACAACCCACGGTGTGCCCAGACAATGGAATATCACTAAGTTAAAAAAAAAAACCAACGAGCTAGGAAGCCAAGAAAAACAGGGGTCAGCCTCAAAAGTGTAATACGTAGTGTAGGAAGTCAGTCTGAAAAACCAGCACACTATGTGATACCAATTATACGATATTCTGAAATAGGCAAAATTATAGAGGCAGTAAAAAGGTCAGTGGTGGTCAGGATTTCAGGAGGAGGGGGAGAGACTTGAACAGATGACACACAGGGGTTTTTTAGGGTTGTGAAACTCTTCTGTAGGACAGCTGTGTGCATGATAAATTATATGTATAATATATATAGATGTGTGATGGATGATAGATTCTGTGAATAGATGATATTCTGCATCTGTCAAAATGCATAGAATTTTACAGCACGAAGCGTGAACCTTAATGTATGCAAATTTGAAAAGTCATTTAGGATGTTATGGGATCCCAGGAAGGAGCCTGGAATGTGAGAAGCAGTAACCCTACTGCAAACAGTGAGAGGACCACACTGCTGCGGGTGGAGGCAGGTGCTGACCTAAGCTGCCTCGGACGCGAGCAGCGTCTATAAAGGCAAAGCCAGACCACCCAGGGCCCATGCTCCAGTGGGTAGAGCCCCCCGGGGGGAATGGCTGACATTCTGAGACTCCGATACTTGCAGCTCTGCTATTGGGCAAGTTGGTAACCGGGTGGCAGATGGCGGGAGCCAGGTTTGTCACTGTTGGAGTGGGAATTCACAGACAAACAAGGAAGGAGGCTGGAAATATTCTCGTGGTGATGGAACAGAGTTGCAGAATCGATACAAAGTCACATTTAACTCAGCATAAATACAGATGGTCACAGACAGAAATATTTGCCGCGATGTGTGCACATAGGTGTATAGGCTGGTGCACAAACATATATTTCCTTGCTCTGTCGGCTCTTGGGGGGCTTAGGGAAATGACACCCCAGCAGCTGTGAGCACACTGTGAGCCCGGATCTTGGTCTCTGATACAATTTCCCAAAAAAAGGACCCGAGCTTCTTGGAGAAATGCCTGCTGCGAGTCTAGGGCTGGGGAGGAAATTATATGACTACAGAGGCTGTAGCAGAAAGTGAGGAAACAAAGCCCGAACCAAAAGTTCATTGATGCCAAAATACAAAAAACGGCATTGCAGAGGGACACAGAGGCTAACAGAAATTGCTCCCAAAGCCCAAAGGTGCGATAATGTGAGCAAAATAGAGTGAATAAATTCATATTAGATCATAACCCAAAGTAGAAAATAAATATCCAAGTTTATACCCGTGAAAATAAGTGGTTATGAAAGTCAGTAAACAGGGGAGAAGACGCAGACCTCCCCTGCAGAAGAGCTCCTCGTAATTTACGCAGACACTCCACCCTCAAAGACGGCATAACTGCACCCCCCTCCAAGTGTGGCATCCACCTGGGGGCTTCCCTCCAAAGAGGACAGTGTAGAAAGGGGGGGGGGAGGAGGAAACTGTACAGGGGAGGATGCTGGCAAGTATGGCAGCCAGATTAAGGTCAAGGTCGACAGACACACCTCACATTGATAGCCTGGGCCCTTCACCCATGAGGTGGGGTGAGAAGGGTCAGGAGGTGTTGGGCAGGGCATGTTGCCAACCCGGGGCAGGTGCCGCCACCCTGTGGGGCCGCCCTGGAAGAGTGGGAAGTCCAGGCCGGTGCGGTCATCTGGGAGGCCCTCCCCCAGGGCTGGGCGTCGACACCCAGCCCCTCCCGCCCGACGCTGTCTGTGGACGGACGACCATCAGAGGGTCTCAGACCTCGACCCTCACAGGTGCCTGGCCCCTCCAGGTCCTCTTCATTAAGGAAAAGACGCTCTTGGTGGACGGATGAGAGCCCGCAGGGGCACGGGAAGGGAGGCGTGGTCTCGCCAGACGGATTGGACGCAGCCGAATGTTAAAGAAACGTGGGAGCACGTCACCCTCTCTTTAAGCTTGAGACCATCTCTGGAATCTCGTCCCAGGTAAGGGGACCTCGCTCCCTGTCTACCCCACAAGCAGCTGCACGGCACCACCCCAGACCAATGGGAGGAGACGCCGGGATCTGATGGGCACCGATTTGGCCCATTTCTAGTGCTCACCGCAGGTCAGGCACTGTCCAAGCACTTGATAATGACTGACTTTTACTTCTCTTTGGAACAAGCATTTGCTCCCATTTATCAGATGAGGAGCCCGAGGCACAGGAAGGTTAACTGGCCCAAGGTCACACAGCTGCCCAGGAGCAGAGCTGGGATCCCCACCCAGGAGCGCTGGCCCAGAGCTGGCTCTTCAACCAGCGAACACCACTGTCTGGGCCGGTGGGTATAAACAGCAGTTCCTGTCTTGATGGACCATCGGATTACTTCCTGCAGAGAGAGGCGGGATTGTTAAAACAAAGCACATGAGTTGTATGAGAGCGTTCGGGTGTTCAGGAGGCAGAAGCGCTGTGAGGACCTGGTGTCACCCCTCCAATGGTCATTCTTGTGCTCTGTGAGCATATGGGCCCCACACCTCTGACCATGGGAGGTTCTCCTGCAGGCCCCCTGCTGCTCTGAGGTCCCTCCCCTCGTCACTTGGAGGACGCACCTCCCAGGGGCCACTCCTGCCTGGACTGAGCACAGCGGGGATGCTAAGGAAGGCTGGCCCCCGGGGACTCCCCCGCTGGCTTTCCAGAACTCTCCTTACCGAGGCCCAAGATGCTGCCACGGACCCTGCTGTGCCCCTTCTTCACTCTGGGTCCGTGGCTCTCCCAGCCTCCCCATCTGCCTCCCCATTTTTTCCACTTTGGAATCATGACTAAATTTCCCTACAGAGCCATGCACTTCACATGTGAGCCGTTTTGCCAGGGCTTCCACAGGCGCTGACCCTAATGTTCATTCTTTCATTCCTTCAGTAACTGCCTGCTCTGTGCCTGACCCAGTCCTAGGCCCCAGGAATTCATTCAGGGATGAAATAGGCAAAACTCCTAACTTACCTGTTTCATAAATAAAATGCTGGGTCAGGGAAAAATACAGTGTAGAGAAAATCAAAAACCAAAGTATGGGGAGAGTGGTGCCCAGTCCCCAGAGTCCAGAGTCCTGCAGGTTGTCAAGGTTGGGCTGCATTTGGTGCTGCACTGAGCTTCCTGGCAACAAAAGCTAAAAGGGGAACAAGATGATGGCAGGATGTGCTGTGCATTCCCCGTGGGCAAAGCAACCAAACGTGCTTCTCATCGTCCCTTTCTATTCGTGGCCTTGCTGATTCCCAAAAGGAGTTTGATGCTATAAAAGAAACAGAGAAGGAGGTTTCTTGGGGTCAGGTCCTGTAGGGGCCTGAGTCTGTGTTGGGGCTTCTGGAAAAAGTGCAGTGAGCACTGGGGAGCCATGGAAAGAAGCAAGCTTGGCCCAGAGGCTGTCTTCTGTTAGCTGGTTTGATTTTTCTTTGAATAGTAAATGACTTGGAGCAGGCTGCATTGCCTCTTTGAGCCAGCATTTCTGTGAAAATAAAATAAAAATCTCTACTTTAAACTTTGCTTTATTTAATGAATTAGTGTATTTAAGAGTACTTTTTAAAATTGCCAGGTCTTAGCAAAATGACGGTGGTAGTACTTATATTATTTTTATTGTTCAAGTGGAGCACGTGGACCAAATGACGATTTGGGAGAGCTGAAGGCAGGGATGGGGTGGGGGTAATCAATGCCCACCAGGCATACCTGCAGGGAAACTGAGCCTTTCCTGATACGTCCCCACCTCCTACAGCTGCCCCAGGAATGAGGCAGAGGAGAGGGGAGGACAGGACAGGAGACCTGGCAGGGACCACCAGGCAATGTGCTGGTTAGCTACTGCTGTGTAACAAGTTACACCACCCGAGTTTGGTGGTGTAAACCACAGACTGTTTTATTATGCTCATGACTTCTGCAAGTCACCTGTCTGCACAGGCTCAGCAGGAATGATTCATATCTGCCTCGTGATGTGGGAGCCTCAGCTGAGAAGATGGGAAGTGCTGGGCTATCTTGAAGGCTGGGCTCAGCTTGAAGAGATGACCGGAGCTCTTTCATGTGACCTCTCCGTGTGGCCCCGGCCTTTCCCAGCCCGTTGGCCGGGTCCCGAGAGGGAGTGGAACAAGAGAGCAGGTTTGGATGTAATGTACAAGATAGCACCTCCTGTGTCATAAAGCAACTGCAGTGTCGCCTCTTGGTAGCCTGTCTGTGGCCCCCGAGGACAGCCAGGTCCTCGGCCTCCTCTCCCATCATTAACCTCATAGTCTCTTCCGGAAGCCGAGCCTCTTTCTCGGAGAAAGGGGCGGAGCTGAGAGCTGCCATCTCCCTTCCCCAGGTCTGTCTTTCTCACCCTCCTTCTGCTGCCTGGAGGACTGTGGGGAGGAATCACATGCCTCGTAAGGCAATGTACGGCAACGTGATTCAGTTATACATATACATGTAGCCACTCTTTTTCAGATTCGTTTCCCACGTAGGTTATTACAGAATATTGAGCAGAGTCCCTGTGCTGCACAGGAAGTCCTTGCTGGTTATTTTATATATACTAGTGTGTATCTGTTAATCTCAGACTCCTAATTTATCCCTCCCCCACCTTTCCCCTTTGGTAACTATGAGTTTGTTTTCAAAGTCTGTGAGTAAAAGATGCTTTTGTTTCACACAACAGATACAAGCAACACTGGCTTCATAGCTTCATCCATTCCAAGGAGTGCTTGGAAAACCTCTGGAGCTAAAATGTATTGTTTCCAAGCGATTGACATGAATGCCTGGGAGCTGAAATCATGTCTGCAGACTCTGAACACTTCTGTCCTGCCCATGGGAGCAGTGTGGGTGATGTCACTTCCCTTAAAGTTTCCAGAACACAGCAGAGACCTCAGAGTCCTCATCCGCAGGGGAAATGTGTCCAGGGTGGCGGGTGGGCCCCAAATCACCCCTGCAGCGCGGGACAGGCCGGCTGGTGGGGTTGAACCCCTGCTGTGCGGAGGGTCCTGCCTCCTGGTGCCTCCTGGGCCTCCAGGTCCCTGCTCCCCTGGGGCTGGTGGATTCCAGTCTTGCTCACTTGCTCCCAGGAACCTCTCCCCTGGGTGTCTGACGCCCAGGACCGTCGGGGTGCAAGCCTCCTGGAGTTCTTCCTGCACGATGTCGGAAAGAATGAAGCCCTGGAGAACAAAGGCGTTGGGGGGTCCCTAGAGAGCTGGGCCCCTGCGTCCCATCCGCTTGGGGTGCTTGTGACCTCACGCAGACGCTGGAACACTGAGGACCCCACAGGAACCCTGGGCACACCCACGCTCTTCTCACAGGCCTCAGAGAGGTGCTCTCTCCAACAGCGCTTAGCTCTGTGACCCCCCAGGCACTGAGCCTGGGGAACCGCCTTCCTGGGACCCTCGCTGTTCAGCTACACTGGGACATCAGGATGCTGGTGACAGCCTGGGGGTCCTGAGACAGGTGGTGGGGGACATCTTCTGCATCCCCAGCCCTCCAGACATAAGGGGACCATCTTGTTCTCTTCCATTGGTTGCATTTGTGAAACGCAAACCTAGCGGTTTGACTTCACACCAGATCTGAACCCCAAATCCTAAGTTGGTGAGTCCACAGCCACGTTTTGGAGAGTTTCTGGATGAGCTAATTAGTGCATTGTCTCTTCACCCGTTTCTGCTGCTGGAGAAGCAAGAGGCCTGAAAAACATATTTAACCAAATGGATTTTTTTTCTCTCGGAGCTGTTGAAGCTCTAGTCCTGCTGCAGGCACAGAACCTCCTATTTATATGACAAATAGGCCTGCTTCCAGCCTCGGAAAAAACTCACTTATTGACTTTCATCTTGTGGAAACAAATCATATCAGTGCTCTGCACAGGGATGTGGGAGGGGCCTCTGGCATGAATTTGGGGTGATGCCTAAGGCTCTTTGACAAGGCAGGGGAGGACTCCACCCGGGCCCACCCCTCCCACGGGACTCCCTCCCACTTAGCCACCTTGCAGCTAAGGCAACTCACGTGTGGGCGTGGACCCTGGAGAGCTGAGGTCAAGGCCAAGGGGATCCACTTATCAGAGCCTGGCCCTGGAATGTACTGGGCACCTAAATTTGAGGGAAGATACATAACATCGCTGAGGTCAGTTTCTGAAACTGAGCAGGACCCTGTGAGGCTCCTGGGTATGGACAGCTTTCTGGGTCCCCTCTTTCTTGTTTGTAGGGAACAGACTCCAGCCTCCACGACCTTCCCTGAGTCCCAAAGGGCAGATGCCAACAGCTGCTACTCAGGGGAGGGAGGGGACACAGAGATGAGGGAGGAGTAGCCAGGAAACAACAGTGCAGCCTCAGGGCAAGTCCTGGCTGCTCCTCAAGGGATGCACGTGACTATATCTTTGAGCTCTTTACAGAACTAAGACCCCCACAAATGGAAGATGCCAGCATTCTTCATTCCAGGGAAGACCACAGTTTGGTAACCTCGAGCAGCCCATCAGGAGACCCCCTGAGGCCAGAGTAAAGGAGGGCAGGCCCTGCACACACCCTGACCTTATCGGCAACCCCGGCTTTGAACCATTGCTATAAAACTCCTCACCAAGCCCCCCAGATCGGGACACAGGGTTTTTTAGGGCACGAGCCCGCTGTGTGCCCCTTCCCCTGGCAAAGCAATAAAGCTGTTCTTTTGTCCTTCCCCCAAAACTCTGTCTCCAGGATTCGATTCAGCACCGGTGCGCAGAGGCTGAGTTTTCAGCATCATTTCCTCATTCATAAAATGGGATTTCCCTTCTCATCCAGGAGCCAGGACGAAGTGACACAGCACTTAACACGGGACCCTGAAGTGGGATGGTCACTCGGATGCTGTGTGGCTGGGACAAGGTCAGATGGACTCAGAAACTCGCAGGGATTCACTTTAATTCTCCCTGGGCCAGGAAACCTGAAGCCTTTGGGGCAGCCTTGGAAGCGATGGGGTGTGGAGACGCTCCATGGCTCGGGGTCAGACCTGCCAACTCCGTGGACACCGTTTCCCTGGCAGACATGATCTTGGGCAGCTCAGGCCCCCAAAGGCCCGTGCTCTTTGTTTTTCCACTGGTAAAGCGAGGCTAACGACCCTGCTTGCTGAGACGCCGTGGAGATGAGGGACGTGTCTGAAGCTTCCACCCACCTCGCTCCCGTGCAGCACCTCTGGGGGCCGTCTGGGGGCCTTGAGCTCCAAGTCCCCGGGGCCCTAGGAAGCCACCGTGCAGACAGGAGCCAGGGTCGGGGGCTGTGAAGATCTTAATTTAAATGTAGATTTTGACTTTCTGCTCTCGCCTAGTTTGGAATACTAATTAGAGCAAGTGCTCCGATAATTTAAAATACCGCACATTTGCAGATTTGACATTTTATTTCTTTCTCCCCGCCCCCCTCTTCCTCTCTCTTTTGAGTTGAAAGGATTTTTTCTCCTTCAGTCATGTTGAAAGTCTAAAGTAAAACCCAAATTGCCCCTTTCTGAAACCTAACATCATAGGACTCCAGTAAAAGGGACCACGGGAGTCGATGTCCACAGGCTCCCAGGGTCACATCCCAAGGTCAATGTTCCCAGATTTCATAGAACCTGGGAGCGGCCCATCACACTTCCGGGCGACTTGAAAGCATCGCGCACACACAGTGCGCAGAGGACGTCAGTCTGCTCAGGAAAGACAGAGCCACCGGGAGATACACAAGCTGTGGTGAGAAAGTGTCCGTTTATTAAAACCAGAGGAAAAAGAAAAAGACACTGTTAGCCAGCAGCCAGGCCAGCATGGACCGCCCCCCCGCCCCCGCCTCCCTCTCTCCTTATTTTCTTCTTATTTGAGAAAAAGAGAACCCCCCCTTCCTGCATGCCATTCTCCACATCCCAGGTAGTTAAATGCTCACCCGTCTGCAGTCTTGGCATCTGCAGGGTGGGAAGGTGGGATCCAAGAGAATTTTATTCTAAGGATGGATTGTCCCAGCTGCCGTCGTCCCCTCGTGGCTCTGTCATCCTCTCTGCCTCCCGTGTCAGGTAGGCAGGTTTGAGGGCCACGGGTGCTGTGCCAGGGGGCCCCCCGTTCCTGCCTCCGAGGGTCACTCTACTGTAGGCTCGCGGTGGATGCAGGTTGCTCTCTGGTAGGCAGGCTCCCTCTTGCTGGTCTTTGTTTATATATTTCAAAATACTAGGATATGCTTTTTTATCCCCAATCAATGTAGGAAACATCTTATCACATTTTCACAATAATCTCTAAGGAGTTGTTTTGATTGGAATTACACTAAATACGCAAATTAACATAGAACAAATAATACCCACTCTTTTCTCCTTGTTCCGCAGCTCTGTTTAGTCAAATCACCTTTATTCCTTTCGATGAAGACACGTTCTCTCCTTCACTTAAGAACTGCCTCCTGATCCATACGTTTCTCCCTGCTCTTAAGAGTAGTTCGTTTTCCCTGGGCTTTATCTGGCTTCCCGAGGAGACTCGCCCCCTTAGGGACCACAGAGACGCCTCTGCTGGGCTCTGCGGGTGGGGGAGCCCCGCCTCGCGTGCTGAAAGGCCAGGGAGGAGGCTTCGTTTTTGCTGCTTCTGATTCTGTCCACCTTGCCTCCCCTGGGGGGTCAGCAGTGACTTGGGGCCGCTCCCCACGTGGCGGAGGCTGGAGGGAGTGGGGTGTCCTGGTGATCTCCCACGGGAGGTGCTCTCGCAGCTGGCTTCTGAGTCCGAGGCCCCGAACGCGGACCCCTCCCCCACGTCCAGTGCGATGGGATTGGATCCCAGCTGGGACGTGGGTCCGGGTGGCCCCTCCAGACGTGTGGTGACTTCACAGAGGGGAGGGTACCTGCGAGGGACGTCTTCCCCTCACCCTGCTCAGGGCAGGGTGGGGGGAAGGGTGACCACGGAGCGGGGAAGGAAGTCAGCAGGTGGCCACAGCATCCGGAGAAATGGAAACGGGGGCGTCACGTTAAAGGAACGCGGGGGGGGACCCGAGGATGCCGACAGAAGCCACCACGCTCCCCCGGGGCAGCCGGCCTGACGTCGCCGGGGTCCGCGGGCGGGACTGGGGTGCAGGGAAGCTGGGCCTACGATGGGAGAGGAGGGGCACAGAGGCCCGGCTCACGGTCTCCCCCGACCCTGACCCCACGTGGCCTGTTCTGGGCTGCTGCCCCACGGTGGGGGGGGGGTGTGCAGGGCAGGGCCCCGGGGGGCTTGTGTGTGGGCGCAGAGACGCAGGACCCACACCCGCAGGGGGAGAAGGGCTGAGAGCAGTGAAGGCAGAGGCGTGTGCTTCCTGCCAGGCTGGGTGATCACAAGGCCAGGCTGGGTGAGGCGAAGGAGCCAGGAGGTCTGGGAAGAGCTGGACTGAATTTCCAGGCCCCAGGGCGGGAGCTTCTGTATGACGAGGGCATCCTCTCCTCATACCCACTCTCCCAACACAGGGGTCAGGTCGGCACCTCCTAACTGGAGGGATGCCTAGGGGCCCGGGATCCCAGCCAGGGATGACGTGATGTCAGGCCGGGAATACGATATGCCCATCCCCCTAACAGCCAACCCGCTACAGCGCATGGCGTGCGCCCAGCCTGCTCCAGACAGTGGAGGTATCCGTTCATTTCATCCTTACAATAATCCTGGAGTGTAGACACTATCCCAATCTCCACTTTACAGATGAGAAGACTGAGGCCAAGAGCAGTCAGGCAACTCACCCAAGGCTGCCCAGCTGGGGAGGGGGCGGGCCGCGGTCTCCATCACAGGCATTTACTTTTTTTAAATGTCCTAAGAAGCAGGTCCTTAAGTGATGCATTGATTCTTTCACTTTTCGTGTTCCTACGGGATGGATCTGTAGTTGGGGATATTAATGTATTCAAAAGTGAAGGCCTCCCCTGTGTGGGGGCTTTGCTCCTCGGGGTCCACAGCTATACCTAAGGCAAGGCCTCACCCCAGGGGTCTTTCAGGCTCGTGGGAAGGACAGAGGCACGTCCAGGGCGTGACGATGCAGCCTAAGAAAAGGCGCAGGCTCGAGGCACCACGAGAATACTCGGGGGAACCGGCCTCCGCTCTGGGGGGCAGAGAAAGTGCCCTGGGAGGTGGCATCTCAAGGGCGTCTGCGTCTGCACACGGGACCCACAAGACAGAGGGCAGGTGTCCCTGGCAGAGGGCCTGGCTGTGCCCGGGGAGGGGGGGCCCGAGGAGGATCCGGCTGAAGGGGCAGGGGGACAGAGGGCCAGCCGGGCACTGGGGAGGAGGGGCAGTCGCTCATGCTCGGGCGACCCTCTCTTTACAGCCCTACGCCAAGAGGAGAATGTTCTCTCCCCCTCCCCCACCCCCGGCCTTTCGGCTGAAGAGGTTAAGACCTTCACCTCGGAATGCGGGTCTGCCCTGTCCCCAGACCTGTGCCACGTACACTGTGTCTGTTTCTGTGTGTTTGCTCTCATGATAAGTTCTGCCTTAATGAGCGCACGTACTCTGTGCAAGTCTGGTTTTGAGCATTTGCTGGGATTTTTGTAGAACAGACTAAGGTACATTTTTCAGCATCCAGGAACCATCGGAGACGATACAGAGCCTACACTTCCTGGTATTATTTTGTTTATAGTCGCACCGTTCCAACTACCCTAAGCTTCACCACTCTTCGCCACTCTATATCCTAACGATGGAGAGAGAGACTGAAGACGCCCGGCAGGTCTTTACCAAACGCTCAGTGTTTCTTTCATTCCCTTTAGAGCCTCCCAGGAGTCGTGGACTTTTGTTTTCATCTTATTTTGCTCAGCCTGTGTGGGATTCCAATACAGCCCCACTGTAGAATTAAGATATTAACAAGGTGCATTGACACCTTATTCCATTTAATTCTATTTAAATTGAAATACGCGGCGTGAAAAATTAACATGGCCAAATCCATGCTTTATTTGCTTTCGTCCCATAACGCTCGAGGATAGTGAATGATGACCTCCCGACGTTGTTTTGGGTTGTTTGCTGTGGGATGACTCCTGAGGCCAGCTCCGCAGGTGCAGGGAGATGGTAGCTGCAATGCTGGCGCCCCGGCCTCGCTTCTCATCGGCTGGCTGCAGGTTGGGGGTCTCCATGGACCTCCTCGGGCCCGTAACTCCCTGGAACACCGCAGAGGAGGTAGGAAAGCACCATGCCTGCGGCTACGGTTTTATGACAGCAAAAGGACACACGTGAGGACCAGAGGAAGGAATGATGATCAGCGGAGGCTGGGACGGTCCCACGCGGGAAGCTTCCGGGGTCCCCAGTCACCTTCTTCCTCCAGGTACATCCTCGGGTGACAGCGCCCAGAACATTGCCAGCCAGGCACGCTCATCTGAGCTCCGGAGTTTTGACCGCACTTTCATTGTGCAGGTGACATTGACTGAATCACTGGCCAGAAGGTTAGACACCCTCCCCAGCCCCATCCCCTCCCCAGAGGTGGGGGGGCTGGGCTGATGCCTTGCGGTCAAAGCCCCAGACCTCTAGCCCCACAGCCGGTGTTTCCGGCCAGGCCAGCCCCGTCCCGGGTCGCCTGCATCACACAGACTGCCTGCGGGCCCAGGAGCATCATCTCACGAGGATAAGCTCGGATGTGGTCCAAGGTTCACCATGAGTAACACAGACGCGCTGCCGTTCTGGAGATTCCAAAGATTTAGCGGTTCCCTCCCAGGAAGAGGGGACAAAGGCCAGCCACATCCTTTATTACACGGCGTGCTGCAAATTGCTTCCTCCCGCTTGATCCTGACCTCAGAGGTTCTGGTCTGTCTCCTGTACGAAAAGGTGGAACCTTTCACATTTAATGCTGTCAGTAGGCCTCCAGCTTCCACTCGGCATCTGTCTCGTGCTTCCTCGGGCAGGAGGCTCACGTGCGGCGTGGGCAGAGGGTGTAGAGCCTTGGTCAGCTCACCGACCACGCGGCAGGAGGTAGAATCCCCGTCTCAGATCGACAATGTTCGAGTGTCTTCTCCTTTCTGTCCTGCTCTTACAACTTAATCTGTGGGTATGCTCACCTCGTTTTGTTGCTGTTCTGGACATCTCCATGCTGAGTATCATAGGCAGTTGCAGTCTGTGGCGGGGGTAGCTAGGATGGAGGGGAGTGTGAATTTCAGCTTTGCCACTAACCAGCTGTGTGTGTGTGGTGCGCGTGTGTGTGCATGCGTGTGCATGTGTGAGGTGTGAGCCAGGGCATCCTCTCTGCACCTCCGGTTCCTTCCTCTCCACCAGGGATGCCATCCTGGTGACCCCTCTGTGAACGCCGGCTGTGTGCCGGGCTCCGGTGCGGTGTCTGGTCCTCTCCATCCCTGCATCTTCATGTCACAGGTGGCTCAGAGGTCGGAATCTGCTCAGGGTGACACAAGGGGAGGCCGGCCCACACCCCACCTGTCCAGGGCTCCGGAATGCAGGGCAGCCCCTCCCACCCTGTAAGAAACAGCCTCCCCTGTTAAACACAACCCCACGTTCTCCAGGGCCCTGGAGGCCAGAAGTCTGAGCTGAAGGAGCTCCAGAGGGTCGCCAGGAAGACCCCCTCCACCGTGTGCCCCCACGCCCACCCGGGCATCTCCTTTGTTCCTTTCCCGCCCGCTTCCCACCCGGGACACTCAGTGCTCTGATCACAGATGCCGCTCAGACACCAGCCTCTGAAACTTCCCCTGTTCTCAGCACAGCTGAGCCAGCCTGGAATTTTCCGAAAGGACTTTGCTGAGATCTGAGGGACAACAAGAAAGAAACAAGCACAGAAGCACAGGAGGCCCATAAATAGATCCTCTCCTGGCGACCAGATTTCTGGTCCTCAGCCACGTGGCCTCGGAGCCCCGTGGACGTCAGCCTGGCAAAGGCACACCTGCTAGGCCCGCCCCCTCGCTCCTGCCCAGGGCTTCGGGGTGGGCACCCACGCCTGCCCACAGAAGTGATGGGGTCCGCTCCCTTGAACCTCTTTATGACCCTGCTGGAGGCCTGGGGGGTCATGCTTGCTTTTTTGAGGATGGTGGAGGTCTGGGAACTGGCCACCAGACTGAAGGAGGCTAGTGGCTCCCCTCCCCCCACCTCAGGGACCACCTGCCACCTCCAGAGATGCTGTTCCCCACAGCACACACCTGAGGAGGGGCTGCCAGGGCCCTGCAGGGACAAGTCCATGGCAGAGGGTGTCACTCCCTGCCCCCCTAGGGGTTCTCAGGGCACAAGGCTGGCAGCCCTGCAGGGTCCACACCCCTTCCTGTGGACTGTTCCCTGACCACGGCTGCCTCGGAGCAGGACCGCTGTCCCTTCCCAGCTCCTTTGATGTGGGCAAAGGACACTCAGCTAGGGAAGAGATCCCCTCCTCGGGGCTCACAGGGGCTGAGCAGCCTCTGCTGAGCCTGGACCTCATGCCACCCCCATGCCGACTAGTCCTTCCCAGGCTCTCTCTGAGCCACCTGCCTGCTGCCACCGTGGGGACGGCAAGTGGGCCCACGGAGACCCTGTCGCAGGTGGAGGAGTCTCATGGCTGGTGTCGGAGGCAAGTGCCAGCGGGAAGAAAAGGCCACCGCGGAGAGAGCTGCTGTCCACCCACTGCATTAGCGTGACGATGGCATCAGTGCTCCCAGCCCTTGTCCCCTGCTGGGAGCTGTGCTTTGCTTACAGCTTAGAAACCCCAGCTCCGAAGAATCTATCGACAAAAGACAGCAAGAACTCAGCACCCTGCTCTGGTGGTTTCCAACCAAAGCTAAGTCCTTAAGAATTGAGAAAAACAGAAAAAGCATTTTCCAAAAGAAGCCTTGTGAAGCAGCTCATCTTCATCCATCCACCATCCATCTCTCTCCCGCTATTCATTTACATACACACACACGCATATACCCAACCATCCACAATCCTCTCTCCCTTCCTTTCTCCCTCCCTCCCCCATCCTCTCATCTCTCTCTCCCTCCATCCACACATCTACTCATCCATCATCCATCCATCCATCCATCCATCCATCCACCATCCTTCTCTCCATCCACACATCCCTCCCTCACCCCATGAATTCATCTCTCTCTCCCTCCATTCAGCCATCCACAATCCTTTCCCCCATCCCTCGTTCCCTCCACCCCCCCGCATCCATGCATCACCCATATTTATGGGACTGTCTTTTGATGACCTCTCTGTCTACCCTACTGTGGACACTATGACCGACTGGCAGGTGGTGCCTGACATTCCAATATTAGATTGTTGTTACTCTTGCTAAAATTTCTTATCTCTCTTAAAAGGAAATGCTCCCAACAGAGACTTTCAGGGTGATTACATTTAGGAGGGTAAAGCTGACACCCTCCAGGGTCTCCTTAATGGTCACACTCCTGGTCTCCAGGGAGCTCCCCAGGGACCCAGGGTCCAGGCAGGACAGTGTCCACCCACCCACAGAAGGAGGCATGATTGATCTATGCCAGTCCTGCTCATTTCATGTCTCCTGGCCACGGGCTGGTCTTTGCAGGGAGTGGAGTTCTGGCTGAGATGTGGGAGGAACTGTGTAGGGGGTGCTTCCCTTCTGGAATAAAGACAAAGCAGCCTGAGAAGAAAGGCTTTGTCTCTCCTTCTTGAAGGATGTCATGCCTGGAGGCACAGAGCCATCTTGCAAACACCTGCTGTAGATGGTGGGATGCAAAGAGGAAAAGGCTTGGGATGGTGTTGCCACGTTTGAGCTGCTGCACCAGCCCTGGGCCGCCCACCCCAGGGTCTAAAATTACCCTATTTCTTTGAGACAGTGTTGGCCAGGCATCCTGTTATTTGAACTGAATGCCTTCCTAACAGATACAGAAGAGAGAAAAAAGGTTCAAGGGGATGGCTTTGCCACTGAGGTGGGGCGTTTAGGTAACTTTTGCAGAAGAAAGCTGACCGCGGGGTGAAGGACTGGGGCCTTTGCCCCTGAAGGGTGTTGGTGGGACTCAGGGTGTGTAGCCCACAAAAGGAGCCATCGCTCCGCACCTTGGAGAGAAGGGGCCTCAGAGTCCAACAGACTTAGTTTACATCAGCTTCTCTACCTTCCTGCAAGACCCCCGGTGAGCTGCTAATCTCTCCAAATCCAGTGTCTTCATCTCTACATGGGAATAACCGTGCTTTGACCCAAATAAAACACTTGGACAAACACTGGGTGCCTCTGAGGTGGCAGTTTCTCTCTCCTAAGGTTGCAGAGGTAGTGGCTTCGCAGGGGATGTGACGGCCACTTCCAGACACGCAAGGATCTGTGCCCTTTGCTGAGGACGAGGAAGCAGATCTGTCCTGTGCGACTGAGTGTGGAGAAGACACAGCTTTGACAGATGGAAGCGTCGGGACAGTAGGTTCTGATTAATATAAAAAGAACGCTGTGACTTTTGGAACAGTTCAGATGTGCTGGGCTGCCAGCAGGCTCCTGGCCTGTGGGTGACTTTGAGCAGACGGTGACTGTCCGCTTGTCCAAGCTCATCTGGAGGCTTCCTGGACTGGGTGGAGGAGGTTGGCTTTGGGGGTGGCCAAGGGCCAGGGCAGCCCCAGGAGGCCAGGAGGCTGGGAAGGGAGGGGAGGTGGCAGGTGGTCCAAGGTGCGCCTTGCTGCTGTCCATGGTACACGCCCTGGGACTGTGTCTGGGGACGAAGGCCTCACTTCTCCAGGCACCCACAGCTTCCTGCCATGACATGCACTCGTCTTCTCTCTGGATTTTCCTCCTATCACCACTGCCACATTCTATGTTCCAGGCAAAACAAATTGAGGATCCCTCACTCCCCACCAGACCAGGGACCCCTTAGGGGTCTCCACGGAACACGGCACAAGCACTTCCGCACAGCAAAGAAGGGGTGTTTCCAGGCCCGCATGCCACCCCATCAGGGGCAGGACCCACATCTTGGCCCTCGTTGTGTTGTGGGCGTACATCCAGGGCAGGTGTCAGTATCTGAGTTTGCCATCCAGCAGGGGTCCACGCTCTGTGGGAAGAAGCTCCCCTGTAACCCAGAGGTATGACACTAATTCTGTTTTCACCCCCCCAAAGCCTTGTTTTAAGTAAACCATCTAATTGGTTTCAACCCTTAGGAAATGATCATCAGCACCTTTTTATTTTTAACAAGTTCATGCGGGCTTCATAGGTGTTGGATGTTCAGGATGTTGGCCATATTCTTCTCCTTCTTAATGCCCCGAGGTTCCCTGTAAGGATGACACTTGAATAGGAGCCTCCGTGTGGGGCTTGTGGTCAGAACACCACCCAGGCTGTTGTGAGGATTTATGTTGGGATCCAGGGGGAAAAGACTGACTCTTGAGGGAGGAACAGGGATTGAGGACTAGCCAGCAAACGTGGGCTGTCAGTCAGCTACTATCTGGCCTTGGACCCCAGACTTAGGGAGGTATGGGGCCGAAGGGACAGGGTGGAGGAGGCCTGCCCTGCCTTGAGTCTGGGCTGTTTAATCCAGCTGGACCCTCCCAAGCAAAGTCCTCTTGGCTCACAGCATCCAACCACCTTCTCCAGGACCAGGCAGGATGGGGGCGCAGCCTTAGGTGGATAACCAGTGCTGGGCTCTTTCTCATCTTGTCTCTCTACACCTTTGAGATACACCTGAGCTTGGAGCTCAGGGGACCTCGACCGCAGCTCTGTTCTGCCACTTGGAGCGTGACTAATAGCACGACGAGAACATCCACGACCGGTGGGGCTGTTCAGAGCTCACAGTCTGCAGGTGGCTCTTCTCTTCAAGCAGAAGCATCTGTGGCTCCCAGCCCTTCCTTTCCCAGCGTTTTGTTTGGAACTCCCCACATCTCAGTGGCTTCGCGGATGGTCCTCTCCAAGGCCTTGCCCCCCACCCCCCATGACACAGGTGTGCGGCCCCAAGGGCCTGGGGGGGGGTGTCTGCTTGGCTGCATTAGCTTTTCCAGGCTCCCTGCAGACCATCCCGCCCCGTCCCACCCCCTCTCTTCTCTCCGCCACGCCCCATTCCCTCCTGTGCTAATCAGATGTAACTTCCACACCTGAAGCTACGGCAGAGATGGGATTTTGCCTAGTGCCTTCCACTTAACATTATGTCATGATATTTTCCAGTCTCTTTGTAGTCCTTACAATTAATACTTAATGGCACAAAAACATTCACAGGGAGACACACACGCAAAAAAATGAATCTAGACACTGACCTTACACCTTTCACAAAAATTAACTTAAAAATAGATCATAGAGCTCAGTGTACAGTGCAAATTATTAAATTTCTAGACGATAACATAGAAGAAAATCTAAGCGACCTTGGCTTTAGTAATGAAATTTTAGATATAACACCAAAAGCATGTTCTGTGAAAGAAAAAAAAAAGATGAGTTGGGCTTCATTAAAATTAAAAACTTTTCACAAGACACTGCTAAGAGAACAGAAAGACAAGCCACCAACTGGGAGACAATATTTGCAAAGCACATATCTGATGAAGGATCCATGAGTCCAAAATCTACAAAGAACTATTAAAACTCAATAATAAGAAAAGAACCCAATTAAAATGTGGGTAAAAGGATGCAGAGAAATCTCACAAGAGAAGACATTCAGATGCAAATAAGCACATTGCTCTAGGGGACTGTAAGTTAAAACAAGGAGATGCCACCGCACCCCCATTGGAATGGTTAAAATGCAGACACTGACGGCACGTGCTGGAGAGGCTGTGGAGCAACAGGAACTCGGGCATTGCCGCCGGGAATGCAGAATGGCGCAGACGCCTTGGAAGGCACGCTGGGGGTTCTTGGAAAGCAAAACAAACGCTCAGCGTACGATCCGGCAGTCAGACTCCTTGTTATGTACTCACATGACTCGAAAATTAAACGTGCACACAAAAAGCTGCCCACGGATGTTTATGGCAGCTTTGTCCACAATTGTCCAAAACTGGAAGCAACCAAGGTGTCCCCCAGTAGATGAATGGATAACAAACTGGGGTCCATCCAGACAGCGGACTATTATTCAGCACTGAGAGAAAAGAGTTATCAAGCCATGACAAGACATGGAGGAAACACGAATGCATTTGACCACGTGTAAGAAGCCAGTCTGAAAATGCTATAGCCTGTGTGATTCCAGCTCTATGACATCCTGGAACAGGCGAACTATGGAGACAGTGAAAAGGTCAGTGGTTGTCAGGGAGGGGTATAGGGAGGAGAGATAGATAGGCAGAGCACAGAGGGTTTCTGGGGCAGTGAAACTCTTCTGCGTCATACCATAACAGTGGACACACGTCATTACACACTTGTCCAAACCTATGCAGTTTATGACACAAAGAATGAACCCTACAGTGAACTATAGATTTCAAATAACAATGATGTGTCAATGTTTGTGCATCAACTGGATGGAATTCATCACAGCAAGGCAAGCAGGTCACAGTAAGGGACTGTGTGTGCCTGCGTGTGTGCCTGCGTGTGTGTCTGCGTGTGTGTGTGTGTGTGTGTGATATAGGAACTCTCTGAACTTTCTGTTCAATTGTTCTGTAAACCTAAAACTGCTCCCAGAGATAAAATGTATTTATTTTAAAAAGTATGTTCACAAAAGAAGAAACAATTAACTTAGTGCCTTCAAAGTTTAGTACATTTATGACATGAATACGTATTACTGGTTGCGAAAGAGGCTGCCAGCTGCCCCCAACATCTGTTCTTTCTCTCTTCTCTCATAATGGCATCCCTGCATCTTCACTGGGCACAAAGTTGCCCAAGATAAGACCTTTTTTTCCCAGCCTCCCTTACAGCTAGATGTGGCTGTGAGACAAGGTTTTAGCCAAGAAAGTGGCCAAGGTGGTGTGCACAACCCCTTAAAGGGACATGTGCCTAATCTTTCCTTTTCTTCCTTCTAACTGATGGGAATGCAGACGTGATGGCTGTAACAGGTGCAGCCATTTTGTTCCACGATGTGAACCCAGGAATGGAGGTCATGCGTCTTGGAATAAAGAGTGGCTTTCATGGTGGGCCATCTACACGACAGCTTTTCTCACACCAGAGAGTAAGGGACCCCTCTCTGTGCAGAATGATCAACCCAGCTGAGTGTGTTGGGGGTGCGCACGGACACTCACGTGAGAGCAAATGAGTATTTTCATGTAAAGCTTCCCTTTGTCAGCCACAGCCATTAGGAATGAGACTGGCCAGAGAAAACGTGGCATAAATTGAAAGAACACTGACTAATATTACAAAAAAGCTACAGCGAGTGTGAAAAATGTGCTATCATGGAGGGGCTGGGCTCGGGGCGGGGGGCCGTCCCCGGGGAGCGAGCCCCATGTGCCGTGTATCAGGGGCTGCGTGACGACCGTAGGCTGCTGAGGCCCAGGGATCAGCTGGGCCTCTGCAGGGACAGCCACTCCCAGAGGACGCTGCACACATGTGTGCACATTTGCTGCTTTTCAAATATTTCCTTAGAAGCTTATACACGTTGCACAAACACAAATGAAGCTGGTAGGTATTTCTTTCACAGGAAGCAGTTTTCATGTTTCCTGAAGCATCAGCATTTTATGGTACCAGGTTTTATGAAATGTGGGCACCACCACGGTTCCCCAAATTCTGCTCCTGTTACATATGACACAATCCCACCCCCAGCCCCCACCCCCACCCCCGGGCACAGAGTTCACTTTGTCTGTTGGTTGGGATAACCTGAATTCAATGAGTTTCGGGGGAGAGAGACAATTGGGTCAAAACACAGGAGCATCCTTGAGACAGAGTTCAGTCTGGAAGGCCCGTGGGGTCTCCTCTCATCCCCCAGAGGTTGGACCACTTTCTGCCCAGCGTGGTCTCCAGGCAGGAGTCCCAGAGCCACAGCAGGAAGGGCTCCGGGGCGTCTCCAGATCCAGCCTCAGAGCTCACATGCCCTCACAGCCGCTGCTTCTACAGATCGGAGGAGTCACTGGTGGCCCAGAGCCGAGGTAGGCAATGGACACCCCTGGTGATGCTCCCTGTCTGTATACTTGCACCTCTGGGGTGGGTGACAGGCTTTCCCCCACTTCAAGGCAGAGCCAGGAGGGATGCGTGGTTGTGGCTGCCTGAGGCACACGTGGCTCAGTGGTGCAGGCTGCACGTGGCTGCACTCTGTGCAGTTTGGTCCTCAGCAAGTAAGGCTCCAGCTGCGGGGTTGGCACTTCCCTTGGGTGGTGCCTTGTAACCAGGAGGTTTTCATGGGTCTGGATGTGGACACCTGGGAACTAGAAGCTGTCGCTGTGTGGCTTCGGGTGGGAGTGACCTTAGTGGCTGCTTCACCCCCAGAGCCGCGGTTTCCCTCATGGGTCAAGGGAGCGGCTGGTGTGAGTGAACCCCGAACCCCCAGTGTTGGAGCTGCTGCAAGCCCCTCACCCTGCAGCTGCAGCTGATCTTGAAGGGAATGAATTGACCTCTGCAGGATCTCTGGTCCCTATCGCCTGCTCCCCCGGAACCCTGTCTCCATCACCAGGAAGGGTCCTTTTGTCCCTGTCGGCAGGACATCCGGGAGAGCTCTTCCATCACGTGGCACTGTGCCTGGGGCATTCCTGTGCTGGGGAGGGGGCAGGGGGCCAGGCTGGCCCCGCTTCTCCCCTCCTCCGTCTCTCTCCCGCACGCGTCCCCAGCTGCACATGTTCCCCACTGGGGGCCCAGACCCGATGGCGCCCCGCCCTGCACAGACCTTTCCGGGCTCCGCACTTCTTGGCAATGCTTCTCAGGTGCCCCGGCCATGGCCCAGGCACACCTGTCCTGCCTGGAGGTGACACAGAACCTCGCCGAGGATGCTAACCTCACTGTTCTCTGCCTGGTTGACTCAGAGCCCCTTGGAAGCCCTGGTACTGTCACCCTGTCCTCACTCCTAAAATCCTGGAAGGCAGCCTGGAGTAGGAGAGACCTGGACATGGGGCTGGAGCTGGCTGGGTTCTGGCGGGCGTGTGCTGGTGACATGACCTTGGGGAGGTGCACTTTCCTCCTGTGTAAGGTGGGAACCTCGATAAGGTGAGGATGGAGTTAGGGATGGCGGTGATGGCGGCAGTGTCCGCACACAGTAGGTGCTTAGTGAGTGTCCGTCCCCCTCCCTCCCTGGGCTTGTCTTATTCCTGGACCTTGAACTGTCACCTTCATGATCGATATTGTTGACCTCGTGGTTCAACGTAGGAAGCAGGTAGAGCAGGGCAGACGGAGTCGCTTTGGATGCCTTTGCAAGTTTTCCCACGTGCTGTGTCTCCTTTGTGTAAGGAAAGTAGGGGATCTGTTCTGTCGTCTCTGTCCATCTTTCTTCTCTATCTCTGTTGGTGCTTTTTTTTAACCTGCGTCGAGCCCCCTCCTCGATGCTGGAGGACCTTGGACTATTGCTCAGAGGCAGGCCTCGGAATGGCAGCACCCTCGACACGCACAGGTCAGCCAGGATGCCCCACCCGGACCCTCCAGACCCCAGGGTCTCTGTGCCAGCTCATCAGGCTGCAAGGGCCAGATGCTGTTGGTCCTGCCAGTTGCCTCGCTTAGGTGTGAGAGGAAGTATGGGCACTGAGTGTATTTTTAGTAAGTAGGGCTGATTGGATACAGTCTGGACGTTAGGGAATCGTAATGCCAGACTGACTAAGAATACCCTGCTGAGACATGATCTGCACAAACTGAGGAGTTGACTTAGCCTGTGATCTAGCTATTCTGCCCCAGTTATCGGTCTCTCGAGTGTTTATTAAATGAGTGGTCAGGTCCTTGGGCTCTGAGATCAGGGAGTCTGAGAGCTCGGATCACGGAGGCAAAATATCTGAGCCTGAGTCCTGGACTTGACTCTTAGCTGTGTGACCTCTGGAAAGTGATGAAACTTCACTGTGCCTCAGCCTCCTCATTCGGAGCCTGAGGATAATCTAGCAGCCACTTTGTAGCCTGGAATGAGTTACTATTTGCACAGTGTCTAAAACACAGCCACACACAGTAGAGCTTCAGCAATGTTTGCACATAAATGTCAATAGTTAGTAAAGCATCATCTCTGCAGATGGAGAAGGCTGAGTTTGTGCAGGACTCTGTTAATTGCTTTGAGGAAACGTGGTGCCCCGGACCAGGACCAGGATGAACGGGGAGGAGGTGACGGTTGCCACTTTTTGCAGCTACCAGGGGACAGACACACGTCACACACATCAGGTCCCTCAACGGCTGGGTCGGCTGGTGTAGTGATTTCCTCTTCAAGATGAAGGCCTTGCACTCGGGAGTTAGGGGTCTAGCTGAGGTCACATAACTGTATATGAAAAGCTTGAACGTGTGTCTTTCTGGGGTACCAGGCTTCAGTCTGGGGTGCAGGAAACCACACGGCCCTGGAGCACCTCACTCTTGATTTGGAAGAGTGCATGTTTGCTGTTGCAGCAGAGATGGAGAGGAGGACGCAGACATGCACGGAAAAGGCCTTTGTGTCCCAGTCATGTCTCCCTAGGAGCAGAGTCTGAGCTGAGATTCAAGGGCGAGGAGTTAGGAGATGCACAGAAGGGAGAGAGTACGGCTACACCTTGTGGGACAGAGACAGAGGGGAGAGGTGGTTCCGACTCCACGGTAACCAGCAGGAGCGGGGACCTGATGGAAAGCTACCGCCCCCAGCCCCGAGGGTCAAGGGCAGGCAGGGATGTTCACACCTCCACGCCCGCCAGCGTGGGCTCAGGCCTGGCCCCAGGGATGGGGGGGCGGGTGGTCAGGCACCTTAGTTGCCAGCACTTGTCCCTGCCAAGCGTGGAAGATGGGCTCTGCAGTCTGAGGGCCCCCCCACCAAAGACGCAGGGGCCAGCTGGCGGGAGCTGGCTGACAGCACGGGTATTGGGGGGACCCCAGGGAGGCCACGGGGCCCCCACACACCTGCTGTCTGTTAACTCAGGGCGTGATCAGGCCCGCTCTGAAGACCCACTGGGGGAACCAGAGGTCGATAGCAGGGGACCTCGGGGCCCAGTCTCGCAAGGACAGAGTGCGAAGATGCTTGTACTTCCTGGAATTTTGTTTAATTAACGCCTTGGTTTTTACTCTTCATGAGAAGCACAACCCTGAAGACCCGCATCTGACCCACGGACTCCGGCGTTGTAGAGGCGTCTCTCACAGCGGGGCTTGTCCAGACTTTCTCCTGCCTCTGAGACGTCCTCCACCCGAGAGAAGCAGTCTAGGGCCCGAGACGAAGCCTGGAGCAAGCTGTCTGCCTCACGTGGGGGCCTGCATGTTCGGGCCAGACCTGGGGTCCCAGCATCACCGGGGGTGGTCTTCTGTGCCGTCCCCTCCCTGCCCGTCTCTCCGTGGGCTCCCATGGAACGTGGCTCACGCTGGGGTGATCGCCCTGGCCACACAGCATCGCCACTGCCTGACCACCTCCTCCGGGTTCATCTCTGTGACCTCAGGACCCAGCACTGACCCTGGTATACAGTAGGCGCTCTCTAGATGCTTAGTGAACAAATGCCACAAGTATGCTTGTCCTAGAAACCCAGAGCTCTTACACGTTTCTCTAGTGGTTTCCTGCCTCCGGTCTCCCCTCTACTCTGTGCTGCTTGAGGACAGAGCGGGTTCAGGGATGCTGTAAACAGAAGGCAGGGCCTCCTTATGACGAAACACTGCTCTACATCGAGAAGCAGTAACTACTGATTCACACAACAAATGGATGACCCTCACATGCGTTTTTGTAAGGAAAAGACACCAGAACCAAAAGCTTCCATGTTTTATGGTTACATTCACAGGCTATTCTAGAAAAGGCAAAGCCAGCTTATGAAAAAGCAGATCAGTGGTTGCCTGGGGTTTGGTAGGGGAGAGGCTGGGGCTGGTGCAGGCCTGGGTGGACCCCTCCTTCTCCCGGGCAGCCCTGATGGTCAGCAGTCCCGATGGTCAGCCACCAGAAGGTCAGCTGCCACAAGACTTCCCTTGCGGAGCGCTCAGGAACAGCCCCTGGAAGATTCCAGGACTTGGGCCTGCACTTTCCTTCCCTCTCACGTAAAGCCCATCTTCAGCACCCCCGACTCAGCCTCACCTGGCCTTTCTGACTCTCCGAGGACTACGAGGCATAGTCACCATTTCCCAGAGCGATCCCGTGCCTCCTGCCTGTGCGGTGGCATTCTCGTTAAGTGCCAAACTCTGATTTTCAGAAGGAAAACTTGGCCTTGGGCCCAGTCCTGTCCGCACCCAGGCCTTGCACTTGGAGCCCCTTTCCAGAGGAAACCGCTGACCCAGGACCGCGGGACCCTGCCGGCCCGGGACACGGGGGCAGCAGGACCCTCAAGACGCCTGGTTTGGCGTCATCTCACCTCCGGCAGGTACCCTGGGACCCCGCTCACCTGCGGCAGCTCCTGCTGTCGGTCAGTCTCTCTTGCTCAGGGTCACTCGGGCAAAGGCCGTAGTCCCACATCTTCTATCCCTTCTGGCCAAGGGTGAAAGGTGAACGCAAGAGCCGTGCTGGAAACACCCAAGTTCCTCCCGATAAAACTTCGAGAATTTCAAAGGAGCCTCGTACCTCCAGCAGGAATTTGTGTGTCCTCAGCTCGCAGACAATACGAACGATGGTCTCAGAGGACACGTTCTGCATGTGATGAGGTGCTGCGTGGACCTACTCCAGGTGGAGCAGGTGAGATCCTTTGCGTTCTGAAGGGCGGGGGTGGAGAGGAAGGCTCTGCCTTAGATGAACTTGGGTGGAAAAGGGCAGACTGCAGGCTGCGCAAACCACTGCTCGGTGTGGCCCAGGCAGGACCCACGTCCTGGTTTCCGTTCCTGTTCCCGGGACCTCCGTGCCCGTGCGTGAGACTGAACCTTGCTCCGCATTCTTGTTAAGTGCCAAACTCTGATTTTCAGAAGGAAAACTTGGCCTTGGGCGCAGTCCTGTTGGCAGGCTTGCTATTTTTACAAGGTTCACCCTATTCTTAGTTATTTTAAAAATAAAATTGTCAACAGCTTTTCCTTCCCCTGTAACATTTCCGCCACAACCAAAGATCTTAATGAACCGTGCGTTCAATCACAGGAAGGAGGGGACCAGGTGAGTGGGCGGGACCGGCAAGACGTGGCAGAAAAGCTCCCGGGGAGAGACGTGTGCATTTATAGGAGACGGCTGTCACCGCGGGGAAGTCTGCACCTCGGGAAGGCACCTGAACTCAGTCAGTTTGTTGTCAGCCCTGATGGTTTGGGGAAAAATGGTTCTGAAAGAGAATAGACCTATTTCTGGGGAGAAAAACACCTATTCTTTCCTACCTGAGCCTCACAGAGGCAACTGTCAGACTGGGAGTGAGGGAATAAATGCACCTCAACTCTTCGGTGGGTCTGGACAAATCAAGAAAGACCGGGATCTCCCAGCAGGGAGGACTCGGCTTTCTGCGTCCACCGCGGGGCCCGACGGGCCATGCTGTCCAGGGAACAGCGGCCACTCTCACGGTCCTGCGGTGTCACCTTGCAATTAGGGGGACAGCTCCGATGACTTCCTTTCGTCATGACAGAGATTCCTCGACCAAGCTGGTCGTCTTTTCTGTCTCATCTTCCTCATCTGAAATAGAAACGTTGGCGTTCTCTGCTGAAGCCCTCAGGCCGTCATTCCTTCGCTGCTGCCGACTGAGGGCCCCGAGAGCAGACCCTGCGATGGGGTTTGGCTCGAGGACATTTACACAGCGCCCTCGGGGACCACATGGGGAAGGCAGAGGCTGCCGTGGTCGACCCCAAGGGTGGCTTTTGAAGGCTGTGTGGGGCTTGTGCTCTCGGAAGCCGGACACATGCTTCCTTGGTGGGGCCTGGCGGCACCTCCCAGCCCGCCTGCCGGCTCACCCTTTCCTCGGTTTGCTTCGGAGACTCGTGGAGCAGCAGGGCTGGAGGCAGGTGCCCACGTGGAGGGTGCAGCAGTGACCCAGGCATGGCCTCAGCCCCCGTGGGGCAAAAACAACCCCCCCTAGCCGTGCGATGAGGGGTTGCAAGAGGACCGGGCTCCACTGCCTACGTGCGGAGCAGTGAGGGAGATGCTCTACCCTGGGGGCAGGTGTTTAGTGGGGGCAGGTGGACAGAGGGCCAGCAACAGGCAGGGGCTGGTTCTCAGAGATTCCGTGGTTCTGAAGACAGGCCCAGAGAACCACAAGGCGGCAGGGAGCTGGCCCAGGTACTGACCACCAGCTTAATTCAACACCTTGGCCGCGAGCTTGCAGAGGGCAGAAGCCACACCCGGCTCCTCGCAGGCCTGGGGACACCTCTCGGCTGCTGAGAAGGTGAGCCGTCTTCGCATCCATCACACGGAACCAGGGAGGAAGGAAAGGAGGGGTGATGGGCATGGAGGTCTAACCAGGATGCCGACAGGGGGCCGGAGGCACCGGGAGCCCCTCAGGGGTCCCACAGGTGCCTCCTCCCGTCCTCGCACCTGCCGAGGGCTCGGGGGGCTCTGCTGGCCCCACATTTCACCCTGGGGCTGGGGGTGTCCCAGGTCTCAGCCACAGAGCAGGGCAGCCGAGGCTCTGATTCTGCTCGGGGCTCCCTGAGTCTCAGCTGCTAGGGAATCCTGATCTGGGAAGAGGGGTCACAGCACCTTCCCGGTCCTCGTCAAAGCCTGGATGTGAGGATTCCCCGCCTGGGTCGCGTTGAGGAGGAAGCTGGCCCCGTCCCCGTCCAGCCCTCAGTCGGCTCCCAAGGACATGCGTCCCAGTCTGCAGACCCCGCCTCTCACGCCCCTGGCTCGGCCGCCCCGTCCACAGCTCCACAGGCCCCGTGCTTGCTCCATGCCAGGCCTCCTGCAGCCCCCAGACCGGCCCAGCCCCTTCCCACCGGTCGTGACCCCGTCTGAGCCAGGAGCCCTGACCTGAACGGTGGGGCTGCAGCCCCTCCCTGGGCAGGAAGGACCCCCGGGGGGAGTTTCAGGAACGAGGCGCTGAGCCAGTCTGAGCAGGCCCAGCGGGACACAATCACAGCCAACGAAGCGCCGCTCCGGAGGGCTCTTCAGGGCGTGGTTCCCTGCGGACGGAATAGGGGGATTTGTGCGGGACGGCGGGGCGTCTGTGGGCGGCTCGCAGCCGCAGCAGCACGTTGGAGAGAAACAGCGCAGCCCAGAGGGAAGCATCCTGGTGGCACCCTCCAGAGCGGGCGGCCGGGGGAAGCTCCCCTAGCTCGCTGACCTCACTGGCGGGAGGGCGGCCCGCCCCTGGCGGTGGCGTCCCCGTGGGCGTGAACGGTGGGGTGCCGGCCGGCCCTGAGCCCCCAGGGGGCCCCTGTTGGAGAACATTCCCACCCCACCCCCTCCACCCCACCCAGCACCCCACCCCTCCACCCTGTCCAGAGCCAGACTCAGGGACGTTTCTGGGAGGGGCCCTGGGAGAAGTCCGGGAGGCTCAGCCACAGAGGAGGGCAGCCTTGGGGGTCCCACTTGAGAACCCTCTTTCCGCTGGTGCTCCTGGCACCTAGGGCGGGGGCCGGGGGTGGCGCAGAGTCTGAGCTGTGAGGGTGGACCCTGGTCCTCCCGGCACCACTGCCCACCGTGGCCCCACGTCCCGGTGGAGTGAGGGGGCCAGGGGTCACCGCACTTCCGTGTGTCATCGGGTCCCCATTAGGAGACTCACTCCCATGTGCTACTGAAAAGTGGAGGAAGGAAGGGGAGTCCTGGGGTCCCGCCCGGGAGACAGGCACAGCCAGCCGGCCGGCAGGACGGGTCGGGGAGACGCGCCGGGGCCGCCCCGTCCCTCCCCCTGGCCTCCTGGCTGCTGAGCGCAGACCGCTGTTTCAGGGGCTCCTCCAGGTCGAGGAGGACCGCGGGGTCCTGGGCGAGATCTGAGGTCAGGCAGCGGACATGGGCCGGGGGGGCGGGGCTGGCGCGTGTAACCCCCCCACAAGCCGCTGTGTCACCTCTGTCTCACCTGGGCATCGGAGGGAGCCGTTCTGGTCACACCTTCACCCAGGTGCGTCCCCCGGCTTCATCCACGCTCCCCGGGGGCAGCCTGGGCAGGGACCCGCTGAGCCGCCGGGCACGGCGCACGGGCCGCCCAGGCCTCCTCCTGGCCCCGGCTGGTCTCACCTCCCCACCTCCCCAAGGCCCGCCGCCTGCGTGACGTGACCTGGGGGAAGTAGCACTCCTCTATGGAGGAGTTTGCATTCCGCTTGGAAAGACAGGCCCCCCACCTCCCCGTCTCTCTCCCTGTCTCTCCCCGCCTGTACCCACACGCACACACACTCCACAGTCAGCATCACTGGAGCCAGTAGCAGCTGTAAGATGAGGCTGCCTGAGGCCAAACCACAGACGAGAATGGGAGGCCTTTCAGGCGCTTCTTTGGGCACCTGCCCACCTTCTGCCTCTCCGTGTGCGGGAGCCCTCCCCTGCTGCACGGCCCCCTCCCTGGCCCAGCCCAGCAGCCCGGACCCCAGCGTGGGAAGCAGCATCCCTCTCCCACCAGCAGCTCGTGGAGTAACTGTCTACGGGCAGCCCTCTGGGGCTGCACCCCCAGCACATCCTGCCTGAGGGGCTCCATAGACGTCTGCGGGTTGATGGGGTGACTCGGGCCGGCTCTGCCCCGTGGTCCGGGCACCGGGGTCCGTCCTCTAGGGGTGCCGCAAAACCAGCACGGCTGCAGGCTGGGAGGAGGGGTCCACTTTCCTCCGAGCAGATACTGTCTGCCGGCCTGAGGCTGGTCTGGAGAGGACAGAGCCACATGCAGAGAGACGGGCAGGACACTTCCCCTCCGCCCTCCTGCCCTGTCCCGCCAGCCCGGGGCCCCCAGCCGGTGCCCAGGTGCCAAGGGTGAGGCCCGGGACAGAGCCCACAGAGCTCCCCCAAGAGCGAGCGGTGGCGCCGGCCTCCTGGGGACAAGGGACCGGAGTAAGGTCGGGGGTGGGGGGATCTGCACGGCCTGGGCCCTGAGCCCCCTCCCTGTCCCCGAGGAGCGTCAGAGGCCAGGCGCCTTCTGAACCTGTCACCAGGGCCCACGGTGGGGCCGTGAAGACCCTCCCCAGCCAGGTCTGCAGGCGGGTCCTTCCCCTCTGCGCACTCGGAGGCTGCCCGCTGCTGCGTTTTACATTCTCGGCCTCAAAAATAAGTGAATCCTTTCACAGCACTGCCCACTCCCTTCGTGGGAGAGAAAGTACTCAGAGGGGAGGGGCTGCTGCCGCCTTGCTCCTGGGGGGCTCTGCCCGCTTCCGGTGCGGCGCGGGGGCGGGGCCCGCCGGGGTGTGTGCAGCGCAGAGCCCGCAGGGAGGGAGGACCCCGCCCTGTGCAGCCTGCCCGAGGCCCAGAGCTGCCGGCCCGAGGGCCCCGGCCCGGCTCTTCCTCTCGGCACGTGGCCTCTGCGAGGAAGCGGCCGCCCTTTCACCTGGCAGTTTCCCTCCCCAGGCGGGGGCTTCAGCAGGCCCTGCAGTGAGCTTGGGGGCTGGGGCTTCATGAGGGCGGGAGGCCGGGGCCACTCCGGACCCCAGCATCCTCCCCGAGGGCCCGTGGGTACCTGATGTCCAGACCCGGACGGGGAGGGACTCGCCCAAGCTCAGCACCGCCAGGCAGGGGGGGACCCCAGCCCAGCGGGGAGGCCCACGGTCCAGCACCTCTCTGCCCAGGTGGGCAGCCCTGGGCTCCGACTCCAGGGAAACAGCCGCACGTTGTTCTCTTCAGATTTGGCTCACAGAGGCCGGGCGGCAGGGGGCGGCCCTCCCGCATCCCTGTGCCCCCGGGAGCAGCGAGGACCCTGAGGGGTGCCCCCAACCCCCCCGGGGAGTTGTGGCCCCGGAAGGAAACCCAGCAAACGTGGGCTGATTTAAATAGACGAATGGGACAGAGCTGTGACCGGTTACCCACATTTTGGGGATGTCGTTACTTGGTGAGGGCGACGGTGCGGGGAAGAAGTAGGCCTGCTCTCGGGGTCTGGAGGGAGGGCAGCCTGGACCACAGGGCCGTGTGCAGGGCCAAGTGGTCAGGCCCCGGAGGGCACCCCGCCCAGCTCAGCGAGGGCCGTCAGGCGCTGCCCGGGTGGACGTGGTTCTGCACGCAGGCTTGGCCCAGCCCTTCAGCTGCTTCCTCTGGGCCTTGGGGACCTCTGTCGTCCCCGAGTGGAGTCTTCCCCCGGAAGCCACGCTGATCCCCTGGCCCTGGCCTCTCGGCAGGGTGTGGCCCCGCGGTGGGGAGGTCACCCCTCTGGGCTTCTCTTTCATCTTGGGCGTCCCTGGGGGGAACAAAAGGGGCTGCATCCCCTAGTAGGGCATCAGGCCCCAGGTGCTCACATGTCACTCCGTTCCACCCCCGGGGCCACGTGGCAGGAAGAGACAGACAAGCAGATTGGGTGTCTTGGGCCCCCGTGGGCGGGTGGCAGGGTCCCCGGGTCAACTAGCAGAGATGAGAGCGTGAGATGGGCCAGAGCTCCCGGCCGCCCTGGGTGGGGAGTGGGCTTCCCAGATGTGGAAAGACCCGGGGAAGGTTCTCCAGGGCATCGCAGGGAGAGACTAGCGTGAGGAGACCAGAGCTTGGAAGGAGCACACGTGAGGACAGGACCTGGCTCCATGCCTCTCAGATGTGTCATTCCCCACCCCGCCCGGGGCCCTGGACGCTGCCGCTGTCACCGTCTCTAGATCCCTAAGGCTCTGTCTGTCCCAGCCTCCCCCAGGATGGCTGGACCCCTGGCACGGCCACCTCCGGGAAGGTGGAGCCCGGCCCCCGGGACTTCAGATACAAAGTTAGACACCAGGGCTCCCTGCCCCCTGGACGGTGGGGGTTTGGGCTACAGGGGTGTGGGGTGTGGCCTCCGCAGCGGCCCCCAGAGGCAGAGTCAGCCTAGGCCAGACTCCAGCCCAGGAGGCGATGGGTGGCTCCTCTGTGGCCTCAGAGGTGTCGGCCACCAGGGGGTTCCTGCAGGCCGTCGGGAGAGCCTGCCTGGCCAGCGCCCTGCTGGGCCTCCCGGGAAGCCGGCCGTGCTCCCGCTGAGCCCCCTGCCGGTCTTCCTCTCTCCCCGCCCTGCCCGTGCCTCTCCCTCCCTCTCCCGGCCCCAGGCTCACGTCTCCCTCCAGAGTCTGAGCACGTGCTCTTGGCCGTGCTCTTGGCCCGGGCTGCTCGCCTGGGAGCCTGGGCGTGCACCGTGCCTGGGGAGGGGACCCGCGGTGGAGGTGGAGGAAGCAGGGCACTGGAGTCGGAGGGGCAGAGGGGAGGGGTCCCTGAGAGCCACCACCAGCCGTCTCCTGTGAGAAGGGACCCAGGTAGTCCCAGGGCCTGGGAGGGGGAGCAGCTCCACGTGCAAATACCTCCAATCGCCCGGTGCATCTCTACCCGCGTGTCTCGTAAGCCCCTCGAACTCAAGTCCTGACTGAACTCATTAACTTCACCCCAGGCGGTCACATCCTTGCTGCCCTCCTCCTGGGCGTGCGTCACCCCTGGATGCCCAAGGCAGAGCTCTGGGGTCATCGCCGGCCCCCTGTCTACACCACCTAGACCACCTGCCCCACCGTCTCACAGCTCCAGGGCCTGTTCAGGTGTGTCCCCTTCCTCCTCATGGTCATCACCCCATGAAGGCCAGCAGTGTACCGCTGAGGCGCTAACACCGGCTCCGGCGGGTCTGCCGCGTCAAGCTCCTGCTCCAGCTCTGGGGTGACCTCTCCGTTCCCGGGATGCAGCTCAAGCCCTGCGTGTGCATCCTTGCTCTTCAGGACTGGCCCACTGTGGCCACACCTCCAGGCAGCCCTCTTCCCGCCGCCCTGTGTTGCCTGCCTTGAACAGCCGCAGCTCTGCGCTCCACCTCCTGGTGCCTGCTGCGTGGATGGGTGGAGTGGCTCCAGTGCATGTCCGCTAGACGGATGCAGACGTGGAAGGCCCTGGGAGGCTTCAGAGCCGCTCTGCAGCGGGAGGTGACGGAGGCCAGGAGGCGCTCAGCCAGGGCGGCCGGAGGCGGCGGGGGGTCAGGATCTGCAAGGCTGGGTGTGTGCCTGCGAGACACCCCATCCATCAGGCACGTCACCTGTCATCCCCTGGGAGGCCTGGGGTGTCACCAGGATGGCTGGAGGTGGGAAGGAGGCTAAAAGGGGAAACGGGGTGTCGGCAGGAGGGGCAGGAGTGGGGCGCATTTGGTGGAGGGAAAAGTCATCTCAAGGCAGAGGGTTCAGGTGGAGGGGGCACGGTGTGCACCTTGCAGGGTGGGAGGGGGAGTGCAAGCCAGGACACCCCGGCTTCTCCTCCAGGTGCTTCTGGAATTCACCCAGTCCCTGCATTATCCTGTCTGTCCCATTAACAATCAGGAGTCTTAAGACGTTAGGCTAAGGAGACGCTTCCCGGAGCGCATCGCACTTCCCGGGGAGAGGCCTCAGTTGCCGGCCAGGGGATGTCGGAGGCCCAGCTCCACCCAGGCGTGCAGGGGCAGCCACGATGGGAGTTAGCCGGAAAAGACTGCAGATGTGGCCATGACTCCCTGCATGTTTATTCGCGTGGCCAAAGGGACGCTCATCCCCTTGGGCTTGAGTGTTTTTGCACTTTCACGCGTAAGGAGGTTTGATCTTTAGAATTTAAATCCCCCTCAAGGGTGGTCACGAGGGTGAGAAAGTTTGTATTTGCGGCTCCTGTCCCACTACGCCTTCGGCATTTTGTGACGGCGTTTCTATGTCTCTGTTTCACATCTCGCTATTGAAATATCTTTCATTTCACTGTTATCAGAAAACCCTTGGAACGTGCGGGGGCTGGTGAATCAGCTACCTACTGCCGGATAACAAATGACCTTGCAGCTCAGCAGCTTCAAACACAATACCTTCATCACTGCACAGGTTCTGTGAGCTGGGAATCCAGGTGTGGCGGAGGCTGGGTGTCCAGTCTCGGGACTCTGGGGAAGTTGCCTACGCTCTTGGCCGTGACTGTGGTCTCATCCAAAGGCTGGACTGGGCCAGGCTCTGCTTCCCGGCTCTCTCACATGGTGGAAGACGGGATTCCGTTCCTCGGGGCTGTGGGTGGCTGAATCTCCTGTCCCCTGATTGTCTGGTGAGGGTCTCCCTCCCTTCCTTGCCACGCGGGTCTCTGCTTGGGGCAGCTCAGAGTGAGTAAGGGAGAAAACAGGACGTTCCCCAGATGGAAGACAGTCTTCGCCCAGCCTTACCCAGAAGTGACGTCCTGTCCCCTCTAGACAGGCCAGAAGGAGGTCATTAGTCCAGCGCACACGCGTGGGAGGGGTCACATGAGCCCCAGCAGGTGGGACGCGTTGGACGTCATCTCAGAGGCCGACTGGCTCTGGTGGGCATGGACTAGAGGGTGCGTTTCACTTTGGGGTGGCCTTTGCATAGATTTAGTTTGATCATCTTCTGAATCATTTCAGGGACTCCTGGGGGAAGATCCACACTGACTGTGAGATATAAAAAGCCAGAGGCTGGCTCTAGGGCAGTGGTTTATGGATGTGCTAGTGGGGACGTCCTGGTGGTCCCTGCTGGCTGCTGATAGGCTGGTGGACACCCCCAGAGGTTCAAAGGAACCGAAAAGCTGAGGATGTTGAGGGTGATGTCATTCCCGCTTCTGGACTTCCCTTCCTGTCCCTCACCCCCTTCCTTCTGGGGACCTACCTGCGGTTGATTTTGGAAGGAGAAATGCAGTATCTCCTCCAGTTATCAAGGGCTAAGCAGTTATTCACTCGACACTTATTGGCTCCAAACCACAGCAATTATTCACTTTCTCTCGTGGACTCTGTTAGCCAGGAGTCCTGGAAGGGTGTGGCTGGGTGGTTCTCACCTGGAATCTCTTTGACAGTTGCAGTCATGTGTCGGAAGGGGCTGCTGTCATCTGACAGCTCGAAGGGGCTGGAGGATTCACCTCCAACCTGGCTCCGTCACGTGGGAGCCCCTGGTGGTTCCAGTACTTGAGCTGAGCCCCTGGGGGTGGGGGGTTGGCGGCAGTGCTGGGAGCCGGGCTTCGGGGCAGAAATGGGCTCTTCCCCTCGGGCCTGCTGATTTGTGGGCAAGAGATCAGGTCACCCTTCAGGGACAGAGGTGTTACAACTGACCATGGTGCCCTATGGGGTGAAGCGGAGGACTGGTTCCATCCCGCGTGTGTACACGTGTGTGCATGTGTGGTGCATGTATGTGTTTGAACACACATGCATGATCACAGAGGGCTTTTATGAGAATGCAATCCTTAAGCCATGACGTGAACCTGAGGGGCTACCTGAGGGAGGAGCGGCTGGAAGAATATTCCAGAAGGGGTCAGTGTGCCCAGGGGAGAGACTTGCAGCAATGAGCTGGGCAGATTCCCTTGGAGCCGGGCAGACTCCCTTGGAGCCGGGCACTGGCCACGCGTGCAGGAGAGAAGGGACGGGGGCACAGCTGTGAGGGTCTGCATGGCAGTGACTAGATCCCAAGGACCACAAGGAGGTCCATGGGTGCTAAGCCAGACAAGGAGAGGGTGGCCCCAGGAGGTAGGAGAACCGTCTGTCCACGTGTGTCTCAGTGAGGCAGGTGTGGGCGCTGCCGCTGGGTCAGGGACCCCGAGAGTGTGAGCTGGAGAGATGGGGAGGCTGTGAGTGAGGAGCGTCTGCTTGAGTCTGGGTTGGGGTCTGGGGTCTCCAGCACTACCGAGTCCTGGGTTGTGTCCAGGGGGCGTGTGGGGAGAAGGAGGACGCGGTGGGGCAAGCAGGGATGGGGCCTGAGGGTGCACAAGCGAGGGAGGGCTTGGTGTGGGGAGGGCCGCCCACGGGGCTGGAAGGTGCTCCAGACAGGGGCACGCAGGTTGGGCAGCACCAGGAGACCCGGCGGCTGCGTGGACGACGGGTACCAAGGTTGACTTCTGACCCAGTAAACACCTGGCCTCGACTGAAGTGAGTGTGGAAAATAGAGACTTTCGCTCATTAAGGGAGAGAAGAAAGAACACGGGCTGGGACTCAGGGTCCTCCCCGGCACCGTTACTGCCATGCAGATGGACAGAGGCAGTTTCCTCACCAGGCGCTCGCTGCCTGCGTGGCACTTTATTTGGGGTTACGTCTTCTGCATTTAAATCAAAGACCAAATAGGAAACCTGGCCTTTCAAGCAGTGGTATCAGTGGCCATTACCTGCTCTGCAGAAGGATTCACAGTTAAGTTTCCAAAATAGAGGCTGTTTTACAGCATTTATCGGCTTCAGTTCACAGAGAATTAAATGCACAGATGGGTGGACACACAGGCAGTGGGGCCTCAGGCATCCCCAGCTGAGCACCTCTGACCTTGGAGGAGCTGGAGGCAGAGTCCCTTTAAGGAGCCCCACCCCACTCCCCGGGACGGGTCACTCATTCTGAGGAATACGTACAACCCCATCCGCTAGGACGTCTACCCGAGGAGAAATCTGTCTGCAAAATCCCTGGCAGAGGCAGTGATGATGCCAAGTGAACCCTCTCTTTTCAAAGACAGTGTTCCTTCCTACTGAGCCTGACCTTGGCCACCCCACAGAGGCAGGACAAAAGGCTTCTGCAAAATTACATAATGGCCGCTAAATACGCAATCCTGAATAGGAAACCCAACCATTTCATCTCGAGGAAGAAAAGAGATGAGTTGCAGTGGGGAAGAAATAGACAAGATTCCCAAAAGGGAACTAAAGATCTCTGCTGAACACACAGGAGAGGAGCCGGCAGTTAACACTCTCCCCAAGGAGCGTCCGGGAGGGAGCCCAGGGCCAGGCTGTCTAAGGAGAGGCCACGTCAAGACAACATCAGGCCCTCAGCAGAGGCCTGGCTTCCTTCAAATGGGCATCCCTTCAACATCAGCCCCCTCCGGGGTGTTGCCTCCTTCCAGAGCTGACCCTGTGAGCCGGGGAAGGTGGTGTGCTGGCCTGGGGCAGGCGTAACAAAAGTCCACAAACCAGGTGCCTAAAAGAACAGACATCCACTGTCTCACGGTTCTGGAGGCCGGAAGTCCAACATCAAGGTGTTGGTAGGGCCGGGTGCCCGCTGGGGGCTCAAGGGCAGAGTCCTTCCTTGTTGATTCTGGTGGCTCCTGGCGGCCTGGGCTCGTGGGGCATCACTCTGACCCCCGCATCTGTCTACACACGGCCCCTCCTCTGTGTGTGTCTCTTCTGTATGTCTTGTCAACACTCTCATCAGGGCTTTAACGTCCCTGACCCACGATGATCTTGTCTTGGGGTGGTTAACTTGATCACATCTGCAGAGATCCCTTTTCCAAGCAAGGTCACGTTCACAGTTTCTAGAGATTAGTATGTAGACCTACCTTTTGGGGGACCACCATTCAACCTACCACAAGTAGTGAATGTTACGAAATGTGTCCCCGCAAATTCCTGTGCTGAAATCCCAAACCTCAGTACCTCAGAATATAGTCATATTTGGAGATGAGGTCTTTAAAAAGGTGATCAATTTAAAATGAGGCCAATGGGGTGGGTCGTTAATCCAAGATGAGTCATGTCCACGGAAGAAAAGAAGGAGATGCCAGAATGTGAACAAAGAGAAAAGGCCACGTGAGGACACGGTGAGAAGGTGGCCAAGGAGAGAGGCCTCAGAGGAAACCAGCCCTGCCGACACCGTGAACCTAGACTTCCAGCCTTCAGAACAGTAAGAGACTAAATTTCTGTTGTTAAGTCATACACTACGGTGTTTTGTGTGGTTGCCCTAGCTAATGGGTATGGTGACCTAGCCCTTCTGGGGGACCCATTATATGCCAGCCCTTCTGCTCCCTGCATTAAATATCGATGCAGTGGGCCTGAGGGCAGACACACCCTCCAAGGAGTGGGTTCCAAATTGGCCACGTGATTTTGGGTGAATTGCTTCATTGATTTAAGTGTCAATGATCTTGTCTGTGTAAAGGAGACATTAGTACCCACCCTACGGCCTTATTATAAAGAGTCAACACAAAAAAACTCTCTAATGCCTGACACCTGGTACAGACTCAACAACTGATAACTGCTGCATGGTTGTTTCCAGAACATGCTCTCAGTTGATCCTTGTGATTCTGCGAGGCAGCTCTCTGCTGGGTAAGGAGGGGGTGGCCCACTCATGGGAGGCCACTTGCTCAAGGTCAAGTGCTCTGTGAGGAACAGAGCAGGGACAGGCATCTCCATTTGGTTCCTAGAATCTGATGTTTAAATTTAACTTTTTTCCCTGACATTGGTCTCAATGACCCAGTGTCTATCACTGCTCTTGAGCGTTCCCCAGGAGGGTAATAATCTGGACAGAGATCTGGAAAAAGCCGGGGTTTGAAAATAAATGCATTTTTTAAGGAAGAGAAGGATAATCTTGCTTGTCTCTGAGAACAAATCGTAAATCAATCCTTCCAATATACACTCAAAGGGTTTCCATCTTTTCATGTAGGGAGGAGACCTTCCATGGGTGAAAAATGGGGATTATTTATCCCGAGTTTCAGGTGATTGGCAGTCAAAAAAGAAAATCGTTGATTTGATAGAAAACAATACTATTTTCTTAGGAAGGTTCAGATGAGACAATTGCTAATAAGAAAGACAATATTTAAATTAAAAATGTCCTTCTAACTGAAGATATGGCATTAGAATGCAGAAACAGGTGTTTGAATTACATACAAATCATGAACCCACTTTCAGTTTCTTTTATAATGCCACAAATGGCGGCAAAAATCAGAGGAAACACTAAATTGCCATTGTACAAATTTATATTTGAAATTAGCTCAGAATTACACAAAATTGATTTGTATAGATTCAAATCTTTTTAGAAAAATTGCTCTACAAGAATAGCCAACTGTAGAGGTACTGAAATTTATATTTTGAACTGATTTATCCCAATGTTGTCATAGCCTATAAATACTTGCAACAGCTCCAGTAACTTGCACTAACAGAAAGATCCTCTGCAAAAGTAAAATTATCAAAAATTATGTGTAATCTTCCATTTGCCAAGAACAATTGACATCATTTTCAATTACACTGGTGAAAAATGAAGTTGCTGAAAGTATTGGTTTGGTGACCTAATAAGTATACTTATAGTCAGAAAAATAATTTTATGATCAATCAGGACATTGTGTTAATAAAGTATCAGTATTTATTATCTTACATACAATTATAATCCAAAATATTATTTTGCAACTTGTAAGCTTCTCTTGTTACTTGCACGTCACTCTTATCCTTATTACAGCTTAGAGGTAAACAAATATTTTAAAGAATAAAGCTTTATACTTTAAGATCATTGCCGACACTTGTTTCCTGCCTTTCGAACGAGAGACACCAAATTTTGCATTTTTCACTGGCCTGGCAAATTACGTAGTTGACCTTGATCACAGGATCACCCTGGAGATGCGATTCTCTCCCCATCCCCGCCTGCCCCTGAACGCATCTCCCACCCCGCCCCCTGCAGGGAGGGAGGGCAGACCCCGGGCCTGATCCAGGCACCCGCTGCCCTCCCCAGCTGACTCTGCTCAGGCGCTCGCCCACCGGCCTGGTCTCCCCAGGCCCCCTGAGTGCTCCTGGGGGGTGGGGTCTGCAGGTGCCTGTGGACGGCACACCAACACCCTGCGGAGGGGCTCAGCGACTTGCCCAGGGTCTGCATGGGTTTGCCTTGGTTCCGCTCCTCCAGCCTGAGAGCCAGGCCTCACCCACATGGAGTCACACCGGCCCTGAGCAGGTGGGGGTCCCCGTGCCCCTGGCAACCCCGGTGGGAGCGACAGAGGCTCAGGAGCTGTCTCTGCGGCCCTGTGACCTGGTCAATCTACCACCCTCCAGGCCTCAGTTTCGCGACCGGTGAAGGGAGTATTTTCATCAGCTGATCTTCCAAGGTGTGCAGCGATCCAACGTGAATTCAGGTATGAATGGGCTTGGAGAGCTTGAAGGCTGTTTTCATATAATAGGGGTTCTCTCAAGGCCTCTAACCCCAGAGAGAACCCACACTATCTTAGCAAAGAAGGAAAAAAGACAGAACAGGGAGAAGCCCATCTAAGAATCTGTTCAGCTCTGACGACTGCAAAGAACTGTGTGTGCCTGGACTGCTGATGAATACTGCCTATTTCCACTCCTTATGTAAGTCTAAAAGGATGGGGCAGAATCTGCTGACTATATCAAAGACCCATTTTTAATTCATGGTGGGCTGGAGAAATGAAACTTACTTTTTTGAGAAAGAAATCTACAAGGAGTTTTTGGAAGCCAACCAGCTTAATAAACACAGGCTCTAAGTAAATAGCATGAAGAATTTATGAAAATCGCTTTCTGCGTTTCTGTACAGCCGGTCGCGTGGGGTTCAGCAAATCACAGCTTCCCATTCTTTCCAGGACGCGCGGCCTGTTTCTCACCCTGCGCGGCCCGAAGTGGCCCAGCTGTGAGCAGCCATCGTGAGGGATGATGTTTGTTTAATACGGAGCCTGCTGGCATCGCTGTGTCTGCAGGCTGAAGCCCCGGGGGGGGGGGGGGGGGGGCGCGGGGGGGGGGGGGGCGAGGGAGGAATGGCCGTGACTCAGGCTGGGGCTTTAGAACCTGTTCTAGTGGCAGCACGTCCGTGGCTCCGGGCGCGTGGGAGCCGCGGGGCCTGCTTGGGGCCTGCTTGGGGCTTGGCAGTTCTCCGACGGCCCGATGCATCCTCTGCGGTCCCAGCGCCCACAGCTGGTGCACGGCCTCTCCGGGTTCAGGATGCTGACCAACCCCGTGGGACACCCTCCGCAGACCTGCCTGGACCCCAGGTCTCAGGAGCAGCAACTCCGTGTTCTGGGGGGCAGGGGATGGTCCCAGGCACTGCTAAGCTTGCCCCCTCCCTGCTAGGCCCTGGTAGGAACAAGTACAAGGGCAGATGGAGTCCCTGGGGCTACTCCCATGGGCCCCAAGGTCCCTGGTGGTCTGGGTGGTCTCCCTAGTCCTGCCTGGGAGTGAGGAGGGCAGGGTGCAGGGGGGGACATTGGAGGTGGCCTTGGGAGGACAGGGGGAGCCCCCGTGAAGAAGGTGAGCATCCCCCCTCTGGCCTGGCCAGTGCTGAGGCCTGGACTTGCTTGGGGGGTGGGGGGGCTCACGGGGTGGGGGCGGCCAAAGCAGCAGGGTATCAACCCTGTTTTTTTAAAAAAAATTTTTTAATTGTAGCAAAATATACAAAACATAAAATTTGCCATCTTACCCATTTTCAAGTGCACAGCTCAGCAGCATGCAGTCTGTCCACGTTGCTGTGTGACCATCACCGCCACCCGTCTCCAGGACGCTTTCATCGTCCCCAGGAAGCACTCTCCAGCCCTCCCCCCCGCAGCAGGGCTGAAGGGGCCGAGCGGCCCTGGCTGGGTCTGGGGTCTGGGGTCTGGGGTGTGGTCCTGGGCCCGGGGCGGGTTGAGGCGGGTGCGGCCCCTGGCCTCTGCGATGGCCGGAGCAGAAAGGTCTTGGCTCCCCTGTCCCCGGTCCCCAGGCTGCCAGCGCCATGCACGGTGCCGGGAACCAAAAAGGAAAATAAATAACAAGCCTGTGTTCATTTCAAGCCCCATTACAAGCACATTAAAAACGAATCGATACTGGCCTTGTCACTTGGATAGGAGTGAGCGGGGCCCAGGAGTCAGCTCATCTTGGCACTTCCAGTGTCCAATAAACACAGTGACAGGATGCTTGAGCCTGAGGCCAGGGCTCAGCCCTCTGCTTTCTGCTCCTCAGGGCACCCGTCGACAGCGTCCGCTCCCTCCCAGCCTCCCCAAGACCCTGGGCCGTGGGCACAGCCCGGGACGCCCCGAGGGGGCAGGGCCGGCCCCTGTGCTGTGTCCACCCAGACTGTGATGCCAAGGGCACATGCCTCCACCTGCAGGTGGGGGAGAGAGGGCACCGGGGGCTGCATCCCACCCCTGTCAGCCCCAAGGCTCTGCCAGGTTCTAGAGAGCACTCCAGGGAGCGCAGCCCGGAGGGGACCCCTGGAAGGGTCTTTGTACTGTCCTGATCCTTCTGCTTCTTCCCCAAATGCCCCAAATCTGCAATTTGGGGCGTTTCACAATCCTCCCAGCTGCCCAAGTTAGGAACGTCGTGCTTCATTCTGGGGCACAGGCACCCGCTGGGCTGGGCCCCCCAGGGCTCTCCCTGGCCTTGGTCACCGGGGTGGGCAGCTGGCCACGGGGCCCAGCTTCCTGGGCTCCTGCACCGGCCACGATCCTCTGACGGGTGGGGGCCTTGCTCCGCTCCAGGGATGCCACGGTGCCGACATGGCCCAACAGTCCCGGGGGAGGAAGGGGAGGCCCCATCTCACCTGCAGCTGCTGTGCAGGCCGCTGGCTGACCAGGCCTGGGGTTGTAAAGGGGCCGATGTGCCCAGCGGATGGGGTGACAGCGGCTAAGGGGGAACACTCAGAAGGTGACCTCGGAGGCCCCCGAAAATGAGATCCAATGGGGCCAGGTGGGAAAGAGGCCCCCGCGGATGCCAGGGTGCGCTGCCTGGTGCCCTGCAGCTCTCCTCCCTTGGGGGCCGGCCTGGGACGGGGGGCCTGGCTCCCTGCAGGGCCCTGTGCGCAGCCCACGGAGGGCAGCCGCCGGCCTGACGGCTCAGTGTGGCTAGGGGGGCCAGAGAACCCGCCCAGATGGCGTGATCGCAGGGGCACTCACCTGCACCTCAGTCCTCATCTAATGCAGGGATCCGGAGTAGACCCCCGAGGGGAGGGGCGGGCAGCAGACCCCGGCCTCCAGCAGGAGAGGTGGATGCAGCAGGGAGCTGGGATGGGGCCGGAGACTGGCTGGAGGTCTGGGCAGGACTGGGAAGGCCACACTCGGGCAGCAAGAGCCAGCCCTGGGGAGGGGACGCAGGGCTGTCCCTGCAGGCAGGAGGCTGCGGTCTGGAGGAGGCTGGGGCTGGGCCAGGGAGCTGCCTGGTGCCCAGAAGAGCAAGGAGGCGCTGGCTGTCCTTCCTCTGTGGCAGGAGGCGTGCATGTGTGTGTGTGTGTTTGTTTGTGTGTGCGTGTGTGTGACTCAGCCACACCTCATCTGCAGCGTTTGGATCTGACTCTGCCCCCAGGAGCTTCTTCCTGCCATAGCGACAGGCCTCGTCTCACCAGCAGCCCCCATGTCATCCTGGACCCAAGCTCGCCTGTCACTACTGCCAGGACTAACCAGGTGACCATTTCCTGGACCTTACTCTGTGATGGGCAGTGCCCTTAGAATGACTTTATGAGGTCAGTACTGTTGACCTCCCATTTTACAGATCAAAAGACCCAACTCAAGAGACCCCCACAAGGCCACCTGTGTGGAGGGCACAGGCTTGAATCCAGGCCTGGTCACTCAGAGCCTGGGCGTTGGCCTGGGGGCACCACCTGGCATCCCCGACGTGAGGAACCCAGGCCACTGCAAACAAAGTGACCTCGGCAGGAGGGCTTTCTAGCAGGCGAGGCCTGGGCAGGGGCAACGCCAAGGGCTGGGCGTGGTCTGCAGAGGGCACTGGGGCTTGTCCGGAGGCGCAGAGGAGGGCCTGGAGGACAGCGGGGGTGCGTGGCTCAGCTCAGCTCTCTTCAGCAGACGCTGGCCGACTCCAGCTCAGCCGGGACCCAGGAGCGGGGAGGCCTGGGCTCCTGGACGCGGAGGTGGGCGCAGAGGCTGGAGGCGCCGAGCAGGACTCCGCCTGTTGGGGGCTGGCTTAGGTGACCTTCAGGCCACTTCCAGCCTGGAATGTTTTAGGACAACGCAGAGCTTCCCCATCTCCTGGAGAGGCCAGAGGGGCCCTGGGCAGGCGGCCATGTGCAGGATCCTGGGGACCAGGCCAGTAAGTGCTGGGTGCAGGGGCGCGTGGAGTGGGGGACCGGGGCTGGGGGCGGGACGCAGAGGGGCCACGTCGTCCCGCATCTTCCGCCCTCGGCCATCTGTTTGTTGTCACACATCCACTTCCTCTCCGGGGCCTGATGGGGCTCCAGGCATGGACCCCGGTGGCAGGACTTCAAGCAAACGACAGCAGCTCAGCGACATCAAGGCAGGGAGGCATTTGGTTAAACCAAGGGGAGAAAAAAAAATCAATTTTCCAATACAGCCTCTTGAAGTGATCTCTTGAAGCTGATTCAAAAATAATATTGTCTGACATTCAGAGGGGCAGTTCACATTTCCCGAGCAGGTCTCCTTATCACTTTCAAGCCTCAGGACAAGCTCGCTGCAAAGTAGCCTCACTTGAGAGAGGAAGAAATGAAAACACGAGAGGTTAAGTAGCTCGTCGGGCACAGCGGGTCCTCCAGGATGAGGCTGAGCGGAGCCCACGCTGGGCTGGGGTGGCCTTGGGTCCCAACCCCGCCTGGGGGCCGCCCCCGCCCCCAGAGCTGGCCCAGCCTCTGCCCAGCCTGCCTCTGTGCTGGTGCCGGGGACGGACAGGGTCTGCATGACGAGGGCCCTGCACCTGCTGCCGGGGAAGGACCGACGCTGCAGGTGGGGTCTTCGGCCAGGCTGCCCGCTGGATTCCCTCCTGCTTGGGGACGTCGGTCTTTGTTCTAATCACACCTTCACCTGATTGGATGAGGCCCATCCACATCAGGGAGGGCTTCTGCTTCTGCGTCATGAAAACCCAGTCTGAGAAAGCATCCTCCCAGTAACATCCGGAAATGTCTGACCAAATGTCTGGGCACCACGGCCCAGTTGATGTAAAACCAGCCATCACCCCCTGACCTGGCCCAGGAGCCGTGTTTCCCAGGGGCCACGATCCCGTCCTCACCTGGGCACCAGCCCTGTTTTAATTTCCATCCACCAAGATGCCCTGGAACAGCACCGGGGGCCGCACAGACGTTTCTCCTGACGACACCCCCCTGACTTGTGCGGCGCCAGCTTGGTGTCGGGTCCTCACAGGGAGGCTGGGCTGGGCAGGGGCTGTGCACCCCCGACTTGGCATCCGTGGACCCCGTGTTGCTTCATGCTGTGTGCGCCCTCCGCTGCCAGGGGAGCCTGGGTCACGGCTGTGCCCACTTCAGCCCTTTGCCGGCCCTGCCGCTGCCCCCACCAGAGCTGCCCGCTCCCCCTGCTAATCCCAGCCGCTCACAGCGCCTCTCACACGGAGCCCCCATTCCAGCCCCCCCGCCACTGGATGAGGCCCTGCGTGGAGTGGAGAGGCCCACCGTGCCTCCCAGGCCTTTCTGAGTGGTCCTGAGCCAGAGGGCCCCTGAGCACAGCAAGGCCACGGGGGAGGGGTGGCTGCCTGGGCATCCAGGTCCGCTCTCAGGAGAGGGAGTGGCTTGGCCTCACTGTTGCCAGCGGGGCAGGGTCCTTCTTGTCCTGCCTGAGTGACTGGTCGCAGAAGCCCACCTTGGAGTGTCAGTGAGTAAAGCGGGATCCAGGCTTCTGGAACAGGGTGGGCCAGCCGACAACCCTGGACACATGCCCGTCCCGAAACCCGATTCTGCAGGAACACGTCTGCCCAGTTCGCCCACCAAGTGGCTGATGGCCGGCTTCTCCTGATGTCCGGGGTGGAGGAGGGGCACAGGCCTGCCAAGGCACCCCCAGGACTGCGTGCCTGGTCCCCTAAGCAGCTTGCCCCCAATGCCTGGGGCACCTGCTCCCCCTCCCCTTCCAAGGGCGGTGTGCCTACCACATGCCACAGGATTGCCATCAGGAAAGCTTCTGCTCAGCCGTGTACACCAGGGGCAGAGACAACGTGGGATCTGCCAGAACACCCGGCTCCGCGGCGCTTGCCGAAGGGAGCAGAAGGTGGTATTAGCAGAGGCCGGACCAGACTCTGGTTCCAGCGGCCCCACTCCCGGCCCATCTGTTCCTGCCAATTAGTCAATGAACGACAACCTGTGGAACGCCGGGCGCCGCTGGCCGCCGGCACCAGGGACGGATGTTCCGGAAAAGAGAACGTATTCCGACTGGCCTGGCAGGCATCGCGGTGTCCGCTCCTGTGGGCAGAGCGTTTGGATGCACACGCGGCTGCTTCCCAGGCCAGGCCTCACGCTGGTGGCTCCACGGGGCGGGGCGGGGACAGCCAGCGGGGCTTGCACGAACTGTGTCCCCACTGCTGGCTGAGTTTGGGTGACCAGGGGGGTGATGCTGGGGCAGCTCCGCTTCTCCAGCCAGAATCCAGGGCGGGGGGGGACCCAGCAAAGGGAGACGAGGGGTCGAGTAAGGAAGTGCCAGCGAGGAGGGGATGAGGACCGTGAGGACACACCGAGGTGGCCTGTGGAGTCAGTGGGCGAGCAGGGCAGGGGCATCTTCTTCTGCAGAACAGGGGCTCAGAGCGGCGCCACAGGGTGTGGGTTTAGGGGAGTGCAGTGCTCGACCTGACATCCAATGCTATGTCCACCTTGGACACTGCCCTTGGATGACCTACAGGCCAGCTCTCACGCTCTCCCCTCTGACCCAGTTTCTGGGTCCCCTGGTAGCTTGGCAGAGCGGTCTCAGGCTCGGCACCTCCTGGCACGTCCATCCTGGATTCTGCTCTGCTACTGGTTTTTGCTCAATCGAGTCCTGACATAATGCACCCTGGAGAAGTTGGAACACTAGTGCTTTGCTGGCAGAATTACAACATGGTGCAGCCACTCTGGAAAACGGTATGGCGTTTCCCCCAAAACTTAAACATAGAATTGCCATATCTGATCTGCAATCTCCGTTCTGGGGAGACACCCTAAAGCGCTGAAAGCAGGATCGTGAGCTGATGTTTGTACCCTGGTGTTCATTATTCACCGTCCCCCGAAGATGGAAACAGCCAGTGTCCATGGAAGGATGGATGGGTAAACGAGCCCTAAAAAGGAAGGAAATTCTGACACAGGCTGCATCACAGATGCACCTTGAGGACATTATGCTAAGTGACGTCACCCAAGCACAAGGACAAATGCTGTATAACCGCACTCACACGAGGTCCCCAGGGACGTCAGACTCACAGAGGCAGAAAGCAGACGATGGGGGCCGTGGGCCGGGGGAGGGGATGGGGAGTGACTGTTCCATGGGGACAGCGTCTCAGTGTGGGAAGAGGAGAGAGTTCTGGAGCTGATAGTGGGGAGGGCTGCACAACAATGTGAATGCATTTGATGCCATTGAAGTTGTCCACTGGGAAGTGGTTGAGATGGTAAATTTTATGGTATGTATATTTTACCACCATATAAGAAGCAATAACATGACAGCAAAGTATTGCTGGGTTGCCCAGCCCCGAGCGAGTTCAGCCTGGATTGACATGGTTACTGCCTTCGGCCGCTTCACTGACCACAGCCGGCATCTGTCTGGAGCTGACCCTGAAGACAAGCCTTTCCTCCCGTTCAGCCTGCACTTGTACCTGGCTCAGATCTGGAACCCCTGACGCATCACAGAAACCATCCCGTGATGTGTCTAAACACCACAACTATCGCTAACGTTGCGCGTCCGAGAGAGAGGCGTCTCAATGTGTAACCCCACCACCTAAAATTATGTTTTCATTTACGATTAGGGACAGACATTTATGTTTTACACTTAATTTTCTTAAAAATCACACATTTCCGTTCTTTTATCACGTGAGCCCAATATTTTTGCCTGTGAACAGATGGTTTGGAGAAGTTCATAAATGCCTTCTCCCCCTTTCTGACACATGCTCTTCTGTTTTTGGAAGCCCCCAGTGAAAATGGCCAGCGGAAGTCAGGACACAATTTGTGTTGTTGCCGACGGAGGTCTGAGCCAAAAAGCCAGATATCTGCAAACAAAGAGACAATTCTCCCCACCCAATAAAACTTAAAGTAAAAGGGATGGGGATTAATTTGGCAGAGACACTGTTAAGTGTAGCATGGAAATGGGAGTCTTTTGGAAGTTTTTGGAGTTAACTGTGACAAGCGAGGACCAATGGTGAAAGATGAGTCTGGGTGCACCACCAAGGCTGCAGAGCCAGGACAGGAAGGCAGAGTCTAATTAATCAGCCACCTGAGCAGAGAGCGAAGCCGGCCAGAGACCTCGGGAACACAGCCCAGGAGACCAAAGGACACTGGTGAACGATAGGCCCCTGGAGAGAAGAGCCCTGGAGACTCCCAAGGTCTCACATCAAACCCAGAAATGGTGTGCAGAGGTAAATAACACATCTTTAATGATGCTAGAAAAACAATAATAACCTGCCTTCTGATGGGCCATCAATTGTGACCAGATGGTGGTTGGAATGCACAAACCTTTCAGTCTTCCATCTGCTCCCATCAAAGCATCCGCTTTGACAGGCCCCAGGAAGGTGGGTTTGCCTCCAGATTTTGTCATTAGCTTCACATCGAGCTGCTTGCTTTGATTCACAGGCCGTCACCAGAGCCGGCTGAGGATGGCGGTGGTTCCCAGTGGGACACGGTTGCAGGAGCCCCTGGGGCCAAGCTGCCCGCTCTCTGTAGCACAGCCGGCCTGCCCCCCTGCTCTGGCTTGTCCTGCCTGTCCAGCTACCCCCGGTCCTGCCTGTCTTGTGCCCTTCTCCCTCCTCTACCCAGGACAGAGGGACTGGCTCCACTTGCCTTCAGTCCGAGAGAACATCTTTCTGTGCAGGGCTACGCTCTGGCTGCTGAGGGAACGCAACATTCTCTTGTTTTATCTGCAGAGGAAGCCGGTCTCATCATTCGTTCGTTCATTCATCTGTTTGCTCACAGGTCCACTCACTGTCTGTCCGTGTTCATGAAGCTGCCACGCCGCTGCGGAGTCTGCCAGCCACACGCTGCTGATGAAGCAGAGAGCTTCGTGGGACCCCTGCTCACACTGAGCCTACAGAGTGGCCCATTGTGTTTGTCTAATAACCTCATTAAAAATACCCGGCACCTGCTGTGTCCAAGATCCTATGCTGGGAACGGAGGGGATGCTGAGGGGGCCGGACGCAGAAGGGATCCATCCCAAAGGGGACGCAGAGGGGCTCACGGAGACCGTGGGCCACGCTTCACAGAGCGGGGAGGAGCCTTGGGGGTTACCTCCGCATTTCAGAGCCTGGAGGGGAGGCAAGGGACGCACTCGAGATTTCTCGGCTTAGAGCAGGGGAGCCGGTGCATGGCCCCGGCATTTCCGAAGCCCCTGAGTGTCACCGTCCCCTCAGCACAGGCAGCTGGGGCAGGAGAACCCCTGCAGAGGCTCCGCCTCTGGAGGGAGGGCCTGGGGTGGGGGTGGAGACTGCAGGACCAGAATCCAGGTGGAGGAGTCTCTTGGGTAGAGGGCCTGGGTGGGGTGCATGTAGGGCGATGCGGGGGCAGGGTGGGCAGGAGAGGAGGTCATTTGTCCTGCAGGTCCTGCTCCTCTGTAACCCCCTCCCCCGCCCCCCACACACATGCACACAGGCACTGAATTTCCAGAGACTTTGGGCCTGCAGAGCCCCAAGAACAAAGCCTTCAGTGTCCAGGCCCTCTGCCACTGCCCGCACTGAGCACTCGTGGCCTGTGTGTTTTTCTTTCTTGCTTTCTTTCTTTCTTTCTCTTCTGGGTTATCGTCAGGTCAGCAGGACAGTGTTGGGGTGGGCAGGCGTGCTCTAGTGTCATCCTTTTGACACAGCTTCCTGTCCCCACTTCGGGAAGCAGGAGCCCAGGTGAAGGCTCTGAGATGTCCCCGTGTAGTTGATGAGCCCAGGGCCCGCCCCCCCGCCCACACGGAGGACCCGCCCCCCCCGCCCCCCTGCCTGCAGCCACCTGTCCATCAAGTCCGCCGGCCCCTTCTCTGGAGCTGCCGCTGGAGGGAAAGGTCTGGAAGACGTGTTGAAGAGGCTGGTTCTCCATCCCTGGGCACCTTGAGTGAGCACCCAGCCCCGAAGCAGCACTCTGGTCATCGGTCAGCTGGGGACGGTCCCTCTGGGGGGTTAGGAGGAAAGTGCTTGTGTGCCTGGGGACAGGGCGCTGGTGGAGACAGCAGCTCTGCTCACTCTGTCTCTTGGGATGTATTTCAGGGCGGGTCCAGGGGGAAGGGTCACTGCCTGCTGGCCTGGATTTCTCTCTGCTGATCTACGCGTTCTGGGATCTTGGCACAATATGCTAATATTTTATTTAAATCAGGAGGAGCTGATTTGCATGTGGCAGTGTTTCCATATTCCATGGAGATCTCCTGTGCCTTCGAGTCTGCTCTTCCCCTCTCTGCTCCTCTCCAATTTCAAAGCTGTTGCTCCTTCTGCAGAATTTATTAGCTGCCTCGGGGATGCTAAAGAAATCAGTTTATTACACCATCTTATCTAAGACAAACCTAACCTTGCTGGGCATGGGGGCAAGTGGAGGTGGATTAACCCCTGTCTCCCAGTAGCTGCTGGCTCCCTCTAGAAAGGCAGCTTCCGGTTCCTTCCCTCGGGCCCTGGGGATGGCACAGGGGGGCAGGGCAGAGCAAGCACCTGGCTCGCTGGTAGGGACAGGGCTGTGGACCCTCACAAGGCCCTGAGCCTGTGAGACCATCGCTTTATGGCCTAGAAAGCTCCTCCCAACCGTCAGTGTGGGGGTTCAAGCTCTCAATGGCCGCATAAAGGACTTAACTCAGGGCTGGGTACTCCAGGGTTTTCTGATCCCGCGTGGGCATCCTAAACCGTGAGGGGTCCAGTGGGGACCTTGGAAAACAGTCCACACATGCCTGTCCAGGCAGTGTGCCGAGTGCCATGTCAGAACCCAGCATCACCAGAGGCCGGTCGCCAAATTCTGCTTGAAATCACTTACTTTCAATGCCCACTGGTTTCCAGAGCTGGTTTCTGGGTCAGCTGAAGCAGGTGGGCCAGTTTGCCGCCTGGGTCTGGTGCTCTGGGCTGATCCGGGGGAGGTGGCAGTGTCCACGTCCTTGTAGTGGTTCTATCCACAGCCTCGCCTGGAGGCGAGTCGGGGAGATGCCTGGATGGGCAGCGGGGTGGCAGCCGTGGACCAGCACCGCCCACCTGCCTTTGGGAAGAGCTTGCCTGCAGCCTCAGGGAGTGTGGTCGGTGATGACCTGGCCTCCTGCTTCAGCACCTGCAGGTTCAAGCTCAGCCTGGTGCTGAGGCTGTGGGCAGCCAGTGCTTAGCGAGCGCTGTTCTCCATGGGGCCCAGAGCCTGGCCTCTGCCCAATGCTGGACGCCCCCAAGGTGCCCCAGGGTTCTTTGCTCTGCAGCTCCTGTGGCTGATCCAGGGCCCCCAGGTCTGCATCATAGCCCAGAGGCTCTCCTGCTCAGATCTGCCTTCAACCGCCCATCATTCACCAGCGTCGCCCCCCCCATCCTCACCCCAATCAGCCCTTGTACTCCCACGTCTGCCCCAGTGTCTCCTTTTTGGAGGACCTCTGGGCCCCTCAGGGTCCCTACCTCACCCAACGCCAGATGCAGCACTTGAGAGAAGACCCTGGAGCTGTCCTGCTCTGTGTTTGTCAGGGGTCTGCCCCCTCCAGGAATGGGGTTGGAGCAGTACACCTTCTCGACTGAGTTTGCAGCCTGAATGGGAGAGGACAGAAAGGACCACATCACAATGTAAGGTGTCGGGTGGTGTGAAGACCTGTGGGGGGAGATCCACATAGCAAGGAGGACAGAGAAATGAGATGGAAGGAGTTTTTGTGTTGTATGTGGTGATGGAGGATCCTTTGGTAAAGTGGATTGTTGAAGTGACTTTATTTTAATGTTTGGTTAATAAGGTGATGGTGGCAGGTTGGGGGAGAGGAGTGAGGGAGGTAGGGAACATGGGGCCTCTGTGCTCTGGAGGCACCACAGTGACCAAAACCCAAGGACATCCCCGGGCATGAGATGCGGTGCAGGGTCCCTGCTGTGACAACACCCTGGACCAGCCCAGAGGACCAGGATGAGCCAGTTCTTCCAAAAAGGATGAACTGGCTTCAGACGAATTGGCCTATGATCCTCTCCCGCCAACCCACCCCCAAGAACCACAGCTACAGAGAATTCAAGGGAAGACAGACAATTTCTCTTAAGGTGGGCAGGGAAGGACCCAGTTCCCACCTGAGCAAGAGAAAAAAGGGAAACACGTGGGAAATGAACAAACTCATGGAGCAGAGTGAAAACGGCCGTCGAAGGCCCCCATCCGCAGCTCAGCCAACCCCGTGAGCCAAAGACCATCCTCCAGAGGTCTCCTGCTCCACAGCAGACCTTATTAAGAGAGACAGTTAATGATAATTAAAAAAACATAACTAAGAGGTAAAAGACCAGATGATGAAACAAGTGTGAAAGATGGAAGGAAGAGGGCAGAGCTGAGAAAAAAAAAAAGCAAAAAAACAAAAACAAAGGTGCAATCAACACCAACAGAGAGCCAATAAGCAAAGTAGAAGTGACAGGACCAGAATGAACTTGGCTCCACTGGAATTACTGACATTAGGAAAGGCTTGAGATAATCACAGCAACGTGTGAGAAAACTACAGAGAGGACAATTAAGCAATCGATAGTGTAAGTGGAGGACAAGTGCGTAATTGTTGTCCCTGTAATAGAGAGAACAACTAATGGGAAGGGGGTGTATTTAAAGGGAATACTAAGGAGGAAAAAAAAAACCTTTCCCGTAGTGAATAAGTGGAAGGTGTTATCAGAAAATCTGATTCATGAATAGTTCAAGATATATCTTGATTAGATTGTTGAAACTTAGAGATAATAAAATAATCCTTTGGACATGTAAGCTGAGAAAACAAACAAACCCAATCACCCACAAGATGGAAATATCAGGCTGACATCAGGCTTCTGGGTCGGGGAAACATTTCAGGCTCAGAATTCATGGAGGCAAATTTTGGGGTCTCTGTGCTCCCAGGGCTCACATGTCTCTGCTCTGGGCTCAAACCAGAGAACAGTGTCTGTGGCATTTTAAGGGGAAACCATTGTGACCTAAGAGTTTTGTCATTTAAGTGTGGAATTTTATATTTAACTTTTCTCATTTAAATATAAATGTAGGCATCAAACATTCTCAAGAATGAAAGATCACCAATAAATACTTCTTGAAAAAATACATAAATACATAATCTGGGAAAATTAAGAGATGAAAAAAAAAAAAAACCCAACAAATTTAACTCTGAACATCAACTCAGAAGAGCAAAGGTGACATATTCCTGAGGGGGAAAAATGTATTGACTAAAATTTTATACCCAGCTAAATCACCTTTCAGTATCCAATCAACCCACAGACCTTCTCCACGCTGAAGGAGCTTAGGAGATAGGCTTTTTGAGCTCTTTTCAAAAATAAAACAGACCAAAAGATGCCTCATTAGAGAATCAAAATAAATAGTTAAGTTGTGAAGACACAGAATTCTAGGGCTTGGCAGTGAGCATTGATTACTTTAAAAATTAGAACAAAATGAAAAGTATTATGTGAGCTATAGTCTCAGAACAAAACTTACCTTTATGAACCTTGACAGTGTAAAAATGAAAGTAACAGGGTTGGAAAAAACCTGGAAAGCCGGAGGTGAGGAGGACTGGGTGGCCAGAATGTTTGATTCCTCATCTTCCACTGGGAGGGACCACAAAATAAAATGAAAACACATTGACGAAAAATAATGTCAACCTAGTTTTCATGGCATTGTTTTCCCTCATCTCAGAGGAAAGCTTAGAATCACGATGCTGGAGGACAAGAAACACATTATACTTGTAAAATCTACAATGTCATTCTAAACAGACATAGAGGATGGATGGTGATTTTGCTGCTCAGGGAAGCATATCTGGGGAGGGGCCCCGGACACGGATCTCACAGCATCTTCAGCCCATCACTTGGGGAGTGTCGCACACAGTAAATGCCCTCTAAGCCACTATCCTTCTTGTTCAGTACTTTTTGGACACGGGGCGAAAGATGGCTGTAGCCAAGTGCATTAACCCATCTTCAGCTCAGCAAGCTATGAGTGTGAGACAGTGTGTCGGCCCAGCCAGGTCCCCTGCCCTCCACCTGCTTGTCCACACCTGGGAGAGATAGTGCCTGGGCCTCCAGCTGAGCGAGAGAAGGAGCCAGGGATGAAGAGGAGAGTCATGCCCTCTTAATCACAGCGCTTACCACTTACCATCATCGCCCCGCCTAGACTGCCAGCTCCCCGAGGCCAGGAGCACCTTCCTCCTCTGAGGGCTTCATGCCCTCCCCCCCACCCCCACGGCCAAGTGCAGAGCAAGGGCTCAGTGTCTGGTCCTGGCAGGAATGGATGGATTTAACGTGTTTATGCCTGCCAGGTATGGGCCCCCCCAATTCCCCTCTCCAATAAGCAATGCTCCTGGGTCCCGAGCACCTGTCGGAAACCTCAGCCCCTCAGAATTAAATTGCTTTCATTTCCCTTTATGAACTGAAGCCTGTTTAAATGACCTGAATTTCCATGCGTTCGAGAGGCAGCGTTTTGGGGGGCCCTCTCCCTCCACATTTCCCTCCCTCTCCTGGGTTAAAGAAAACATCAGGAAAAGGACAATATAAGTGCTATTTGCCACTCGGAACAGCTCAGGTTGCTTTGGAAAAGGGGGGAAGTGGGAACACTTGCTCCCAATAAAACTGCTGAAGCAAGGTCAGACATCTCCACGCGGAGATAAAATGTTAATAGGTGACGGCGGTTGTCCCACATCCCCCAATTTATGCAGTACATCTACACGGCGCTGTTCTCTCCTTGGCTAAATTCAGTGAGTAATTTCTGACTGTATTCATTGCCGGAGGATATATTTCTTTAGAGTTAAATATCACTAGCTGTGCATTTTGATATGAGAAATGCACTCTGCAATTTATAACCGACAAGATCGTCAGTGAATCTCAGGCTGTGCTGAGAAGCAGGGCACGGGAAGTGTACGCAGGCTCCAGAGTGTTTATTTTAGAATTCATTTGTGAGGAAACATCATTTCCAATTCCGCTGTCAGGTCCTAATCTGGGACGGTTCCTTCCATCAGCCGCCGTCCAGGCCTTCAGATGCCGGGCAGGGGGGGCCTCTGACAGGCCCTGCCCCCCCCGGCTCTCCACCCTCCGCGGCCCTTGATCTGATGGGGACCACGCGGCGAGCAGCATCCTGACCAGGTGAGGTGTGATGACCCAAAGCCCCGGAAGGAGACAGGTGTGGACAGGTGAGGAGAGGCAGTGGTGAGCTGGGGGGTGCAGGGTAGCTCTGGGGCTGGGCCCTGTGCTCCTGCGGGAACTCAGGGCGTCTCCAGGCCTTTCTCAGGAGGGGACCTGAGCCTCAAGGGAAGTTGGTGATGCCCTGAGGGTGAACATCCTGGGCTGTGCTGAGAGCTGCAGGGGCTGAAGACCAGGGCTCCGGAGGGGCACAGGGACCCAGAGCTGCAGGAACTGGTCCTCTGAGCAGCCGAGGGAGCTCTCCCCCCTCCCTCCCTCTGCCTTTCTCCCTCCCTCTCCCCTTCCTCCCTTTCATCCTCCCTCCCCCTTCCCTCCCTCCTCCCTCTCTTGGTCCTTTCCCTCGAGGCTACACTCAGGACTGGGGGCTGGGACACAGCAGTCCCTGTTGTCAGGGTTGGGGGAACCCGACACACCAGTGACCTTCCTTCATCTGTCCTTTGTCCCTTTGCTGTAAGTCTGTGTCCACGAGCCAGGATGCTCTGTAGAAGCCCAAGCTGGCCCGTGAGCCATGAACCTGCCCTCCTACATTGCAGGAGCATGAGGGGCCACGGGAAAGCAAGTGGACATGCAGCTGAGCGCTGCCACCCCGGCTGGCCTGCCGAAATGCAGTGACTTTGCAGGCACCGTGCCACCACCTGCCCACTGTGTGACCCTGGGCAGGTGTCCTAACCTCTCTGAGCCCAGCACCCCTCGATCGCAATGTGGGGATGATACTCCCAACCCAGGAGGCTTGCTGTGACAGTCGAGTGAATTGTCTGGGACATAGCAGGTGCCCAGTGGTGGCTGTGGGAAGCTGTCCAGGTGCTGGGTCACCCCTGGCAGTGACCCAGCCTGTGTCTGTCCCCTGATTGTCAGGGATGACCCCAGCTGCTGCCCTCAGTGGGTCCAGGGCCTGCCCACCAAGGAGGTCAGGATGACCTCACTGCAGACGCCGGGGTGATGGTGTGGTAGCCTCCATCCAGTGACACATGTATTCTGCACTCAAGGAGTGACGTCCGCTTTATTATTTTAAATTTTCCTCCCTGTGCAAGGGCAGGTCACACCCCCAGGGCCACCATGCTGGGAAATCACAACTGACCATGAGTCCTTGTGAGGGCAGCATCCCTGCGGCCGGGGGAGAGGTCTGCGGGCTGCCTGCCTTCACAGCACCGAGGTACCATCTAGCCCCAAGCTCGCCCCCAACGCGCGCTGTTAGAAATTAGCACAATTCTGAAGCCTCCTGACAAATTTCGTGGGTTTTCCTCTCTTGCTAATTTATGGAAAAATAGCTCTTAGCCATTTATTCACAAAAGGGTGGCCTGAGCCATGGCTGTAAAAATCCACTAGCAGGACAGTTTCTCCCTTTTCAGTAAATAACTGTCTATTAAATGCAGACACCCTGGCAAGAGGGGTTTTCCCCATTAAAACGCATCGGGGAGCTTCCCTCCATCTTTCCCAGGGAGCCGGGAACATCTCAGAATCTGTGAGTGGTGGCCACGCGAGGCTGCCGCCCTGTCTCGCTGCTCCCCAGTCGGCTCACTTCGGGCCTGGCACGTGGAGCCCCGAGCCGGGCTGGCACTGACCACGGTCATGGTCACGGTCCCCGGTGTCTGCACCTCCTCCCCAGATCTCCGTCCAGTTCAGCAATGGCCGCTGCCTGGTGCTGCGAGACCCCGGGAGGACACGGAGGCGCCCCCAAGACTCTCTGCATCATGTCAGTCAGGCTGAACACCAGAGGATGCTGTCTGAGGCTCGCTGCTACCTCACATCCCTCTTATAAAGTGAGGGTAAAAGGGGCCAAAAGTGAGGGATCTACCTTGTGACGGTCTGCGGCGGGGATGCGGGACCTCACTCCCACCCGCCCTCTGGGGCCTCACAGGCCTCCTGCCCTCCCCTTTCCCCTCTTGTCACCTGAGTCAGGAGCCTGCATCGGGGGCTGCCTAGACGCCTGGAGACGGCGCAGGTGGAAACACCTGGAAGTAATGCACACAGACAGGAAACTGGCTTGAGACATCACGCCCGCCCCCAGGGAAGGAGAGTGGGGCCGCTGTCCTCAGCGGGAGGATGACTGGGTTGCTGGCTGTCTCCTCAAGGTCACGCGGAGCGCGGATGGCGGAGCTGAGCCTGCAGCCGCTGGTCCTCAGACTCCCTGGGCAGGTGGATGGAGGGAGAGAGAAGGACGTGGGAACAGGGAAGGGGCTGGCCTTCCGGACACAGCCTCTCTCTCCTGCGCTGCTCTGCCCAGCCTCTCTGCGGGACCCCTGCCTAGAGGGACGGGCAGCCACCGGGGCTGGGGTGGGAGCTCCCCGTCAGGACGGCCGAGTCGGGGGTCACAGACGTCCCCGAGGTCAGAGTGCGCTCACTGTGTTCCCAGAGCTTTTTGTGTTCTCATGGGACAGGAAGCCCGGGAGATCGCTCCTGTGATTCCCTCACCTCACGGTGGAGCCCAGGGCCCAGGGTGGCCGGGAGGCCTGTCCGCAGCAGCCCAGCCGGGGGCAGGGCCGGAGTCCACCGGAAGCCCCTCTCGCCTCCCGCACTGGCCCTGCCTCTTCCTTCCTGAGCTACACTGGCTGAGTCACCAGGGCCCAGGGAGAAAGAGCCGGGGCCCACCTGCCCGGCCGGGCCTCCGTTTCCCCAGCTGTCAGTGCACACAGAGTTGCCGGTCTGCGAAGGGCTGGTTACAGCGTGTGAGATCAGGCCCAATTTACCAGTGCCACCAAAACCCACTTCCTCTCTGAGCCTCTGCCAGGGCTGCAGAGCTGGCGGGGTGACAGTTCTGAGCAGCTGCCGTCGTCCCCGCGGGTCCCAGGGAGCCGCGGCCAGGGAAGAGACCCTGCCGAGAGACGCAGAGAACCCCGAGCCCGGCGCCGCAGCGCCTGCGGGGCGGGACCCCGACTCCCCCAGGGGGCGGAGGGGCCGTGGGCAGCCTGTGCGGTGACGGCCTGTCTGGGCCCTTCTTCAGCCAAGAGGGCGCGCGGCCGTGCGGGGCGGGGACAGAGGGAGTTCTGACCCGGTCCCGCGTGGACCCGAGGCCCACCCCGTCCAGGTCTCGCCCCTCAGAGGCCGCGGGAGGTGGATTGAGGTGATGATGCCGGCGGTTGTTACAAAGATGAAAGTCTGTTTTAATTTTTGGTTCCTCATTAAAAGGTCTTCCTGCCAAAATAGCTGTATTAAGAAACACACAAAAATCCCCGGGATGCCACGCTGGGGAGCGGGGGCGGGGGAGAAGGGGAAGAGAAAGGCCACGTGAGCTGCCGGGGGTCCCTGCGGGCGGGGGCTGGGGGGAGGATGCCCAGCGCGCCCCGTGTCCTCCAGGGCTGAAAGTCCGCGGAACCTCAGGAGCCGCGGGGCCTCAGACCTCCTGTCCTCCCTTTATAGCCCACGTGCGGGGCAGCCAGGGCCCCTCGGAAAGGTTGCCAGGTGTGGGACGGAAGACGCCGGACCTCTGCCAACCCCCGTAAGGTAATTGTTTGCCATACGCACCCCGAGGGGCAGTGATTAGAGGTATGTCTGGGGAAGGCAAGCTTTTCAGGCTTAAACAGACAGAAACAGAAATTCTGGGAGTGCGAGGAGCGGGCCAGGGCCTCGCGGGGCCCCCAGGCTGCTGGACTGGGCACGCGGAGGCGGCTCTGGGAAGGGGCCAGCGGGCCCGGGCGCGTCCTCGGGGCTGGGGCTCAGCTGCCAGCAGCTCCTGGGATGGGGCGACTTGAAGTGGAGCTGTCTGAAGAGGAGGGATGCTCCCCTGCCCCGCCCGCCCTGCGGCACACACATCGCTTCTTAGGGGTATTTTCCCCTCCAATCAGAAAAGTAATTTGTGCACATTGTAGAAAAGAGAAAAGTTAAAAGAAAATAATACCTAATCTAGTCACTTAAGAAAACCTACCACGTTGGGGGGGGGGGGGGCTGTATTTCCTTCTAGACCTTTCCTCTGTACCTAAAGAAGAAAATGAAAGAGGGCCGTGCCCTGGGCCAGGCCTTGTTCTGAGCCCTTGGCGTGCAGGCCTTTCTGGCTCCCAGCCGCAGCCCCAGAGGCAGGCGCTTCTACTTTGCACTTAAGAAAGCGGGGGCGGGGCCGCTGCCCGGCTGCCAGGGCCGCCGAGTGAGGGGTGAGTCGAGGCCACCGTCCAGGCTCCTGGCTCCAGAGACGCCCCCGAACGACCAGTCTACGCCCCCTCCCCTGAACCTTCCCAGGACACGGGCGCCTGCGTCTGTCCCGATGGTGAGAGCGTGGTTAAAGGTCTGTATTCTGCGTTGTCATTTCCTGGGGCCTGGGCGCAGCGCTCCGTAGATGTGCTCACGTCGCGGGCACGCACGACGTCGTCGACCCTCCCTCCCCGTGGGGTATTTAGAGTCTTTCCACATTCTCACCACCATCAGTACGTCTACCCCGCAGACTTGGGCTCGCACCTTTGTGGGATGTCAGGTTGCGTAGCAGCCGGGGAGCTCCCTGGTCGGGGGACGGGGGTGCCTGTCGATTGAGCAGGGCGTTCAGCGTGGCTGCACTGCGGAGCCCATGGGGTGGTGTGGCCGGCAGTGTCCTTCCACCTGTTCTGCACACAGAACTCAGATGACTCTGTCAACTCTGTCAACGCAACTGCTGAGTCACGGAGCCCAGATTCAGACCCAGGTCTACCTGGCTGCAAAGCCCACATCCTTCCCACCAGACAGCGGTGTCTCCAATCATCAACCCATTCGTTCAACCATTCATCAGTCCATTCGTTCATTCATTCACCGGTACCTCGCCAGCACCCCCTGTCCAGGCACTGAACTTTGCGTGGAATGTGTGAGTTCACTCTGAACCAGCGCACGAGGTGAGCAACGCTCCCTGCACTCAGGGAGCTTATATTCCTGTGTGAGTGTGGTGTGTGTGTGAGTGTATATGGTGTGTATGGTGTGTGGTGTGTGTGTGTAACCACAGAGAATAAGCTAGTAAGTAAATGTATAAACAAGATCAGCCCTGAGGACGTGCGGCGGGGGCACAGAAGCGGGGCACCGTGGGGGGACCCCTGGAGGGGAATTTGGGGTCCAGGATGACCCCTCCCAGAAGGCGTCATTCAAGCGGAAGCCCCTCATTCCAGGAAACACGTCCAAAGGTGTTCTGTCCTGCTCCAGGGCCTTGGCACAAGCTGTTTACTCTGAAACACCTCCTACACCTCATCTCCACTATTCAACTTGCAGGGTTCGTGGGAACTTAGTGCCTTTTCCCCAGGGATCCTCCCTGACCGCCTCGATTTCCCCTAAATTACATGCAGTCAACTCAGTTCATATCGACCCACTAGACTCAAAAGCACACAATTTGTGTAAAGAGAAGACACACCTTCCTCGACCAGTCTCAGCCAGGAGCCCCACACCAGTCATCTGGACTCAGGACAAAATGTGTGACTTAGGACCCGCTGGACGGATGGGAGGGAGATGGTCCCATGTGTCAGAATAAAGTAGGAAAACGTTTGTCTTTGCATCACAATCACGACAAAACACAAAGAGCCATATTCCTGCATTGCCTATTTACTTAATAAATCACTCATCAGACGTTTATTGAGCACCCACTACGTACAGAACTCTGCTCCATGCTGCAAACTCAACACTCCGTGAAGGCAGGATCTGGGACTTCCCTTCTGGTGACGGTGGGCTGAGCAACTTGGTGCCACACCCCCCTGAAGACAACAAAAAGGCTATTTAAAATAGAAACCACATCCCATTCAGAGCTGCAAAAAGCCAACAAGGTACTGAGGAGTTTCAAGAAAGAAACAGAATTTATATTTGGAGTAAGTCTCGCTTGGTTGTGGTGTGTAACTCTTTTTATTCATTGTTGGATTCCGTTTGCTAGTATTTTGTTGAGAATATTTGCATCTACGACCATGAGAGGCACTGGTCTGTAGTTTTCCTTTTTTTTTTTTTTTTTCCCAATGATGTCTTTAACTAGCTTTGATATTAAGGAACTGCTGACCTCATAGAATGAGACAGGAAGTGTTTCCTTGGCTCCCAGTGTCTGGCAGGGATGTAAAGAATTGGTATCATTTCCTTCTTAAAAGTTTCAGTGTCTACCAGTGAACCACCTGAACCTGGTGCTTTCTTTTTTTGCAATGTTATTAATTATTTGATTCAATTTCCGTAATAGATATGATCCATTCCATTCGTCTGTTCCATTTTGGACTTTTTTGTAGTTCCTATCTTTGAAGGAATTGGTCCATTTCATTTAGGTTATCAAATTTGGGGCATAGAGCTGTTCATACGATTCCTTTACCTTCCTTTTAATGTGCATGAGATCAGGAATGATGGCACCTCTTTCATGTCTGATGTTAATAATTCGCATCTTCTCACCTATTTTCTTGGTTTAGACCAGCTCGAGGTTTTCAATTTTATTGATCTTTTTAAAGAAACTATTTTTGGTTTCATTGGTTTTGCTTTATTGTTTTCCAGCTTTCAACTTCCGTTGATTTCTGCTCTAATTTTTATTATTTATTTACTTTTCTTCTTGCTTCAGGGTTCAATTGATCTTTTCTCTCCAGTTTTCTAAAGTGGAAGCCTAGATAATTAGCTTTAGATTTTTATTCTTTTTAAATATACTCATTAAATGCTATAAATTTCCCTCTAAGCACTGCTTTCACTGCATTCCACAAACTTTTGATGTTTTATTTTTAGTAAACTTTAAAAATCTCAGAACAGCTTTACATTTATAGGAATATTGCAAAGATGTGGAGAGTCCCCATCTATCCCTTTTCCATCACAATTAGCATCTCACATTAATGTAGTACCTTTATTACCGCTAATAAAGCAGTATGGATAGAATATTATTATCTGAAATCCATATTTTATTGAGATTTTCTTAGCTGTTAAGCAATGTCCTTTTTCTGGTCTAGGAACAGAAAGATTAGTTTTCATGCCCCCGTGGGCTCCTCTTGGGTGCGGCAGTTACTCACGCTTCCCTTGTTTTTGGTGATCTGGACAGTTTTGAAGAATACTGTCCGGTGTTTTACAGGGTGCCCTTTGACTTGCTGTACTCATTGTCCTGTAGTTCACTTTAACGTCTCCTGAGACTTATTCTTTGACCCGTGTGTTATTTGGACATCGTGTTGTTTAATCTGAAAATAATATGGACCCAGCCACTCTTCTGCTATTTGTTTCTCGTTTAATTTTATTGTGTCTGAGAACAGTCTGATTTCTATTTTTAAAAAAGTGTTACGTCATGTTTTATGGCCCAGAATGTGGTCCATTCTGGTGGATGTTCCAGGAAAACTCGGGAAGAAATGTGTATTGGGCCGTTGTTGGATAAAGCAGTCTGTAAATGTCAGTCAAATCAAGCTAACGGGTAGGCTGCTCAGTTCAACTGTGTCCTCACCATTGACTGGGTCTTTCTGTCACCAGCAGAAGAGTGTTGAAGTCTCCAGCCATCACAGGGGATTTGTCTACTTCTCCTTGCAGTTTTGCCTTGTGTATTGTGATGCTCTGTTGTTAGGTGTGTACATGCTTAGGATTGTTACATGTTTGTGGAAAATTGACCCCTTTATCTTTAAGTCATCCCCCTCTTTATCCCTGATAATTTTCTTTGTTCTGAAGTCACTTCTGTCTGAAATTATATGGTTACTTCAGCTTTCTTTTGATTAGTGTTAGTTTGATAAATCTTTCCCCAACCCTTAACTTTTCACCTCTCTGTGCCTTTATATTTAAAATGAGTTTCTTGTAGACAACATAAAGTTGGATCTTTTTTTGTTAATCCACGATGACTCTCTCTGTGTCTTTAAATTGGGAAGTTGAGATCACTCCAATCTAAAGTGATTATTGATGTAGTTGGATTCATATCTACCATGTGTGTAACTATTTTCTAACTGTTGCATTTGTTTTTAGTTTTTTTCACTCTTCTTTTTCTGCCTTTTCAGGTTTTATTTGAACATTTTATGCTACTGAACTTTATGTCCTCTCTTAGCATATTAGTTATACTCTTTTTAGCAGTTGTCCTAGATTTCTCAATATATAGTTAAATATTTGAAGTCCGCCTTCATTAATACGACACTGCTACACACACAGTGGTTAAGTTCCTACTCCCTCCTTCCCATCATTTTTGATATTGTTGTCATTTATATTAATTATCCATAAGCTATATTATCCAATACATTGTTATCATTTCAAGCAAATGGTTATCGTTTAGACCAGTGAAGAATAAAAAATAAAGACTTTTACCTTCATTCATTCTTTCTCTGATACTCTTCCTTTCTTTATGTAGATCAGGTTTACGACCTATATCATTTTCCTGCTTGCAATGAATTCCCTTAATTTTTGTCTGAGAAAGTAAAGGAAGTTGCGTAAGAACCATAACAGCCACCACAATAATAACTGTATTTTTACAATATTTTACAGCTTACAGGAGTCTTTCACTGACCTTCTTTCCCCCAGGGAGCTAATTGTTTTATCCCCGGGGTCCCCCATCTCCTACACTTTCTGTTTTGCATCTGCTGAGACTCTCCATAATTGCTGACTTATTCTGCTGTCTCTTCCACCAGACAGTGAGTCATTAAAGGCAGAGGCTGTGTCTGTTTAATTGTTTCATCTTCATAAACCTGACACAGTTTCTCAGTATTCATGTTTTTAATTAATAGACACGTTTTAGGTTTGCAGAAAAACTGAGCAGATAGCACGTAGGGTTCCCATTCGCCTCTATCCACACACTTTTTCTCTCTCAGTAACATCTTGCATGAGTGTGGCACATTTGTTACACCTAATGACCAATATTAATATATTATTAGTAACTAAAGTTCCTAGTTTATATTATTGTTCACTCTTTCTGTTGTAAATTTCTCAAGATTTTAACAAATGCATAATATCATGTACCCAGCATTACGGTATCATTCAGAGTGAGACATCTACAAATCCCCTGTGTTTCACCTGTTCATCACTCCCCTGCCCTGACAGATTCTGACAATGGCTACACTTTTACCGTCTCCATAGTTTTGCCTTTCCTAGAAAGCCAAACAATTGGAATGACACAGTCTGTAGCCCTTTCAGAGTGACTTCTTTCACTTAGAAATGCACATTTAGAGTTCTTCAATGTCTTTTCATGGCTTGATAGCTCATTGGGTTTTAATTGCTGAATAATATTTGGATGTATGGCTGTATCACACTTTGTGTATCCATTTCACCCACGGAAGGAGTTCTTAGCTGCTTCCAGTGTTTGGCAATTGGCAATTGTGAATAAAACCACTACAAACAGTTGTGGGCCTTTTTTGGCGGTTGTTCTCAACACGTTTTCACCTCCTTTGGGTAAATATCTAAGAGATTATTACTGACCATATGGTAAGAGTGTGCTTAGCTTTTTAAGAAACTGCCAAGTGTCCTCCGAAGTGGCTGTACCGCTTGCATTCCAAACCAGTGACACATGGTGGTTCCTGTTGCTCTGCAGCTTTGTCAGCATTTGGTGGTGTTGCTGTTCCAAATTTTGGCCATGCTGATAGGTGCATAGCCGGGGTATCGCATGGTTGTTTTACTCTGAAATTCTCTAATGACATATGATGCTGAAAATCTTATTTATATGCTTATTTGCCATCTGTATATCTTTTTTTTTGGTGAGATTTCTGTTCATATTTTTAGTCCATTTAAAGAAATTGTGTTGTTTGTTTTCTTAATGTTATTTTAATAACTTCGAGAAATTGAGTGAAATGATTTCTTTGTATATCTTAGATGCAAGCCCTTCACCAGATATGTATTTTGCATCAACTGTCTCCCAGTATGTGGCTTTTTTTTTCTTTTTCATTCATTTAAGAGTGTTTTTTGTAGAGTAGAAGTTTTTAGTTTCAATGAAATCCAACATCTCAATTCTTTCATGCATCATGATTTTATCTAAAATGTCATCTGCAAACCCAGGGTCACCCAGATTTTTTTCTGTGTTATCTTCTAGAAGTTTCATAGTTTTGGTTTTCACTTAGGTCTATGATCCATTTTGAATTAGATTTTTTGTTGTTGTTGTTAATGAAGGTTTGTGTCTAATTTTTGTGTGTGAATGAATGCTCAATTGCTCAGTACTATCTGTTAAAAAGACTATTAAATCTTCATTGAATTATCTTGGTTCATTTGTCAACGATCTGTTGCCTGTATCTTTGCAGGTCTGTTTCTGGGATCTATTGTGTCCCATTGATCTCTTTGTCTACTCTTCCTCTAAAATCACTGCCTCCTGACTACTGCAGCTTTATAGTGTGTCTTGAAGTCAGTCAGGTGGTGTCAGCCCTTCAACTCTGTTCTTTTTCAGTATTGTGTTGGCTATTCTGGGTCTTCACTTTTCTGTATAAAAATTAGAACCAGTTTGTGTCACCAAATAACATGATAGAATTTTGATTGGTGTTGCACTGATTCCACAGATCAAGTTAAGAAAAATTGACGTCTGAACAATATTGGCTTCTCCTACCCATGCAGGTGGAATCTTGCTCCATTTATTTTTATCTTTGATTTCCTTCATCAGTTTTGCTGTTTTCCTCACATCATATAAATCCTATATAAATTTTGTTAGTTTTGTATGCAGTATTTCATTTTTTTTGGTGCTAATGTAATGATATTGTGTTTTTAATGTCAAATTCAAACTGTCCATCACTCTTACAGAAAGAAAGCAATCGACTTTCTCATACTAACCTTTTATTGTGTAACCTTTCTTTATTGCTTTATTGTTTGTTAGTTCCAAGATGTGTGCGTGTGTATGTGTGTTTGTGTGTTTCTCTAAAATTTTCTGCATAGACAATCATTTCATCTGTAAGCAAGGATGATTTTATTTTGTCTTTCCCAATCTGTATACTTTTATTTCTTTTTCTTGTCTTATTGCATTAGCCAGGACTCCCCATAGAGTGTGGAATAGAAGTGGTGAGGAACTGGATTTGATGACTAGTTGTGGGCACAGAGTTGTTCATCATATCCCTTTATGATCTTTTTTAACATCCATGGGATCATTAGTGATGATTACTCTTTCATTTCAGATGTCAGTAACTTGTGTCTATCTTTATTTCTTGTTTAGCCTAACTAGAGGTTTATCACTTGTATTAATCCTTTCCAAGAACCAGCTTTTAGTTTCACTGATTTTTCTCTAGTTCCTATTTTCAATTTTATTGATTTCTGCAATTTTTATTTCTTTCCTTTTGCTTATGTTACTCTTCTTTTAAGAGTTTCCTAAGGTAGTAGCTTAGATTATTGATGGAAAATAATCTTCTTTCCTAATACATGCATTCCATGCCATAAAATTTCCTCTAAGCATTTAGAAATATTTAAATTTTTTTCTTTAGACTTGTTTGATCCATATGTTATTTAGCAGTGTGTTGTTTACTCCAAATATTTTGAGATTTTCCAGCTAGCTTTTTGTTATTGATTTCATACTTAATTCCATTGTGGTGTGCAAGGATGCTTTCTATGATTTATATTCTTTTAAATTTGTTAAGGTGTGTTTTATGGTCCAGGATGTCCATCCTGGTTAACGTCCCATGTGAGCTTGAGAAGAATGTGTATTCTGCTGTTGTTGGGTGAAGTCTTTTATAAATGCCAATTAGGTCCAGTTGATAGATAGCGCTGTTCAGTTCAACTACGTCCTTTCTGATTTTGTACCTGCGGGACCTATCAATTATGATAGGGCGGTGTTGAAGTCTCTAACTCTAGTAGTGAATTTGTCTATTTCTCCTTGTAGTTCTATAAGTTTTTGCCTCACATATTTTGACATGGTTGTTAAGTATATACACATTAAAGATTCTTAAGTATTTATGGAAAATTGATCCCTACATTATTATGTAAAACCTCTCTTTATTCCTGACACTTTTTACTATTCTGAAGTCTGCTTTGTCTAAAACTAATACAGCTACCTAGGCTTTCTTTTGATCAGTGTTATCCTGGTATATCTTTCTACACCCTTTGATTTTTCATGCATCTGTGTCTTTATGTTTAAAATGGGTCTCATATATAATATGTAGTTGGATTTTTTTCATCAACTCTGACAAGTATCGGCCTTTTAATTCAGACTATTCACATTTAAAGTGATTATTGATATAGTTGGATTAATATCCACCATGTTTAACACTGTTTTCTATTCATCACATTTGTCAGTTGTTTCCATTTTTAAAAATCTTCTCCTCATTTCCTCCTTTCTCTGGTTTCAATTGCACATTTTATGATTCCACTTTTGTTCTCTGTTAGCATATCAATTACATTTTAAAAAAATTTAGTGACTTTCCTAGAGTTTGAAGCATACATTTACGACTGATCTAAGGCCACCCTCAGACTACATTATGCTATCACTTCACAGGTTGCACAGGTTCCTTATAACAGAATGTTCTGAATTCTCCCCTCCCACTTTTCATAACATTGCTGTGATTCATTTCATTTATTCATATGCTATAATCACTCAATGCATTGTTGCTTTTATGAATTTGAACAGTTATTTCTTAAACAAATTAAGAAAAATAAGGAATTTTATCTTACCTTCATTCTTTCTCTGATGCTCTTCAACTATGTAGATCTGAATTTCTGACATATAATTTTTCTTGTCTCTGGAGAACATCTTGCATTCTTGAAGGGCAGGACTTCTGTTGACAAATCCTCTCATTTTTTGTTGTTTGAAGAAGTATTTCTCCTTCACAGTTGAAAGATAATTGTGCTGAGTGCACTAATCTAGGTTGCTAGGTTCTGCCTTCAACACCTTAAATATTTGACTCCAATCTCTTCTTATATGCATGGTTTCTGATGAGAAGTCTGATGTAATTCATATCCTTGTTCCTCAAAAGGATAGGGTTTTTTCTCTCTAGGTTATTTCAAGATTTTCTCTCTGTCTTTGGTTTCCTACTGTTTGAATATAATATGCCTATGTGTAGTTTTTGGTATTTATCCTAGTTGGTGCTCTCTATGCTTCCTGCATCTGTGGTTTGATGTCTATTAATAATTTTGGAAAATTCTTAGCTATCATTACTTCAAATATTTCATATTGTCTCGCCTCTCTCTTTCTTATCTTTCTGCTATTCCCTTTACACATATCCAACTCCTTTTGTAATTGTTTTACATTTCTTGGATATTCTGTTACCTTTTTTTTCATACTTTTTTTCCTCTTCCTAATTCAGTTTTCAAGACCATCTATTCTTTCTTTGGCTGTGTCTGCTCTATTCTGATAGCCTACCAAAGGCATTTCTGTATTTTGGTTAAAATATTTCTGATTCCTGTCACTTCCCTTTGATTCTTTCTCAGACTTTCCATCTCTTTCTTTAAATTGCCCATCTGTTCTTGAGTGTTGTCTCCTTTTTCCCTTAGAGACTTTAACATATTAACCATAGATATTTTAAATTCCAAGTCTGATAATCCCAACATCTGTGTAATATCTGAGTTTGGTTTTGATGTTTAACTTTGTTTCTTCAGACTGTCTTTCCTTATCTTTTGGCAAGACTTTCAACTTTTTGTTCTTCCTGAAAGCTGTAAATGCTGGATCTGGTCATAGGAACTGAGGACATCAAGCTTTAGTGTAAGTTTTTATGTTGCTCTGCCTGTGAGTGGTGCTCCCTGATGTGCCAGATATTCTGATTTTTTTGTTTGTTGTTTCCTCTCCCTGTTGTCTTGGGTTTACTTAACAATTCCTTGTTAAACAGAGTCTGTACTTTGCAGCTATTTCTATTGTAACCCCTGCTATCATATTGGAGTCCTGTTGGTGGTAAGTTGTCAGGTAGGGGCAGTGTTCTATGGTTTTAGGATTAAATTTTAGGTTTTATTATTGTGCCTAAGTTCTTGAGCTATGACCCTCAGAAGTGTTTTTAGTCTTTTTTATTCCTGCCTTAGTGAGACAAGAGGGCTAGGGGTCAGATAAAGCCCTGGTAAAGCGATTTCCCTTGAGGCCAGGCTTCATGCAGAAAGAGAACCTACTGGGTATATTTGGTTACTTTTCTCCTGTCCTTCCCTGATGCATAATATTTCTTTGATCTTCAGATCTTCAGTCTGAGACCCAGTTGGGGCTCCTGGCGGAATAGTCTACAAAAGACTGGGCCCCCAGCAAGCCCTCGCTCAGCCTCCAGAGATTCTTCAATCACTGTTTAAGCATTCTGCCAATTCCTGTCTCTGCTGGCTTCTGCTCCCAGCAAGCTGGTCTCAGCTGCAATTCTCTGCATCCCCTGTCTGTCTCTCCAGTTTGCCCTGGGACCTCAATTCTCTGATGGAGCTAAGCTGTTGATTTTCAGTTTGCTCAGTTTTTTCATGTTGTGAGACAGGAGTGATGACCTCCAAGCTCTTTTCATGTTGGAGGTGAAGCTGGTAGTCTCTCCGTGTATTTACAAAGGCACCACATGTAATCACACCAGCCCAGCAGGTGCCTCCCTACAGCCCCCTGGTAGGAGGAGAGAGATGCTTATGACTGGTCCCAGGTTCCTTGCTGGTGACCTCCTGCCCTCCTGCCTTCCTGGCCTGATGGAGGGATGGGGGCAGAATACCATGAACACTGCAGCAAATGGTAGAGCTCACAGGCTGATTACAATATCGTTGCTGCTAGGACGTCTTTCTCAGGGTCTAATTCTGTCCCAGTGCTTCCTCAGCTAAGCAAGCGTCGGCCGTAATTTAAAGGCTGCAGGATCTGTCTGACTGCGTCCGTATGTGATAGGAGGCGGAAGGAGTCAGGATCCCTCCCCAGGGTCCACCAGACCTGCTCCGCAGGAGGATTGCTCTTGGGCACTAGGGGAGGGAAGCCACAGTGGCTGAGTGCTGTGACTTCTGTCTGAGTGGTGGCCTGTGATTGGTGCTGCCCAGCTGGTGGGTCTTGTGTGGGTGACCCCTTGGCTCCTGGCCGCGCTCCTGCTCCCACGTCCAAGGTGTCACAGTCCCTTACCCGCACGGCTGCTACAGCCTCTGTACAGGTCACCTGCCCTCCTGCCCGCCACCCTAATTATTACACTGCAGTCAGGGCAACCTTTAAGAGGAAAGATTGGCTACCGCTATTGACCATACTCACACCTCCAAGAGCCTCCCACACTCCTGAACTGGAATACGAGCTCCCTCCCTGGTCGCTGAGGCCTCACGCATTTTGCCTGCCCTCCTGTGTTCTGACCACACGGCATCCCTGCCTCTCCTCAAACCCTCCAAGCTCTCTGCCCCTGACATTTTCCCAACCTGGCCCAATGCCCAAAGCAGCCTTCCCTCGGCCTCTGTGCACCTGGCCCCTGGTCTACATTGCTCTCTGCTCCCACATCCCACCCCAGAGCTGCCCTATCTTTACCGTTCTGGATGTCCTCAGCCTTCCCCCTTGGGCCTCGTGCAGAAAGAAAGCAACCACATTTATCACGTATTTCAAGAGACAGCAGTAAAGCCAGCCTGGGCCCTCAGGTGGGGGCCCTGAGTCACACCCGTGCCTTGTATATGTGTTTACTTGTTTTCTTTAATGTCTCTTTCTCTTTTCCTTCAGCAAACAAATGTCTATCTGCTCATCTCTGTGTTCTCAGCACCTAAAGTGTCTCTGACCCACTGCAGACCTTCAGAACCTATTTACTGAATAAAAGTATGAAGCTGGCCATGTTGCTGTCCTTTGGGGTGGCTGGAACCCAACAAGGGACAAGACCTCGAAGGTTGGGGTGGGTCCCAGGGATGGGGGTGCCCCATGCTCCCTGCAGGGACTTCCACATCTCCCTCTGGAGGGCACAGAGGATGCCGTCTTCAGACCCCCGAGTGGAGAAGGCAGAAGAAAAATGCCAGATTCTGGGTGGGGGCAGGAGAGTGGGGGAGAATGTTAAGCCAATAAAAACCCCTTTTATATTTGTGGCTGTAAAACTTTACAGAGATTTCTCAACACACGACATGAATAATAACCACACTTTCTTTTCAGTAATTGCCAAGCCAACAACGCCCGCGAGGCCCTTTGCGGGCAGGATAATCCCTGGGCGCTGGCCCCGGGCAGGAGGCCCTGCGGAAGGCGCTCCGTGTCCAGACGGGCCTGGGAATCGGGCAGCCGCTTTCAGGGGGAGCCAGCTGGGCACCTGCCCGCCTCGGCCTCCTCGACAGGCCCAGCAGCCTGGCCACAGCAGCCCCCAGCGGCAGGGGTGGATTGCTCCGGCCTGTTCCAGAACCTTCTCTTCCCCAGACCGACTGGGGGTGGATCTGAGATGATCTCGTGCCTGTGTGGGGCTCGATTCTCCCACCACTGGCCGGGACGGGGGTGTGGGGAGCAAGCCCCTCCCAGCTCTGGGCCTCGTGCTCTCAGCTGTTGAAGGAGGGAGGGGGCCGGGGGACTTAGCTCAGGGAACTCAGTCCACACAGGGAGCTCCAGCCCTGCAGGGGCGGCTGATGGGCAGAAAGCTGGGGTCCGGGCCTGGGGTGGGGATGGTCAGGGGTCAGGGGGCTAGGACCAGAGCTGGGAGAAAACACGCTCCTCCGTTCTTCCTCCTCCCCTTACGAGCCCGTCCCTCTGGCCCACAGATCAGCCAGTTCCTCGAATTTCTGTAGATCAGGCTCACTACACAAGGAGTAAACTTAGGGGTCTCTTTCCCGCTCCATCCTACATCCACTTTCAGTTCCCGGGATGTCACAGCTTGCCTGTACCCGGCACCTGAGCTCTGTGGCAGCCCCTCACGCAGGTGAGGATTTATGCTGCGACACCCAGGTGCGGGCTTGTGGGTTCTGACACCCGGGCTGCGGGGCTGGCCGCGCGTCCTGCACCAGCCCTGCTCCCCTCCCCCCACCCCCCACCCCGACCCAGGCCGCAGCTCACCCGACAGCTGGGGAGGCAGCGGCGGGGAGGAGACGGACGTGTGCAGGTTCACGGGTGTCCTGTCCCCGGGCCAGGGCTGCTTCCACGGCCGGCACAGGGAACAGGGCAGGCGCCGTTCTCCCCGACGGCCTGGGGCTAGGTGCACGCGTGCGTGTGTGAGGGTGTACGTGTGTGCATACTTGCGTGTGAGTGTGCATGTATGCATGTGTTTGTGTGTGTGCATATATGTGTGTGTGCATATGTACACACACGTTTCCGTGTGCGCACGTCTCAGCAGAGAAAGGGAGGACAGCCACATCTGGGAAGCCCATCTGGGTGGTTACCTGGCAGGCGAGTGTCCCACGCCGAGCACCCGCCCCAACAAACACTCGCCCTGTCACTGTCCCCAGGGCTGCTTCCTGCCACTGTCCCCACCTGGGGGCCCGGGGTCTCCTGGCCCAGGGCTGGCCCTCCTTCCTAGGTCCTCAGAGTGACCCATCTGCCTTTCGGGCTGGCTCCTGAGCCCGCGTGCCCTCGTCTGGCCTCCCTGGCGCCCGAGGTCTCTGGAGTCTGCTAGTCGAGCAGCTCCTACCCTCTCATTGGGCCCAGAGCCCGGGGGCCTGTGCTGGTCTGCCTCGCAGAGACCCAGGCCCGGCGGTGGTCCCCTCACCACCTTAGAGAGGCCGTGAGCTCCCTGGTGACGGGGAGGGGCCACCTCGTGCTTCCTGGCCCCCCCCCACCTCGTCCATGGGAAAAGCCCTTCAGAAACATGGACTTGGCTGAAGACTCAGGCAGAACTGGACGCACGTCCTTTCTCCCACCCTCTGCCTTGTTTGTACTCCCCGTGGTCCCAACGGGAACAGTTCCCAATGTCAGCAAAGGGTCATCCGTGCCACGCAGCCTGCAGGGAGTGGCAGCACATGCTCCATGGCTGGTCCTTCCAAGACACGTGGCCTCCCTCTGTGGACAGGACCTCGAGTGGGACCCAGGCTCCCCACTGCAGCCGGGCAGCCGGAGGCCCTTTGAGGCTTCCCTTTGGACCCTCTTGGCACAGCCTCTGCTCCCCAAGCCTCAGACCTGAATGCACACGGAGGCCCAGCCCAGGTTCCATGATTTCCAGGTGAGCCTGCAAGTGGCAAACGCCCCCTCCGGTGCGTTTTTGTGACAGGCTCCTCCCCTGAGAGGGACGTGTCCCAGGCTCCTCCGTGTGTGGTCCTTCCTCCTGCCCATGAGTGGATAACGTTCCGTGGTCTGGATGGACCGCCGTCTGCTCACCCAACCCCCGGATGGACACGGGGGCCGTCTCCCCTTCCCGCAGCCGCGAACCTGTGCGTGCACGTGCGTGTTTCCCTCTCAGCTGCACTCACAAGGAGCACACGTGCTCCTGAGCCCCGGGAAGGACGCCGGCTCCTTACAGACCCACCCACTCTGTCCCCAGCAGCTGCACATCTGCTGCATCGGGCACCGGGTCTGCCCACGATGTATCAAAAGACCCCCGACCAGAGGCCACCCGGAGGCTGCAGCGGGTTGTGCTGTCGTGTACGATGCGCAGGTGAGTTTCCCACCCGCCCCCGGTTCTGTGCCTTCTGTTCTGGTGTTTTCTCGCCTCGTGCTTGCAGAGAAGGTGGTTAAAAGCAGACTCATCGCAGGGCGTCGCTCGGGAGAGGGAGAGGCTCTTCATCATCCACCCGTGACAGATGGATGGGAGCTAATTTCCTTCCCTGTGTTCTAACAAAGCGCTGGGCTCACAACACCTCTCTTATTTGTCAAAGGGAAGAACACTGGGCCTCGTGTCACCCCCTGCGTGTGGGATCCGGTCCACGTCGCCAGACTCGCAGGAGCCTCACGTTCGTTACCCGCGCACGCGTCCGATGAAATATTCACGCGGTGTCGCCTCCCCGGCGAGCAGCAGACTCCCGCGGTGCTGCGTAGAGCAGGGAGGAGGGCACTGCCAGACACCAACACCGCATGGCGCCCCATAAACAAGAGGCTTCCGAGACACGGGACGTCAAGGCCAGAACTCATCTCTCACGCGTTAAAGGCACAAGCCCTGAAGAGCATCGCCGTGGGTGGGGGCCTCCCACGCTTGACACCCTTGTCTGCAACTAACATAAGGTGCTGCACCCCGAGGCAGGTCCGCACCCCTCCCAGCCTGGGGTCCTGGAAAAGCCAGGCTGCACGTCGGCTGTGTTACCGAACAAGATGACGATCGGCTCCGGGAAGCTGGGGAAGGCGGGCACTGCCTCGTTTCAGGTCTGCCCTGTGTGCCCAGAACCGCAGTCTCTGGTGCCAGACACGCGGAGCTGCTTCCTCCTGCACAGAGACCTAGAAGGGTTAGGAGGCCACGGCTCGTGCCTTTGGAGGGCTCTCTCCCTGGCAGCCTCCCCACGACTTCTCCTTTCCCGCACCCTCTGCACTGTCCACCCCACCCCCAGGAAAGTCTGGGGCCAGCCCAGATGAGGACGGAGCATCCACATGCTGAGGCTTCCTTTCCTTCATCCTCTTCTTATGGGTGGACCTCACATATCCATCTCTGCTGTCACTGCCTCTGAGCCCAGACTCCTCCCTACCAAGCTTTGCAAACAGGCCTTCTTAACTAAACAAAGATGACAAGTGAGAGCAGCCCGCATGCTATCTGTGGCTTAGAGTGTATTCTCTGCAAAGGTAACTGGGAGATCAAATGACTGCGTGTTCATTTGACAGGGAGCACCTGAGCACTTGGCATGGGGAAGGTGCTGTGCTTGGCACCCTGGGCGCCTAACAACAAAGAAGACACCATCCCAGGGCAGTGGGGCTTGTGGTCCAGTGGGAGAGGATCCACTGTGGCCAGGGTATAATGGAAAAGGTGAGGACATGAAGGAAAGATGCATAAACTCTGAAGAGAGGAGAAAGAATGCACCCGTGTTGGGGATATTTAAACTGGGTTTTGAAGGATGAATAGGAGTTCATCAGGTAGAGTCTGTAGCATCTTCAAAGGCTTAGAGGTACAAAGCAGAACAAGAAGTTCAGTGCTTTGCAGGTGGTGGCTGGGGAGGCTGCAGGCAGGTGTGTGTGGAGGGAGGGTGTGTGAGAGACGGGCAAAGTATTGATAATTAAGGGGTTTGTGAATAATGGAAAATCATTTTAAGTTTATAAACAGGACTGACATGATCATAGTGATGTTTTAGAAAAGTTGATTTGGTAGCGGCCTTGAGGCTTCTCCAGGGCGATGCACTAACCATGGACTGTCAGTGACCTCGGAGGGGGTTTCCCTGCTCAGTGTCTGGGTCCTGTTCCAGACTCATCACCTCTGGACACCCGCAGCTCCACTCCAGGCTGACGGTCTGGACTGTGCTTGGAGAACCCACAAGGGGAGCACACCCCGCATCCCAGAGCCCCCCACCTGTGGATCCCTCGGCCCCCTGAGAGGCAATCAGAAGGGCGGCCCCTGCAGGGACTGTTACCTGGTTAAGGGCACGTGGTGGTGACCCGCCGACGGCCTTTCTCTCCCCTCCTCCCGTGCTTCTTCCCAGTCCTGCCTCTGCGTCCAAATTTCTTCGGGGCAGGCGAGAGGAAAGCGATTTAAACCAGGTTAAAGCAGCCCTGCAGGTCTCAAGGTAAAGGCACTTCGGGGCTCCCACCCCTCTTTCCCTCTGCCCACCTCACTCCCATCTCTTCCTCTTGGCTCGTTTCTGTCGTTCTCCTGGGAGAGGACTGGGCCTCCTCTAAGCCAGACAACACGATGGCAAGCAGAGCTGAGCTGTCACCTTTGCGCAGCCAGAGAGGAAAGACAGCCCTCTCTGAGATCCAGTTTGCAAAAGCCCTAGAGATCTCAGGTTGGTCTGACTTGCCTCACGGGCCCCCCCACTGGACTGCAGGCTCCCGGGACTGAGATGCTGGAAGGGCCCTGCATGGACAGTTTGCAGAGAATAGAGTCACTGAGCCTCTTAGGGCATGTGTGTGTGTGTGTGTGTCTGTGTGTGGGTGTAAGTGTGTATGTGCGGGGGACAAAGACTTGGTCTGGTCATCCTCTCTGGGAGCCAGGCATCCAGATGTCTGTACCTCATGCTAATTTCAGCTCATCCACCACTGTGTGTGAATTACACGCAGTTAAAACAGGGCAGCGAGGCCTTTGGCAAACGAGCTTGGACTCGGGGCAGCAGGTTGGGAGTGCTGGGTCCTGCCGGCTCGTGGGTGCTGCGAGTCCCGATTCTGCGTGAGCAGCGGGCAGACCCCTGGGAACCTGGGGTACCGTGAACCTCTGGGATTTTCCAGGAAGTTCCCGGATTTTCTCCCACACACTCTGGTCATAGTGGTCTTGTCATAAAGTTAATGAGAACAGGGGGAGAAAGAAAAGAACTTCGATTTATTTTATTTTATTTTTTTTCCAATTTGTAAAATCACGCCCTCTGAGAGCACATTGCCTCAGGCTCGAGCATGAAATTTAAAAATATTCAATTTAAAACCCAGCGCGGCTTTCCCGGGGCTGGGGTGAGCGGCGCTGCTCTGGAGGCAGCCACGCTGGGGCGGGCGGAAACCAGGGCTGGCGGAGCCACGGGCCTGCGGCTGCACGGGGACCACAGGGCCAGGTGCGTGAGCGCTCAGGCGAGCAGGGCCACAGTGCACAGCCGGGCGAGGCGGCCGCCTTGGGTCAGTGCTAATTGGAGGCTGGCAAACGGTCAGGCTTCACAGTCAAGGGTGTGTAAACAGAGGGGCGGACGAGGTTTGCTGAGAGTGGGTGAGAAGGTCTGGGCGTGCCTCCTCGTCCAGGAAGCCCTCCCTGCAGCTTTGTCCTCTCTTCTGCTCTCCGGGTGCTGGGCTGGGTCGGGAGCAGTCGGGACGGCACCCAGGTGGCTGTGGTTTCCGTCCTGGGAGACGAAGCGCCGCTGATCCGCAGAGGAGTTCCTGTTGTCATCATCCTCATCCAAGATGGCTGAGGACCCCTTTCATTCTGGGTGACGTCCTTGTTGTGGTTGAATTGGGAGCCCTGCCCCAAATTCAAATGCTCGGTCCTAACCCCCAGAACCTCCAAATGTGACCTTACTTGGGTCCTTGCAAATGTCATTGGTTAAGATGAGGTCTGTAGGGTGGGCCCTGAACCAGTATGGCCAGAGTCCTCATCAAAAGAGGAAATCTGGACACAGAGATATGCATGGGGCAGAAGGCCACGGGCTGAGGCTACAGAAGCGGCCACTCGAGTGACCCTTCTACAGGCCAAGGAGCGCCAGAGACGGCAGCAAACCAGCAGACGCTGGGAGAGGGGCCTGGAGCTGGTTCCCCTCCGGCCCTCAGAGGGGACCAACCCTGCCGATACCTTGATCTCAGGCCTCCAGAGCAGTGGGAATAAATTCAGGTGGTTTAAGCCACCCAGTCCAGGGCTTTGCTACAATAGCCCCAGGAAACAAACACAGCCCTGTCGTGATCAAAAGAGCAGGCACTTCCCAAGTGCCGGGAGATTTCCACAAGCACCACACGTGCCAGCAGAGAAGGAAGTATCCACGTTCTGCGGAGAACGCGGAGGCTCACGGGTGCCGAGGACGAAAAGGCTCACCGCGGGTGGAGACTGGAGTCTGCGTGGTTTTGGGCCCCCAAAGCTGAGGCACCTTTGCTCTGCCCTCCCCCAGGTCAAGCCGCTGCCCGCGGGGGATCCAGGACCCGGGTGAGGGAGGCCACCCACAGCCTGGGTGGCGGGTGTTTCCTTACGTTTGTTCTTTTCCTATCGAAGCGCATCCTTCTTAGGTGTGCAGATCTGCAGAGTCTGAAAAAAGAACACAGGAACACAAGCACTGCTACAGCCGGGATACGGAACATTCCATTATCCAAAAACTGCCCTCGAGCCCCCTGTGGTCAGCCCTCACCTGACGCCCAGGCTGTGGCCACCGCCGACGGTTTTGTCTTTTCTGGGACGTCGTATTAGAGAATCGTACAGCTTGTCGCCCTTTGAGTCTGGCTTCTCCCACGCACCGTGACGCTGTGAGAGTCACGCGTGTTGCTGAAGGTACCAGCAGCTTGTTCCACATTCGTGGCTTCGTGGTGTTCCCGCGTGTAGAGGCACTGCTGTGTGTTGAACCATCCAGCAGTTGATGGACGCCTGGGTTGCTTCCCATGCTTGGCTATTTTCAGTAAATGCTGCTATGAATATTGCATACATATTTATGTACAAACGTACAACTTCCTCTCCCCTGGGTAACTATCTACCAAAAGGGCTGGAACCACGCGGTGGTGGGAAGAGTGTATATTTCAGTTTTATGAAATCCATCCAGCTGGTTCCTCAAGTGACGGTGCCGTCGTGTGTACCCCCAGCCGCTCCATCGTCACCGGCACTTGGTTTTGTCTGTGTTTTTGTTTCTAGTCCCTGTTGGGTGTGTGGATGGTATCTCATCCTGAGGTCAGTTTGCATCTCCCTAATGACAGGTAGTGTTAGGTACATTTTCACATGCCTGTTAACCTCGTGTATCTCTTCTTTGGTGAACTTTCTGTTCAAACCCTGAGCCTGTTGTCCATTGGGTTTTTCTTGTTATTGTTACTGAGCTGTAGGACTTCTTTGTATATACTGGACACAAGTTCCTTATCAGATACGTGATCTGCCAATATTTTCTTCCAGTCTGTGGCCTGTCTTCATCACCTTGGAGGTGTCTGTGGAAAAGCAGAAGCTGTTACTGTTGATGAAGGTCAAGTCTCTTCAATGGATTATGGTTTTGGTGTCATGTCTAATGAAACTGAGGTCAACCCGGGAGGGTGTCTCCCTTTGCTGGGGGAGACCCACAGTCACCTCGGGGCCGCGCTCGTAACCTTAGGAGTCTCTCCCCTAACCCCTCGCCCCGTCGAGCACCCTCCCACGGCCCCGGTAGGACGTGTGACTTCTGCCTCCCGAAGGCTTAGATGGACTAGGGTCGCATTTGGATTGAAGTGTGTGCCTTCCTCTGAAGGTTTACTGCCCATTCTATCTGCATTCTATTGGTGAGTTATACACTTCACTCGTCAATATAAATTACCAGCAGCTATGCAGTGGCTCAGATGTCACAAATAATAGCGTGTCGGAGACTCAAAAATGTGCCCAATTAGAACACTGTCTGCCTCCCACTGCTCAAGACTTAGGAGAAAATTTAAGTACAAATATTAAGTAGCCTTTTAACGTTAAGCCCAAACTTTGCATGCTCAAATAGAAAAAAATGAATGTTTGCATCCCTTCGCCTTGCAATTCACATTTTACTGAAAGCACTCTCACGCCCCGTTCCGGCAAAGTTTGCCTTCCTTGGCCGCTGAGCCTGACCTGGCCCTCCCTGGAAAGACAGGCTCCTCAGGACCATCTGCTGAGAGTCAGTCCTGCCATGCCTGTCCCACGCCCTTGTGTTTAAGTGAGCAGAGCCAGTCCCACACATGCAGCACTTAGAAACCTCCATGCAGGTCCCCAGCCTCTAGGGCAGTTTTCCCAGAGAAAGCGATGGTCCTGGAACAGCTGAGGTCAAGGTCATTGTGGCCAAATGGTTCAGTGTCGCATGAGAGCTGGTGTGAGACAGAGGACACAGAGAGAGAGATTTTCTGGTTTCAGCCTAGTTGGAGGCTGGTCAGTGGGTCCCATGGTCTAGGGCCCATGGCCCTGGGATAATCTTCCTGCAGGCAGGTGATGTGAACTGAAAAAAATGCATGACCTAAAAGGTGCGAGTTATGTATTATTCAGCAGAATTCTTGAGGACTGGAGCCCGGGACACAGCCTCTCAGATCACTCTGAAGGACCTGCTCGGAAGAGGTACCGGGGGAGCCAGGATGTATAGGGGTTTTTGCAACAAAAACAAGGTCGTTGAAAGATCAGAAGATTACTGTTAATTAAAAAAAAAAAAAAACAGACATCTCAATGAATTTAGCACTTTTCTTTGCTTGAGAAGATGCAGGAGTCGGGGCTCACTGAAATCACGCCTTTGATCTGCACCCTAGCCATCTAGGGCCGTTATCCTGTTTTTTCTCCATCCTGAATGCCATCAGGCCTCCCCCGTGGGCAGCTGCAGTGGCTGAAGGCTAGATGCCGCAGCATCCCTTATTTACTTATAGGGCAGGCGACACTTTCAGTCCATAGTCATTATGACCACGGGTCCTTAGCCTGTCTGGGGAGGGGACCGAACCCACCTGTGCAGAAACCTGCAGCATGCCCCCCACCCTCAGTCACCTCCTCTGGCCCGAGGCGCCTTTTATCATCCGACTCGGTGAAGACACAGTCCCTGTTCCCCACGGAGCCCCAGTCCCTGGCACCTGCCGCCCCCGCCCTTCCTCAAGAACAGGCTTGGCCGCTCTCACCTAGCTGGCCTCGGCAGGTGCCTCTTGCTCTGGAATTGCCGCGGCCTCTGACACGCTCTGCCCGAGAGTCCCCCTCACCAGATTCCCGAGAAGACCCTGCCTCGATGCCACCCCCGCCCCAGGAGACTGCGGACGGGTGCCTGGGCCGTGAGCTCCTCCCGCCGCTGTCTGTCCTCGGTCTTTGACGGCCGGGGCCTCGACTCTGTGATGCTTCTGTGGTGGCAGCAGAGCCCTTTCTTGCCGTCACGTCATTTTCTGCCCCGAGAGAGATGTCTCCGTTGCTCCCCTCCCCAGTCCAGGAAGCCGGAACCATCATGTTTTAAACCTGCGGTTGGAGATCCCCTTGTCCTCCTCCTGCAGGAGCGCTAGTGAGGGGTCGTGAGGATTTCCTGCTCTGCACTTGCTTTCGATGTGGGGGCTCCCATGTGCTCCCTTTGCCTCCCCCAGACTCTGCACTTGGTTCTCCATCAGCAGATGCGTGTTCAGGAGCCTGGGGTCTGGGCGGATCATCCGGGGTTCTCACAAGGCTGGCTCTCCTTCTCCTGGCTGGGCTGGGAGCCACATGTACCCCAAGACTGGCCTTGACCCCTGTGGGAGGGGACAGCAGGCCTCCTCCCTTCCCCCATACTCCCGGGCCTGTGCACACAGATCACACCCCACCTGCAACCCGTGCACAGAGCAACCGTGTCACTGTCACCCCCCTCCCACCCATTGGGTGGCAACACATGCTTGTCACAGTTGCCCCCACATCAGAAGGAGTCTCTCCTGAGCCCTTGCTTGGGGGGCTCGGTTTCAGGGGTGCTGTTCTCTGGGGGGGTGTGGTTATCCCTGGGATCCGCCCTCTAAGTTTCTGCGTCTCTTTCTCTGTTGATTTCTTGCATCAGAGAAAGAGCATTCTGGTCCTACTTGCAACAAAAGACTCCCCCTTTCCCATCCTGTCTTTAAGAGAACTACCTGTGGTGTATATTCTTCGTACTGTCAAGTTTTCCCCTTAGGGGAGTCCCTCTCTTCCATCAGAACCTAACACTCACCCCACTTTCTCTCTCTCACCCAGATCTCAAACCATCCTCTGCTCACCTGGACACCCTGGCAGTTCCTTGATCTGACCCCGAGCTTCTTCCTGGTTCTGATGCATCAAATCCGTAAGTCAGAGGCTTCCCGTTGTGGGATTTGGACCGACAGTGAACTACATCCCTAATGCAGGACTCCTCCCACCCCCACAATCCTTCTTAATCCCATTCATGAAAGCACTCACACGGCTTTCACAATTACAAATCCAGAACCTCCTTGAGACGGTGCTGTAGGAGACTCATCCAGGAGTCTGTGGATGTGGTAAGAAGCCATTCCGGCCCCTCTTTGGCTCCAGGTATTTTTCAGAACAAGACAAAGAGGGGGTGGGGATTGGGCAGGTACCCTGTGTCCCTCCATGCCTCTCCTCACAGCCTAGAGGCTCCAGCCTCACTCATTAGTTCTGCGTAACCCACACACCATGTGGCTGCCGTTGTGTCTCTAGGTCCAGAAGGGCAGGTACTTACGCTCAGTGCGACTGAGGTGCATCTCTGAGGACCTCACTCTGTGCCCCTCGCTCTTCTAACCTCTGACACGGAAGATCCTGCAAACCAGGCTGTGGAGATGCTGTGTCCGTGCAGGTGAGGGTCAGCCATTGAGGCCAGGAGACCAGGGCACATCGTGGTGGCGAATCCTCAGTCAGTGTCCAGTCCCCTCCTGCCACCCCAGCCACACCAGAAGTCATGGTGGCCCCATTGTTCCTCTGCTTTCTCGATGCCAGTCTAGCTGTCAAGGGTCATGACCAAAGTCTCCTGGAAAATGTACTGCATGTAGGGGTTTGAGGAGAAAACAACTGGGTGTCTTTCTCTTGATAAATCCTAAGACAATCGAGGGGTAATCAAAGGATGCTTTTCCTAGAGTCTTGCCAGTGTGGGAAGAGCCTGCCATGGTGAGCAGGGCACAGGCAGGAGAGGAGGACAGAAGTCTTTCACCAGGAGGATCTGGAGAGCAGAGAGGGCAGGCCCCACGGAGCACAGCTTTGCACCTGGACCTTTCCCTTGTCAGCATGGCTGATGGGGCATCCAGACGCCCCCACCCCACCCACTGGGTAGGTGCTTACCCTGGCAGAGAGGGCTGGGAGGCTCCTGAGGGATGCTGGTGGAAGCTTCCTGGGGAAACGTAAAGGTTCCCCACAACCAGACTCTGTCCGGGGGTCCAGGGAACCCTCGATTGTGTCCTAAGCTCTGAGCAGCCCTTCTTCCCACCAAGATCCCTTGGTTCTGGAAAGGGACACAGTCATGGCTCCCTCGGAATCCTTCCCCTGTTGTCTCCTCCATCCCTCACTGTCATCCCCGGGCAACATCCCCTCCTGCCAGAGTCTGCCTCCAGTGAAGGATCAGAGAGAGAAGACCTCTACGTTGTTTGATGAGTGTGTTTGGTGCAGGCAGTGGTTTGGGTCCGGTTTTGAGGCGCTACGGAGAATCTGCGCAGTTCTGTCCAGGGCTCCCGTAGTGCAGGGGCGGAGGTGGGCTGCGCAGCCTGGCTGGAGGCCCGGAGGGGCTCTTTGCTGAATCTGCTCCCTTTCAGCAGTCAGGTCAAGAGAAAACCAGAGTGCCTGCCCTGCCATCCCCAGTGGGGGTGATGAGATGCACCCTTGAGGTACTAAATGTCAAAGTATTTTCAACAGGAAGTCTGTGTTGTGTCTGAGATACCAGTGGGATGGTCATCCATTCTTGAAACAAAAATTGAGGGAATAACAAAAAGAGCAAGAACCACAAAGATGATGACAATGATGATGGTAATGATGGTGGTGATGGTGATGGTGGTGGTGGGGATGGTGGTGATGGTGGTGGTGGTGGTGATGGTTGTGGTGATGGTGGTGATGTGGTGATGGTGGTGGTGATGGTGGTGGCGGTGGTGATGGTGGTGATGGTGATGGTGGTGGTGGTGGTGGGGATGGTGGTGATGGTGGTGGTGATGGTGGTGATGGGGGTGATGGTGGTGGTGATGGTGGTGATGTGGTGATGGTGGTGGTGATGGTGGTGATGGGGGTGATGGTGGTGGTGATGGTGGTGATGTGGTGATGGTGGTGGTGATGGTGGTGATGGGGGTGATGGCGGTGGTGGTGAGGATTTCATTGCATACTCACCACGTACCAGGCACTCGGCCCACTCAACTCCTTTGTCCTGAAGGCAAGGGACTCCCATACCCAGAGGCACCGGGTGGTGGTCGAGGGTAAGCAGCAGTAGGGCTGCCATTGGATCCTTGCTCCCTGCAGTCCTAACACAGGACTCTGCACATCTCATCCCCAAAGTCGCAGATTCTTGAGACAGGAAGGCTGTCAGCATTCCTTCCCAGTTCGCATCCAGGAGTTCCCCGTTTGCCTATTTGTGAATCATTTATGAGTAACCAGCGGGGCGTCTCGTCACAAACACTCCACCACGTTGGGCTCTGCCCAGGGCTGCAGATGCCGCCTCCCAAGGTGGCACAAACAAACAATTATCATGGTCTTAGCCGATACTGCACTCAAAATTGCTTGTGAGACTTGGGAATTTCACGTCTCTCTTTTGCAAGATCATTTCAGCATGCACGGCGATTGGATTCTGCTCTGGTTTGTAGTATCACTGAGATGTAACAAGGTTAGCAATGACTGCTGAAAACATTTGTCACTGAGTCTTTTGAAAGAAGTGCTGCATTTGGGGGGAAATAAAAAGGTTGAATTGCATATAATAGATGTGCAGTCGGAGTTGGCCGAGGACTGAGTGCTCAGCTGCAGGACTGGCGGACAGATGCTCTCCACGTCCAGGGTTTCCAGGACTTTCCACTCGTCACTCGTGGGGAATACTCACCTCCTTCTTGGTGGCATATCTTGCATTCATCAGGGAGACCGACCTGGGGTTACGAGGCTAAGTGGAAGGTGTGGGCTGGGGGGAAGGAATGTGGACTTTTAGGGCAAGTCAGGCTTGAGCACAAGTCCCACCTCCCTTGCTGGCCAAACGTGTGATCTTGGACCTCAGCTTCACCTTATAAAATGGGGGAATGGAACATAACCCTTGGGTTATGGCAAATGTTTGAAGAGACGGGGGTCTAAGAGTCCTAGCTGTTCTGGGATGAGGACTCCCCTCGTCCAGGGGAGCTGCAGACCCGCACCAGCTCAGGACCTCCCCACAGCCTGGGACCTCCTTCCGATCACACTCAGGTTAACCCCACACCTGGCCCCCCTCGGGGGTTATTGAGGCGCCAGCAACACAATGCATCAGAAGGATGGAAAGGGGCTAATGTAAGAAGGAAAAAAATCCCCATTTTTCCTGAAAGATTGTTTACACATTAAGAACTAAATTTTATATCCAGAGAACCTAAGCCTGCATCTTGTCTCATTACTTCCTTATTGGATTGAACTTTATGCAATTGTTATTTGTGTAAGTCCAAAAATAGCTGACTATTGGCAATTTCAGACGGTTCAACGTGAGAGGCCTGTGGCTTCAGCCACATCACCCAGCTTTTCAACGGCCCAGTGTCTGCCTGTTCAGCAGACATCCCAGTGTGACCTCCCCAGAGAGTTGTGAAAACCAACCCCAAGGGTGGGCTCCGTGTCTTCCTCACAATGCGTGTGCACTTGAGGCCTCCAAACCCTCGTATAACACACGGGGCCGTGTGTCGGGTGGACCAGGGTGAAGGGAGTTTCCTTCCACGGGCAAGAATAACTAGAAACTGCAAACAAGCCTACATCATCATCATTTTGGCTGAACATTTAAAAAAAAGGAAAAGGCAAAGAGTGTGGTTTCCAACTTGAAATTTCAGGCAGATGGTTTTCTTTCTCTCACAGGACATCACGCCTGCACATATGTGAGACCACAACATGGCACCAAACAAGAGTTTGGCTCTCGCTTCGGAAGATGACCTCCCTGGGTGGTGGTCCAGATGTTGTAGAGTGAAGCTGCCTCTGCTTTGAAAGACGATGGGAAGATACCTTCTGGGGATGGGTTTTCCTCTGGCTGGGCTTGACTTGCAGATGAGGAAATCTCCCTGCATCCCTGACCCTCACCAGTGCAGACTGGTGTGGGCGCTCGCCTTGGGCTCCCATGGTGTGTGTGTCAGACGGTGGGCTTGTGTTGAATCTGCTGTCAATGAATCCTCCTGGGCCACTGACACCAGAGCTGCTGAAACGAGATGAGGCCCCGTCACATGGGAAGCCAGTGTTAATTGTTGTTTCCAGACTTTAGCTTGAAACTTTACATCCATTCCTGTTTAGTGTCAGCTTTTCCAAACTGGCCCTTTGCTCCAGCTCTTTGAGGTCATTTTTCTTCTCATCTGTCACCCGTCAGTGCACATGCACCCTTTCTCTTGCACGTTGGATCAGAACACAATACGTATAATCTTCTTTACCAGCCCTTAACTCTTCATCCACGCAATTCTCTGGTCTTACAAAAATATTTAGTAAGCAAAATTTCAGACAATATTATTAAGAATTTTCCACGGCAGGTGTGGTCTCTGTTCGGCTATCTGTGCCTTTGGATATGATTGTATAATTGTGTTGAAGTCACCCAATTGGCCACTTTCTGATCTGTACGGAGGAAATGTTTGTGCGTCGGGTGGTTGATTTTACTTATCCCAGAGTTAGAACATTCTAGGATTTAATGAAGAATCAAGTGTTCCTTTATTTTCCCCCATTTTATGACAATACTCGTGCACGCTTCAGTGTTCCGTGAACATAAAGGTCTGTTATTATTAAAATCACTTTAATTATAGCAACAGTTACCTGTTTATTACACTGTGATTGCGCGGAGAGCATGATTGAGCCTCCCCCTGGCGTGTCTCAGATTCCGCTCTCTGCTCGCTGTTGGGTTCTACTTGACATCAGCTCTCCAAGGAAGTCTGTCTTCCTGAGTCTCGCTTTCCTTCTGGGTGATGACGATGCCTGACTTCAGAATCCGTCAGAGGACCAAGCACGTGTGAGCATCCTGGACAAGGGGATGCCTTCGATCTGTGACCCTGTCCACTTCTGTCCACAGGGTTTGCAGGTGTGACTTCTGTTCCTCAGTGAGGATTCCAGAGGGCAGCTCCTCCCGCTACGAAGCACACAGGCTTCCCACCCCTTCTGGCTGACACTGCCCACTGAGCCACATCACCCTCCAGCATCTGAGCAGAACATTACCGCACGTCCAGCACAGAGGCGCTCCCCTCTGATGAAGCAACTTCAGAAAGCCCCGTTTCTGAGCTCCACTGTTGTCGTCTGTCCTCAGCATTGAGCACCGGCTCGTCATGTGCGGTCACTGTCTGCGGAAGCGGAGGTTGGTGGGGCTGGACACGTGGGCCCCACGGGGAGGACACACAGCATAAGGGACATGCCATCTTTCGCATGCAGGAAGGCAGGAGGGCTGTCCCCGGGAAGAGAGGCAGAGCCAGAACCTGACAGCTGGAGGATGGTGGAGCCCACGCCAACGCACGGACATCTGGACATCTGAGCGCGGCTGCAGGGGAAGGAGCCAAGGACTTCAAACAGGGGTGTGGTGGGAGAGAACCGGGCGCGGGACAAGGGGCCCAAATGTGTCTCTCCTCTCCGCTTCACTCCACGTGTGGGGTCTTCACCTGAGGGTAACACCTGTCATTTCAGAGACTTCGTGGTTCCTTTCTTTCCTCAGCTCTCTTGACCCACCCCAAGGAGAACACACCTCCCCGGCGCCCCCGGATGGGAGTGCAGAGTGTCGTCAGTGGCTGGCCTCGTGGCCGACCAGCCGGGGCAGGACTCCTGGGCAGGGTGTGGACATTTCAGCTGAGTAGAGTGTGTTGCTGAAGCTGCAGGCACAGCAGCCCCTGGGAGAGACCAGGGCACATGAGACCAGGGGCGTGGACAGAGCTGCGGTTCTCTGCTGGACCCCTACCCCTTGTTCTTCCCTGTGGCCCCGCCCACAACAGCCCCTCTTTCACTCTCCGTGGGAATGAACACAGATGCCACTCAATCCTGGTGGCCCTTCCTGAACACCGGCCTCTCCTCCTCCCAGCTTCATGGCCCTGGGGACCCCAGCCTCACTCTGTCACAGCCCTCCTGAGCGGCTGTGATCGCACTTCCCAGCCTGTAACCTCCTCAAAAGGCCCCACCCGAGGGCGGGAATGTCCCTGCCGTCTCCATTCATGGGTGCCTAGTGCAAGGCTGGGGACAGAGCTGGGGCTGAATCTTGACTGAATCGATCATTCCATCTCGCTCCTGCTGGAAGGGCACAGCGCAGGCCGTCAGAGAGCCTGGGCTGAGTCCTGGCCGGGACCTTGGCCAGACCCGGCGTCTGTGGACGTCTGAGTCCTCTGTCATCCGTGGTGACTAATGACACCTTCGGTGGCAACTCACACGGCTGTGTGGGCAGCAATGAGCCCGTGTGTGAGGCTCTTTACAGGAAGAGCGGCCATCGCCTGATTTTCTATCCGTGGTTCAGACCTCAGGCTGCCGTCTCTTGTGTGACGTGGCCTTGCTCTGGGGCCCCTGGGGTGCGGCCCCAGGCCTGCAGGGCACCCCCACGTGGTGTGTGCTGCTCTCACGGCAGTGCTGTCCGTGTGTCCTGAAGACAGGCGTGCTCTGGTCTTTGTGGAGCGGCCCCAACACACAGGCATGAGGGGTGTCCCCGCAGCCCCCAGGAAGCAATACTGCCTGGGACAGCCTGGTGCGGACACGCAGAGAACACGGGCTCTCGGGTTCCACGGGAGGGGTCTGAATCCAGCTCGTCCACCACGAGCCTCACTGGGCCTCGCAGGAAACAGACAAAGCCGGAAGAGGGTCGTGCCTGCACTGGTGGCATTCTGGATGGGTCCGTGCAGACCTCCGCACGCTGCAGGCGTCACTGAGGGCTACACATCCATCCCCACGTGGGGAAATCCGTGTGCTGTGTAGGGAGCACGCACGGCAACACACCCAGGGCGGGCAACACCGGGTCCTCTGGCTAATGGCCCCCAACGCCCTCTGCCAGCCCCGCGCGGGGAAGACTCCGCCTCCCCCCGCCCATGTGTGTCTGTACTTGCCCCCAAGCATTCGCCTGGAGAGTTACAACCACAGCTGTAGCTGCGTTTCTGGGGCGTGTCCATCCACACACTTAGGACCCTTCCATCAGCTGCTTCAGCCTGAGACTGAGCGCCTGTGTTGTAAGTGGGGAACCGAAGCCTGGGGTGGGGGGATTGATGTGACGGGGATGGCACTAGACCCAGGTCTGGCACGGGTGAAACCCCACACGCTCAGCCTCTGGACCCACCCGAACAATGCGTGCCTTAGAACAGCCTCCACCATGACCGCTCAGGTCCCCTGGATGGACTGGCCCAGTGGGCAGCCCTCTGCAGGTCTCCTAGCATGATGCCATCAGAGGCACCAGAGCTGGACAGTGGGTGACTCAGGGCTGGCCATCAAGACAGCGCGCCCTGGGGGAGTGGCCAACATGGCAGAGTAGGAAGGCCTGGAGCTCACCTTCCCCCAGGAGCACACCAAGACTGCAGCTATTTACAGAGCAACTATCCATGAGAACGACCTGAAGGGTAGCAGAAGAGACCTTCTACAGCTGACGATGGAAGGAGGGACCACGATGAGATGGGTAGGAGGAGCCAAGATGCAGTGTAGTCACACCCCACACCCCCAGGTAGGTGACCCCAGACAGGAGGATAATTAGAAGTGCAGAGGTTGTCCCCAAGGAGCAAGGGGGTCTAAGCCCCACATCAGGCTCCCTAGGTTAGGGGTCCTGAACTGGGAAGGTGAGCCCCCAGCACATCTGACTTTGAAGGCCCATGGGGCTTGCTTTCCTGAGAACCGGGGGCTGTGGGAAATGGAGACTCCACTCCCCAAGGGCACACAGACTCTCACAGGCCCAGGACCCAGGGCAGGGGCAGTCATGTGACGGGAGCCTGGGTCAGACCCACCTGCTGGCCCTGGAGGCCTCCCAGAGGCAGGGGGCAGCTCTGCTCGGCCGGGGACGCCGATGCTGGCAGAAGTCATTTTTTGGAAATCATCCGCCGCGAGGAGCTGGCGCTGACCCCTGCCATTTTGGGTCCTCCTCTAGCACCAGGACCTGGCCCCGCCCACCAGCCCATCAGCATCAGTCTTTGGAGGCCCCAGGTCAGGCAGCAAGCTGGACAGGGATGTGACTCCACCCACCAGCAGGCCAGCGGCGAGGACCCTCTGAGCTCCCAGCAGCACGGGAACTGGCTCCACCCAGGGAGTAGGCACCAGCCCTCGGATCACCTGGCACACAACCAGCTGTGTCAGGACTCAGCCCACTTACCAGCAGGCTGGCATCAGACCCAGAACCACCTGGGCTCGGACCCTGCCCACCTGACAGCAACTCGGGAACCCCCAGGGCCCTACAGCCAGAGACCCTGGGACCCAGCTCCACCTACCAGTGGGTGGCAGTAGCCCCAGGATCCCAGAGCCCCTGCAGCTAGCTGCCATAGCACATGGCCTTGGCTACCAGTGGGCTGGTACTAGCCCTGGGACCACTGCAGCTTTGCAGCCAGCCACATCAAGACCTGGCCCACCCACCAGCAGGCCAGCACCACCCTGGAACAGCCTGGTCTCACCCAACAGCAGGCGAACGCCAGCTCTGGGACACCTTAAGTCCCTCAGCCAGTCATGTTAAGATACAACACCACCCACCAGCGGGCCCTCACCAGGTAACCTCCAATCCTATAGCCACCAGCAGGCTGATACCAGCCCCATGACCCTCTGGGGTCACAGCAACACTGATCAACAGGCCAACACCAGCTCCAGGACCCCCTGTTCCACAGCCTGACACCCCAGGATCCAGCTTCCCCACCAGTGGGCCAACATTAACCCCAGGACCCCCTGGTACTCTAGCCAATGACCTTGTGACCTGGTCACAGCCATTAGCAGCCAGGAGCCTCTGCACAAGGGAGGCACCAGGGGTGGGCCACATCTACCAGTGTGCCCTCGGTAGTCAGCCCTCCATAACAGAAGGACTCACACAGCCACATGCAGGGCACCCCTAAAGCAAACAGCTCTAGTGAACATAGGCGAGTGTGCTTCTGGGCCTCACGGGATGCCTCCTACATGAAGGATGTCTGCTACAGAAAGCCACTTCTCAAAGACTGGGACCTGTAAACAACTGACCAAATACACAGAAATGAAAACAGTGAATTAGGCAAAATGAGGCAACAGAGAAACATGTTACAAATGAAGGAACAAGATAAAACTCCAGAAGAACTGAGTGAAATGGAGACAAGCAGCCTACCTGATCAAGTTCAAGGTGGTGACCACAAAGATGCTTAAAGACCTTGGGAGAAGAATGGATGAGCACAGCGAGGTCAACAAAGAGTGAGAAGACCCAACGGAGAGTCAGACAGAGCTGGAGAAGAGGACATAAAATAAATAGGATAAACATACACTAGAAGGAACCAGCAGTGAATTAGATGATACAGAGGAATGGGTTGGTGAACTAGGAGACAGACTGGTGGAAATAACAAGATGAACAGAAGAAAGAAAAAGGAATTTAAAAATGGGGACAGTTTAAGAAAGCTCTGAGACAATATCGTGTGCACTAACATTTGCATTATAGGGGTCCCAGAAGGAGAAGAGAGGAAGAAAGGGACAGAGAACATATGTGAAGATATAATAGCTGAAAACTTCCCTGACCTGGGAAAGGAAACAGATGTCCAGGTCTGGGAAGCACAGAGGGTCCAAACAGCATCAACACAAAGAGGACCAGGACCCAGTGTAACTGAAATGGCAGAAATTAAAGACAAAGAGAACATGTTAAAAGCAGCAAGGGAAAACCAAGAAGTTACGTACAAGATGATTCCCATAGGGCTATCAGCTGACTTTTCAGCAGAAACTCTGCAGGCCAGAGGGAGTGGCGCAATATATTTGAAGTGATGAAAGGAAAATACCTACCAACAATGATACTCTCCCCAGCAAGGCTTTCGTTCATATTTGAGGGAGAAATCAAAAGTTTTATGGACAAGCAAAGGCTAAGAGTTGAGCACCATGAAACCAGCTTTACAGGAAATGTTAAAAGGACTTCTCTTAGCAAAAAAGAAAAGGCCACAATTAGAGATATAAAAGGCACAAAAAGAAAAATCTCATTGGTAAAGGTAAATATACAAAGTAGTAGATAAATTACTTATAAAACTAATAGAAATTTAAAAGACAAAAGTAGTTAAATCAGCTATATCAGCAATAAGTAGCAATAAGTACAATCTCCCATGACGGAACCAGGAAGAAATAAAAAATATGAATGGGGGGGCGGGGGGCGAAGAGGAAGCTGGGATGAAGTGAGAGAGTAGCATAGACATAGATACACTACCAACTGTAAAATAGATAGCTAGCGGGAAGTTGCTGTATAACACAGGGAGATCAACTCGATGATGGGTGATGCCTTAGAGGGCCGGGATGGGGAGGGTAGGGAGGAGTCGCGGGAGGGAGGGGATATGGGGATATGTGTATAAACACAGCTGATTCACTTTGGTCTACCTCATAAGCTGGTACAAGAGTGTAAAGCAATTGTATTCCAATAAAGAGCTTTAAAAAAAAGATAAAAAATATATGAACAGACAAATTACCAGTAATAAAATTGAATCAGCAATAAAAACAAGCAAGCAAACAGACAGAAAAACTTCCAACAAACATAAGTCTAGGACCAGATGGCTTCAGAGATGAATTCTACCAAACATTTAGAAAAGCATTAATACTTATTCCTCTCAAACTATTCCACAAAATTGCAGAGGAAGTAATGATTCTAAACTCATTCTATGAGGCCAGCAACTTCCTGATACCAAAATGACACAAAGAAATCACACAAAAAAAGAGAAAATTACAGTACAATATAACTGATGAACACAGATGCAAAAATTCTCAGTGAAATATTAGCAAACCAAATTCAACAATAAATTAAGGCATCATACACCATGGTCACGTGGGACTTATCATGAATGCAAGGGTGGTTAAATGTGTGAAAATCTATCAATATGATACACCACATTAACAAGCTGAAGAATAAAATCATATGAGCATCTCAGCAGATGCAGGAAAAGGTTTTGCCATAATCCAACATTCATTTATGATTAAAAAAAACTCTCAACAAAGTGGGTATAGAGATATATACTTCAACATAAAAGGCCATATATGACAGGTCCACAGCTGACATCATACTCAATGTTGAAAAGCTGAAAGCATTTCCTCTAGGATCAGGAATAAGACAAGGATGCCCACTCTCACCACTTTCATTCTGAATAGTATTGGAAGTCCTAGCCACAGCAATTGGATAATAAAAACAGATAAACGAAATGCAGCTTGGAAAGTAAGATGTAAAACTGTGACTATATACTATACACAGAAAATCCTAAAGATGACACGAAAAAACTGCTGAAACTCATCAACGCATTTGGTAAATTTGCAGGACACAAAATTAACATGCATAAGTCTGTTGTATTTCTATATACTAACAATGAACTATCAGGAAGAGAAATTATGAAATCAATCCCAATCATAATTACGTCAAAAAGAATAAAATACCTGGGCATACAACTAAGTAGGTGAAAACATCTGTACTCAGAAAACTGTAAGACACTGATGAAAGAAATGGAAGATGATACAAACAGATGGAAAGATATATGATGTTTATGGACTGGAAGACTTCATATTGTTAAAATGATCACACTACCCAAGGCAATGTGAAGATTCAGTGCAGTTCCCATCAAAATACCAACGGTACTTTTCACAGAACTAAGACAAATACTTTTAATATTTGTATGAAAACACAAAAGACCCTGAATAGCCTAAATGATCTTAAGGAAGAAGAACATAACAGGAGATATCAGTCTCCCTGATTAAAATCTATACTTTAGAACTACAGTAATAAAAACAGTGTGGTACTGGCACAAAAGACACGTCACCCAATAGCACGGAATAGACAGCCCAGAAATGAGCCCACACTTATATGGGCAGTTAATCTACAACAAAAGACACAGGAATGCACAATGCAGAAAAGACCATCTCCTCAATAAATGGTTCTGGGAAAACTGGACAGCTACAGACAGAAGAATCAAAATGGACTACCTTCTCATACCGTATACAGAAATAAACTCAAAATGGATTATAGATTTAAATGTAAGACCTGAAACCATGAAACTTCTGGAAGAAAACATAGGCAGTATGCTCTTTGATAATAGTCTTAGCAATATTTTTTTAATATGTCTTCTTAGATAAGCGAAACAAAAGCAAAAAATGTGATTATATCAAACTAAAAAGCTTTTGCACAGCAAAGGAAACTATCAACAAAACAAAAGAGAGCCTACCGAGTGGGAGAAGATATTTGCAAATGATACATCCAGCAAGGGTGTTAATATCTAAAATATACAAAGAACGCATACAACTCAACATAAAAACACAAAAAAACCCAATTAGAAAATGGGCAGAGGATCTGAATAGACATTTCTCCAGAGAAGACATACAGCTGGCCGATAGGCGCATGGAAAGATGCTCGACTAATTACCGCTAATCATCAAAGGAGTGCAAATCAAAATCACAATGAGACCTCACCTCACACCTGTCAGATGACCGTCATCAAAAAGACCATGAATAACACGTGTGGCAAAGATGTGGAGAAAGGGAGCCCTTGCGCACTGCTGTGGGAATGTAAACTGGTGCAAACACTATGGACAACATTATGGAGATTCCACCAAAAATTAAAAACAGAACTACCAAATGACCCAGCAATTCCAGTTGTGTGTGTTTATCCAAAGAAAATAAAAACGAATTTGAAAAGATACGTGCACCTCTATGTACAGTGCAGGATTTTTTGGCCAAGACATGGAAGCAAACTAAGTACCCATTGACAGATGATTAGATAAAGATGTGTGTGTGTGTGTGTGTGTAGAGAGAGAGAGAGAGTGAGAGAGAGAATACAATTTTACTCAGCCTTAAAAGGGAATGAAATCTTGCCATTTGCGACATCATGCCTGAACCTAAGTAAAATGTCAGAGATAGAGAGAAAGACAGATACTGTAGGATTTCACTTAGTGTGTGGAATCTAAAAAACAAAACAAACCAACAAAGAAAACTAAACAAAAAGGGAGTCATCAATACAGAGAAAAAAACGGATGGTTGCCAGTAGGAAGGGGGGTGAGGGGGGAAGAGAGACGGTTGAGGGGCATCAAGAGGTACAAACTTCCAGTTACAAAATAAATGCGTCGCAGGTACGACATGTACCGTGTGGGGGACTTAGCCAATAGTTATGTAAAATCTCCTTATGGTGACAGATGACAACGAGACCTACGGTGATCGTTCTGAAACGTGTGGAAATATCAAATCATCTATGCTGCGTACCAGGAACGAACATAGTGTTGTAGGTCAATTACACCTTACGGAAAGACAGACGCACAGGGAATAGAAGAGACGAGATTTGCGGCTGCTACGGGCGAGGAGCGGGGTTAAGGGAACCCAGCTGCCTGCGAGCTAGGGGTGTATGTGCAATACGACAGCTGTGATTAGCACCGCTGCGCATCATCTACGGAAGCTGTTATAGTAAATCCATAGAGTTCTCATCACACGCAAAACCGCATTTTCTATTTATTTAACGTACCTATAAGGGCTGATGGATGTTTGGTAAACCTACTGCAGTAATTACTTCACAACATATACAAGTCGAATCATGACACGGTTGATCTTAAACTTATACGGTGCTGTGTGTCAATGATATTTCAATAAAACTGAAGAGAAGACCGCTGTTCCCCCGTGGAGAGTGGACTCTGGGCTGGGATCTCGGCTGGGGCAGCCGACGGGCTCTCCACTGGGTCATGGCGGCCGGTTCCTGGAGGCGGTGTCTCAAGAAACCAAGGCACAAGCTGCCTGGAGTTGTTGACGGAGTCAGGATCCCCACAAGGTCACTTTCTCCACTTTCCATTGGCCCGCTGAGTCATGAAGACCGGCCCAGCTCAAGGAGATGGGAGTCAGTCGCCCATGTTGGTTGACCAGCAGCACGTCAGCGGCGGAGGACGCGAGGGTGGCCCGCTCTGGAGACCACCTGCGGCACCTGGAGATGAGGCGGATGTTACTGAGGCATCAGGGCCTCTAGTCTCAGTGCAGCACTTGTGTGAACTCACTTCATCCCTGCAACACCAGAGTGGGCATTATCTTCTCTCCCATACGCCACCCTTAGCACCAGGGACCTTTACTCGGTGATGACTCAGCACGGAGTCTGAAGTCACACTGCACTGAACTCTCACTTGAGGACATCCTTCAGGTTGCCTGCGTGTCTCTCCCTCACCTGGGTAGGACAGTATTCCCTGGGATCCTGGTAGATGTGAGGATGTGGATGTTGTAAGTATCTCTGACAGGCTGGAGGAGCTTGAGATCAAATAGTGTGAGAGCTTCCCACGGCAGACACCCAGTAGGTTCATGACCGTTAAGTGAGGGAGACGGGAGGACGTCCCGCATCTCGCTGGAGTCAGCCTACTGCAAGAGCAGGTGCAATGGGATGCTTCTTGGAATTAAACATAGAATTAGCAAGATGTTATTCCTGCCTTAATGACAAAGGCAGGCAACTCGACCGAGTGGTAATTAGTGCTGACTGCTCTGCCGCTCGGTAATAATATCTTAGACGTATAAAAATAACTGAAATGGGGGAGATGCCCACGTGAATTAAACATGCTTTAGTGAGTCTGGCGCTCTCCCTGGAAGTTGGTAAGAAATACATTCCAACATTTTGGTGGCCGTTGCAGAAATGCGCAACGAAGGGGCGACACCATGGAATTCCATGGGGACGTTTTCCTGCCACAGTGCTGACGGTCACGTGGGGGATGCGTGCTGGCACAGGCTCCCCCGTGGCAGATGGTCGATGGCTGCCCTGAACACTCGCCCAGCGCGCGCATCCTGATGAAGCATTTTGGATGTTCGTGAACATACTTTACAGAATCATTTCGAGATGCCTGTTTGGATCCTGAATGCTTTGTACAACCCCAGACGGCTGTTTTTCAAGAAACATGCAAATGGGCTATGTTCTCTCTTGGCTGGAGTCGTCTGGGTATGTTGGAAAAGAGGTCAGAGGGACAGGTTCCTTGGAAAGGGAGCAGCTCGACAGCAAGGCAGTGTCAGTCCGGGTGCTGGCATGCCCCCTTCTCTTGGTCGGGTCCAGATCTCTGCTCCTCCATCCTCGCCTTTTGACCTTGGCAGGGATTTGTCCTCTCTGACCCCCTGTAACTGAATCTTTAATGTAGGATAAGGCCATCTGCCTGGAAAGCCTGTTGGAGAGATCAGATGAGATTACAAATATGAAAAGTCTGATGCCTTCAGGATTCAAAAACAGTAAAAAATCACGACTACAGAAGCCGAATCGTACACCCAAGACCCCGAGTGTTTCTCAGAGGCAACAGTGCACAGGAGCAGACCCCGTCTGTTGGCCTGATCGTTTGCTCATTTCCGTGGGAAAGATGTAAAATATGGTGTGGAGCGGAGGTGAGGAGGGGGCTTTATATGATTCGAGTGTGTGACAGGGAAACCACAGTGCGGGAACGTTTATAATTCCTGTGCACATTCCAGAATGATAACTCTCACCACCATTTATGATGGCCCCATGGACAAGGCACTGCAGGACCACTAACCCGCTTTAAATGTGCCCGGACACTCAAGCTCAGACCAGCACCTCAGGGGTCACAGTCAGCAGACCCCAACTCAAAGGCTTTCGGACCCCAGGCTGTGCTCCTTCTGCATCAACTGGGTGGCACATGCCAGGAGCCAGGGCCCCACTGTTTACTCACCCAACAGACAGGAGCTCTTACTGCGTGCCGTGAGCACGGACAGATGGCCACTCAGCTGCCTTCCTGTGGTCCCCTCAGCACTGTGTGGATGGTCAAGTTCGAGGCCATAACAGCCCAAACCAGAAGATCCTGACTGTTCTGTGAGAAACGTTCCCAGACCCCACCTGTGGTCCATTTCCACTCAATATTCAGAACAGCAAACAGACCAGGTAGCAGTTTGGAGCCCCTTGAACTTGGCCTCCATGAGGCTTGGTTTGGAGGACCCACCTGTCCACTGGTATGGGGACAGAGACAGGAGCGGGTCAGGACACGGGAGATTGTAGGATCCCATCTCATGGGGCTTCCATGAAGCAACACCCCCTGTTCATCAAGAAACCATTCAATGCCCTCCGTGAAGGAGGAAGGTAGCGGATGCTGTTTTTTCCTACTTCCTTCCACAAAGATAACCAAAAGCCTCACTGTTGGATCATGTTGGTGTTCGCCTTTTTTGCATAGCAAAGCACCGAAATCCTCAAGGTCTTAAGACAACCATCATGTATTTACCCCTCGTTCGAGGGTTCACGACAAGGGTGGGGCCTAAGCCCTAAGCGGGCAGGTCTCCTGGTCCAGGCTGGTGAATGCATGTGTCCGCGGTCAGCTGACAGCTGATGGCCTCACTCAGGGGACTGTGGGCTGGAGGGATGTGGCTGGCTGGGCCGCGTGTCTCTTGTCCCCCAGCAGGCCAGCTGGAGCTTTCTCATATGATGGTCACAGGCTTCCAAAGGCAAGAGTTAAAAGCGTGCGTGGCTTCATAAGACCAAGGTCAGGATCTGTACATCTCTTCATTGGCTGAAGCACGACCCAAGGCCAACTCAAACGTCAGGGCTAAGAGGAAGGAAAGAGGACTCAGCCTTTGGGCACTGCCGCAAACTGACACAGAAAGTCAGTTATGCAAGCAGAACTCAGAGTCTCACTTAAAACAAAACACAACAAAACAAAACAACTACTTTTCCCCTTGTAGATGTCTTTGCACACATGCTCATGAAACACCAAACACTACAGCTAAACCGAGCACCATTTGACACGGAGGAAAGTGTCTGGTGTGGCCCTGACGCCCCGTCTCAGTTTTCTCCCACCTTCCACAACATTATCAGATTTTATTCCTTTCTTGCACTGTGGATTCAAACACAGCTTCAACACCAGTTTAATCCAATCTCTATATTTAAATCTGAAAGCTCCTGCCAGCTGAATTGCATGTTTTTACAGAATTAAGCTTAAAATCAGGGAGTGGGGGTGGGGGTGGGGTGGGGGAGAATGTTTCCATGGAAACGGCACACAGCATCCCTCCCTGGAGTCAGGTCTGTGCACAGTTGGGTTTGGAATAAGTGGGCGTTAGTGGTTCGGGGAGAACCCTCACAGCTCACAGCGCCCATCCCTGCGGCTCGGGGGTTTACGGGACCATACGTTGCAGGATCCCCGTGTACTACGAGGGGGAAGAAGCAGAGCTCAGTAGTGCTGTGGGTCATCACCCCCCGGGTCAGCCCTAGAGACCCACAACGGGTTCCGAAAGGCAGTCACGGGAGGCCAGGAGGGGGTGGGACAAAGATGTCCCTCCCCCAGGACACAGAAGAATCACAGAGGGTGAACGTGTGCCCAGCAGGGATGCTTGTTGCCAGTTTTCTTCAGAATTTGCAACTCACGGGCCAGGCAGGAATGTCCAACAGTACGTGTCTTGCATCTCACTGGCCCCTGGGCCCCTCATTCCACCTGGGAGATGCTTTGAAACGTTGATGCTTCAACACCACACATTGGCTCTGTTATATGGACGCTTTCTCCAAGGAGCATCTCGGCACTGGCTCAAGTTCCAACGCCTGTTTTCTTAGATGCTTGCACATCCTTTAGTCCATTCACTCAGGAACTCTCCCCCGGCGTGTCAGACCACGCTGATGGGGCTGAGAGGGACAGAGGGCCGGGTGACCCCGTCCTTGCACTCCGCTCCCTTAGTCTAGCCCTCTCAGGACTGAGCCCTGCTGTCCCTCCCTGCAGACGTACCACGTGCTGTGCACTTGTCCCGTTGCTGCTCTCTCCCCTCCCCTAGGGGTGTTCTCGCCTACACTTGGTCCTCGGGCCTGTCCCCAGACCTGCCCTTTGGAACGTGTGGCCTGGGTATTTGCCGAAGGAGCAAAGGGCCTCCCTGTTCATGACACGGAGCATCGTTGTCCCAAGAGGCCAGAAGGTGATCGTGTGATGTGTGTTGAAGGCCACGCTGTCGGGGTGACTTCAAACCTGATCCCTCCCTTCCCATTCCTGGCTCCACGTTTGGTGTCTTTTCCAGCTTCTAAGACAGTGTCTGTCATGTTTCAGCCTGTTGGAGAAAGTTCTAGAGTTTGGATTAAATTTCTTCCTCTCCTCCCTGCCTTGAATTTCTACTGGGTTCCGGCGATGTCTTGGCTCCCCAGAGAGTAAACTCATTGTCCCCGTAGTGGGCAGCCCACCGGGAAGGCCAAAGCCATGCCAGACCGAGGTGCTGCCTGCGCACCCGCTGTGACAAAGCACAGTGTCACCTGCAGCCCCTGCGGACATCTGTCTCCGGGTTTCCCCAGTCAGCCGCTGTCGGAAAGCAAAGTGGAGAAGCCCAGGAGAAACCTGGCTTCTGTTTACCCAGGCAGCATGTGGGGCCAGGGTAGAAACAGCCCTGACGGCCCCCCAGCCACCGCCGAGATACCGCAGGTCCACGCGCTCCGGTGAGAGAAATAGCAAAGGTTTGCCGCCCATGAGAACATCAGCAGATCCGTGGAGTTAAGGCGATGGTAAAGCTTCTCTGTGACGTCAACTTGTTTGTTTATTTTAAGAGGTTTTGCCTTCAGCAAAGTGACTGCTGTAAAGTGGATGAAGAAGGGTTTGGTGCGCGCTGCATCGCAGAGCACATGCAAAGCAGGCATTCCCAGCCCCCGATTCCTGACGTCCAGGCCCAGGGTGGTTGGCTCAGCGGCGGGGTGTCCTGGACCAGGAAGGCAGCGGACGCCTGTCCACGAGGAGGTCGCCAGCCTCCCTCTTTAGTCTCCGGCCGTGACTTGGGGCGGGGGGCAAGTCTGCCCTGGGGTTTGTGTGTGTCCCCGGTGGCCTCTGAAACAGACGCCCCATCACCTGCACACAATAACCACCCACGGGATTCCAGACCGGCCTCTGCCGTTGCTGGAAGAACCTTTCTACTTCCATGGGAACAACGGAATCGCTCGGGCACCATCAGGACGGGGGACGTATTTTCCAGATGATCCCCATGCGCAGACCGAGGCTTGGAAAGTGAAGCCAGGTGCCCAGTCTGTCCCGCGGTTTAGCACCACAGCTGTGCTTCTTTCTGGCTGTGTTTCTTGAGAGCTCTTGACAGGCAGGGATGGTGTGATATTTGTAGTCTTGTTTTTGTATGTATTCGTTGTGTATTTATTTTCACGTAGACCTATTTACAAATAGACATTTTCATCCCCACCCACATTAAAATGGACTCACTGGTTATTCAGGAGCGCGTCTCCTGCTGAGGATGCCGGGGGCCCCTCACCCTGGCTGAACCGGGGGCTTCCGCTGGCCCCGGCTCTGGCCGAGCAAAATCCATTTTTCCTAAGCTGCCAGTCTGAAAACTGCTTCTCACGCGGGACCCCCAGCCCCACTCACAGTACTTAACCCTCGCCCTTATTTATTTAAGGAGCAGTGGAGGCTCTCCCAGGGCAAGGGCGGTAGCAATATCAATAACGCGCAGCGCAGCGGGTTTGTAAGTGAGGGTACTTCGGGGCAGCGCGCTGAAATCACACAATCACCAGTGGAGCGTGTCAGCCTGTGCTCCCCAAAGGGAGAGGCCTTCACCGATACGAGAACACAGTTACTGCATTAGAGGACTGCTCGCGGCCCGCTCCTCCCCGGGAAAGAGCGAAAAGTCTTTGGTGAGGTTGGACGTTAACAGATGGTCCCGGTGAGGGGTCCAGACGTCGAGTCAGGATCCTGCGAGGACAGTAGGGCGTCTCCCTCCTCTCTCACCCTCCCTTTCTTTCCCACCTCCCTCCCTTCCTTCCTTCCACCATCCCTACACGCCCCACCCCCTCCTTCCGCATCTATCTAACAAGCACCTCCCGCTTTCTAGCCACTGCTGAGATGCCGGAACTACCTCGGGCAAGGAGGCACATCCTCGCTCTCACGGAGTCAACAAAAAGAAGGGAGGGAGGGAGGGAGGTGTTTCGATGCCGGTGCGGCCGCCTTTCCTTACTCACGGGTCTGAGACGAGGTGTGAAAGCCAGAGGGGAGTTGATGACATCCCAGGACTTTGGCCTGAGAAACAGAAAGAACATTTTCCCATTTTCAGAGGTGGGGCAGGTGGGGAGAAGCAGGTTCTGAGGGGAAATCAAGAGCTTAGAGCCTCACGTGTAGCGGTCGAGACGCTCGTTAAACATTCAAGTCTGTGGAGTGCTTGGTTGGTTGTGAACTTGAGGAAGGAAGGAAGGCAGGAGGGAGGGAGAAGGAAGGCATGGAAGAGGCAGAAGATGCGAGGCTGGGAGACGCAGATCCGGGGTCTCTGCAGATAGGCAGTCCTTAAAACCCTGCGACTGGGTAAATGGCCAGGCGGTGAATGTCCACAGAGAAGAGGACGTGGGGCTGTGCCTGGGACGCCCACATTTCAGGTCATGGACTGAGGATGAAGTAGGATGCGGCGGGATGAGGAGGAAGCAACAAAAGAAGCAGGGTCTGAAGGGCGAGAGGAGGGGTGTTGAGAAGGAGCCAGGGATGGACGGGCGTCTCCTGAGAGAGGGAGCGATGGAGGCCGGGTCTGGGGACCATGGGACAGCTCTGCCGAGTGCTGGGGGGAGCCGCCTCGGGAGGGTGGCAGGGATGCTGTCTGATGGGTCTTGACTCTTCCCACTGCTGGAGGAGTAACCTGTGCCCTGTGCGCACTCAACAAGCACTTGTTATCTCAAACAATGAATGAGAACGCACTTGACCAAGGGGCTGGGGAGCCTGACCATGTCCTGTAGAACAGGGGGCCCCATGGCGTGTTGGGGGGCCCTTCCTGTCCTGGGAAACCCCGAGAACAGTAGGTGGAAGCATGGGAGGCTGGGCTTGGGCAGAGGATGGAGGGCGGGCTGAGGTGTGCGGCTCTGGAGAGGGGACGGGGTGGTGGCTCCAGTTACCGGGGAGAGGGGATCAGCCCTCAGAGGAGATGGGGAGAGCCCCCTGGGTCCCTGTCTTCCCTCGCAGGCATTCACTGGGGTCAGGACCTCCCCAAAGGGAAGGGAGGAGGCCAAGAGTGGAGGGCCCCGCCCGCCCTCCAGGCGGTTGTAACGGGAAGGAGATGCCTGAGATGCAGCAAAGAGGCAGTGATGTCCCCAAAGAGGCAGTGATGTCCCCGTGGCATCAGAGTCACCGCCAGCTCTCTGGACCCCCAGGTCCCCTCCCCCAGCAGTAGTTAAATATTTGCATTTAAAACAAGGAGCGAGTTTCCCTGGCCCTTCTACATCCATGGGGGGGGGAACAAAGGGTGGTTTTACATCGGTGCACAAGCCCCTGGCCCTGCAGGCGTCCTCACAGGTCCAGGCCACATTGTGCAGCCCAGGACGATCCTGTGACCGCGCCCTTCCCCCCAGCACTTCCTACCACCCCTGCAGAAGCCCAGAGCCCTCAGGGCCCCACAAGGGCGAGCCAAAAGTCAGTGAGTGAGGCAGAGAGATGGGTCCCTTTCCCGCCTTGGGAGCCCGGCCGAGGGGGAGCCGGGGGGAGCCGGGTGAACGGAGAATTTTTGCTTTAGGCATTTTCTCTCTTTGAAAACTATTCTAAGAGCAAGACTGTGCAAAGTGACTCCAAAATATAACTCCAGGGAAGAATCTGCAAACTGCAGACTGAAATCCATTTGCTTAAGTCAGACGCAAGCTTTCGAGTCACGCTGGTTTAGAGAGTTTTATTCTATGCGATACGTTGTTTGAATATAAGCACAATTCCTGGAAAAGTTGATGTTGCTGAAAGGCACAGCCTCTTGGAAGTCGGTGGTCTCTCTGTCCCACGGGAAGTCGTTGGCCAGAGACGGATGCTCCCCGCCTGCCAAAGTCACAGGGACCCTCCTTCCTGGGGTTGGAGCCTCTTAGCCCCAGTCTGCACAGTGTGGGATGCAGGGAAGCGAGCATCCCTGGGTTGTGTGGCTGGTGCTGGGGGCTTCCTGAGTGACCCCATCGCTCCCCACCCAGCTGCGCGGCCAGGTGTCCCAGCACCTTCATCCCACTTAGGAGGAGACAGGCTCGGACAAGGCTGGCCAGCCCGAGGGCATGCACTGGCCAGCCCCGAGCCACCTTCAGCCCACAATTTCTGTCCACGCCCGACCCCTCAGCTTCTTAATCCGTAAAGAAAAGGAAAATGTGTGCTCACTTTGGTTTGGTCTCCTTCCTGATTATTCAGACTTTATTTCTTGCATGTGAAGGGTGTAGAAAAATTCCACCCGGCTTCCCTGTTGCTCCTGCCCCAGCAGCCGCAAGCATCTTTTAGGAGGGACCGAGGAGCAGAGGCCGAGCTGGGAGGGAGCCCACAGGTTCTGTGTCAATCTGACCCATTTTGATGGCGTCTTGGCCCGTTGGCGTGGTCCAGGGTTGATTCCCTGACAGCCTAGCCTCCCCAAGACCGGCCTCGCTGCTGCCAGGGCGTGGAGAGGGTGCCAGTGGGCAGAGCCCTCCCAGCCGCGGTGACGGGAGCACATAAGCTCTGATTTTCAGTCTCTCTTTTTTCAAGTTGTCAATTTTGAAGTAATTTCAAAGTTAAGGAAATTGAAAAGTCAGTTAAAAAAAGCCCCTGATGAGGGTTTCCCAATTCACGGTATGGCGTCTTATTGCTTTGTCTTCTGCGCTCGACTTACATCATTATCATCGCTGTTGTTGCTGTTTGAACATTTCGAGGGCAAGTCCGCCACGTTAGAAAATGGATCAGTGGTTAAACAATGTATGGCGGTGTGTAGCCCACATTCTAATTTCACCCGTTGTCCCAATCACGTCTTTTACAGCATCTTTTTCTGGTTCTGAATCCAGCCCAGGGTCCCCTGTCGCACTTCGTTGTCACATCCCCTTAGTCTCCTTTCATTCGGAACATTTGTCGACTGAAAACAAAAAGCACAAAGTAAGAGCTGTGAGTTAAGTTTTATTGGGGGCAAAATGAGGACTGTAGCCCAGGAGAGAGCCTGTCAGACAGCGCTGAGGCACCGCTCGGGGGAGGCGGGGCAGGTCCGCACAGACGTGGTTTTGGTGACGGGGGCAGTGCGTGCAGTGCAGCCTGTGCTTGTGCAGAAGGTTCTGCTTGTCTCATCAGGTGAGCGCTGGTCCCCGGGAGCAGACGTCACCGTGAAGGCTGTTAGTGCTCCTCTAGATACAAGAAGATGCAAGAATACGGGGCTCATAAAACCATCTCCTGAACATACCCAACTGCCTGAAGGCCTGTGCTGCCGGTTTCCCCAGCGCACGGAGGGCCTCGCTCCTGATCTCCACCCTGAGCCCCTTTCACGGGGCGTGGAAGCCCAGCAGCTGCATCCGCTCCTGACTGAATCCTCATACAGGTGGACGGCGAGTGCCAGTCTGCAGTTCCTCAGCTTTTCTTCGTCTTCTGTGCCAACGACATTCCTTCCTAAAAGGGCCCGAGGCTCCCTGGAGAAAGATGGCCCAGGAGCTGAGGCTGGAAGGTGCCCGCTGAGCCATAACCATCTTATGCCAGGAACCAAGGAGGCGCTCACAGGTGTGATGGGGGCGGGGGAGCGGATGCAGGCGCCCACGCGGAGGAGCTTCCGCTGGCCAAATCGGGACACTCTGGACAACAAAATAGGGGGAAAAGTCCTCGAATAATGCCCATTATATCAAGCAAGACCTCAGGAGTCCATACTTCCAAGAGATGTATAAATACATAGAAGCAGATCCACAGATACATTAGTAACTGAATAAGTAGAGGGAAAAGGGCTTTCCTGAGTGGAAATAAACGAACAAACTCCCCAGGAAGGAGGAAACTAGAGAATGTTGTCTGCAATCATCATGGTAACAAAGGATCCAGGCAAACCCTCGATGGTCCTGAAGTCGGGGAGAGGGGGAACGTGTCCTTTCAAAGAAAGTACTCTCTCTACAGATTAATCACTAACTTCAAGATGAAAACTAGTAACTACACAGAAGAAGCCAGGCCACACTTTAACCATGGGCTCAAAATTAATATGGAGATTAGAGGCAAACGCACACGTGCACCGGCTGTGGTTCCTAAAAAAGCCAGACATCACTTCTGCAGCATTTCAGCCCAAGATGTGCAAACCAAATCTAATCATTGGGAACTATCGAATCAAAATTAAGGGACATTTTATAAAGTAACTGACATGTATTCTTCAAAAGCATGTGTAACAGCACCGCTAAGTCATTGGATGTAAAAAGCAACATGTCTCAGACTTCTCTAGTGGCACAGTGGTTAGGAATCCACCTGCCAATGCAGAGGACACGGGTTCAAGATCTGGTCCAGGAAGATCCCATAAGCCGTGGAGCCACTAAGCCCGTGTGCCACAACTACCGAGCCTGAGCTCTAGAGCCTGAGAGACACAACTACTGAGCCCACGTGCCACCAACTACTGAAGCCTGCACACCTATGGCCCGTGCTCCGCAACAAGAGAAGCCACCACAACGAGAAGCTCACACACCACAGTGAAGGGTAGCCCCTGCTCGCCACAACTAGAGAAAGCCCATGCGCAGCAACAAAGACCCAACACAGCCAATAAATAAATAAATAAATAAATAAATAAATAAACAAAAAGCAACATGTCCATGGAAACAACTTAAATGTCCATCAACAGATAAATGGATAAAGAAGGCATGACACATGTATACAATGGAATACGATTCAGCCACGAAAAAGAATGAAATAATGACATTTACAGAGACATGGATGGACCCAGAGGTCACAGTAAGTGAAGTAAGTCAGACAGTGACAGATACCGTATGACATCACTTATGTGTGGAATCTAAAAAATGGCAGGAATGAACTTATTTACAAGACAGAAACAGACTCACAGACGTAGAAAAGAAATTTATGATTATAAAAGGGGAAAAGGGTTGGGGAAGGAATAAATTAGGAGTTTCAAATTGTGTACATACTGTACTATATACAAAAGAGATAAACAACGAGGTCCTGCTGTAGAGCACAGGGAACTATATTCAATATCCTGTAATCAACCATAATGGAAAAGAATATGTATACACGCGTAACTGAGTCACTTTGCTGTAGACCAGACACTAACACAGCACTGAAAATCAACTACACTTCAATAAAAAGCAAAAAAAGCAGCATGTCCAGCTCAGATGGTAGAAGACGGATGCTTCATGCAGTCTCCAGGCAGCGTTGACTGCTTTTTTCAAGAACGTCCTACAATTGGGTTAACCAAAGTCCACATCTTTAGAAGGACAATGTCTAGGGCACTTAACTGAAACAACCCCAGACTCGGAGACCACCACCCAGACTCCTCTGCGTCTATATTCTAGAGCTCCCTGCAGGCAGCAAGAGCTAGAGCATGGATTCCCAGGGGCGTGTCTGCCGGGATAAGTTAACTTGTGCTGCAGTAACTAACGACTGTGGAGCCCGATGGGTGTTTGCTCTTTTCCTGGTTCTGCGCGACTTGGCCGGGGGTCTGCTCTGCACCACGTCTCAGGGCCCTAGGAGGACAGAGGCTCCACGTTCTGGAGTCTGAACCACGCGGCACTCAGCCTCCTCCATGGCCCTGGTGGGGGGGGGGGGGCGGGGGGCAGAGAATTTAGAGAATGACACGTCTATAGCGAGGGTGCACCTGTCACCTCCAGGTACAGCCCGTTGGTCCCATCCAGACCCCCGTGTCACTTCGCTGCCAGGGGCTGGGGGCACAGTCTGTCCTGGGTCTGGGCAGGCACGGGTGCTTGGACATTGCTGAGCCCGAGTCAGGCCTGCCCAGGGTTACGGAAAGGAGGTGAGGAAATTCTGCCTCATCAAGGGTTCCAGGCTCTTCTCCTCTGGGGACCCTCAGCGTCAACGCACGGGTCAGCAACATAGATGCCTTGCGGAAAGTGAAGCACATTCGGCAGAAACAGCCACGGACACTGTGACCCACGGACGGGAAGGATGCTGGGTTCCTTCGTGAGAAGGACTTTGACAGGAACGTCCACTTACGTGAGTCTGTCCTGGTCCCTTTACTGCCATCCCATCCCATCCCTTCCCATACATCTAGATTTTTTCCTTTAAAAAAAAATTTCTTTCTCAGTCCCCAGAGCTGATTGGACCCATAGTAGGTGCATAATAAAAACGTGTTAAATTGCAGTATTGAAGATTTGCCTCTCACAGCCTGAGGCTTCACGACCTTCCAGAGGAAACTGTAGGTGATATTTGGTTGTGTTTGCATGTGATTTCAGTTTAGAAAAAGTAAACACACTGCAGGGGAAGGTTTGTTTTGTTTTTTTAATAGGAAAAAAAATATTCTCTTCTCCATGCACCTGAACCGTCATGCCAAACTTCTGAGAAATCTGCAGGCCTTCTATGTCACGCAGGGCAGAACTGGCCCCGAACTAAGCATTTGGGGCCAGGTCTTGTTTACTTAGAACTGCTGAGCATTTTAATAAATCACGTTAGCATTTGGGGACGCTTCCGGAGACACGGAATCCCAGAATTCGGGGAGCACAGGAAGGCATCTTGTTGACGTGGGTCCACAGTGCGGGGCTGTCTTCCCGCCCACTGCGGGGGGTCGGGGGGGTCACGGTCGCTGTCGAGGTGCCGTGAGAACAGGAACGCCGCGCTGGCGGGAGGGGCGGGTGGGCCCTAGCAGAGGTGCCCAGGCTCCCGCTCTGATTCAGCACACGTGCTTCCTCCTGGATAATTGTGGGGACAACCCGTTCTCACCAGAGGCGGGGGGGACTCTGCAGAGTATGGGGCTCAGACCACACGGGGTCCTGGCTCTGCGGTGCCTGGTGTGGGGCTGGCACAGCAGGCGCTGGGGACATCGGGGCGTCCTGACAGCTGCGGTTTCTCTCCCCAAAACGCCACCGGCCCCGTCGCTCATGAGCAGACACCGAAGAGGTGGGGACCCGGTTCCTCTCCCTCGTGGCCACTTCTGCATTTGAGGGAATGTGGATGAAGGCCCATCAGCGCAGGCAGGCGCCCGAGGAACCGCCCGGTAAGAGACGATGGTCCGGGCCAGGCTGTGCGGCGGGTGGGCAGAGGCCAGATCGGCGAAGCTCTCTGCTCATGCACTACCTGAGTACACACCTGGTGCCTGCAGTGGCACCATCCTCACCTGCTCTCGGACACCCACCTGAAGAGAAATTCAGGAGAAAGACTGAGCCTTAAGGATGCACAGGGTGGGGCCGGGGGGGTGTGTCTCCAAAAGTGACATTGAAGATGCGACCAGGAGGCAGACAGGGGTAGTCCAGGCAGAGGGCCAGGAGGTAGCGGGTGCGTTGCCTGGACAAAGAGCGCAGCCACGTGGAGGCCCGGGGTGGGGGCAGGAGCAGAGCCCCCGTGGAAGGAAACATTGTCTGCGTGGCCGGTGCTGACTCCTCCCACCCCGGGGGCTCCAGGCAGCAGCAGGCTGCAGGGGCGACCCGGGCCGCCCTCCAGCCAGACCAGAGCCCACCCCACCCTCCTGCAGGATGTCACCTGGGGGTCAGGAGGACAACAGGACGCACCCGGGAGCTGGGCTGGCACTCACAGCGAGGCCACCCTGTTCCCTGCTGGACACAAAGACGCCCCCTCAGAGACCAACAGAGACGAGGTCCCTCTGTGACCATGAGGAGGGGAGACCAAGAAGGAGGCCACGCCCAAGTCCCATCTAAGCACAGACACAACGAGGCCACCAGGCAGAGCACAGACCCAGCGCCCCTCCTCCCAGCCTGGCCGCGTCCCGGGGGGCCTTTACCGAGTCCTGCTTCAGCCCGTTCCAGGGGGCCCTCGTCCTCCTCCCAGACAAGGTGTATTAAGAGACACAGTCACAGGCACAGACCTGCCGTGTGACCCGGCGATGCCACTGCTAGCCAAACACCCACGAGAATGGAAGCACGTCCACATGCAGACTTGTCCACGGGTTCACACCACGGCTCATAACAGCCCCCAAAGGGCAAGCAGCCCAAATGTCCATCAACTGGATACACAAAACGTGGTCCCTCCACACATAGAACATTGTTCAGACGTGAGCAGGAGTGAAGCACTGACATGGCTGACGTGGATGGAAGACCGCCTAGTGAGTCCTGTGATGTGAAGGGTCCAGAGCAGGCAAAGGGACAGGGACAGAAAGTGGATGAGTGCTCGCCAGGGGCCGGAGGGGGGCTGGGAAGGGACTGCCCACCGCTGTGGGTTTCTTTTGGGGGGGAATAAAAATTTTCTGTGATTGTATAGGGATGATGGTTGCACAATCCTATGACTATACTAAAAAACACAGAATGGTGCTTTAAAAAGGGTAATGGAATTTATATCTCAGCTAAAGACAGAGACACTGATCATCAGGTTACCCTTCCTTCCAGACAGAGTCCCACCCAGAACACAGGCCACTGCCTGGAACCCTCCTCCAATGTCACCCACGAAGCCCAAACTCCGTCGGCCCTTGTGGACACCCTCTGAGACCCTGCGGTCTCCACCCCTCCTTCTCACAATAAGAAGGGAGCTGTGTGCTCCACTGCAGGGACCTGTGGCCCGGGATGTGGCAGCATAGACATGTGGCCCGTTTGCCCTGAGCATGTCCACATCCGTGAGCACTGGGGTAGCCCCGAAGGAACCAGGTTGTTTCTGAGGACACAGGCTAAGAGCATCACGTCTTCTCCTAACCCTCAGCCCCGCCAAGGCCACGGCTGGTTCACTGAGCAAACACCTGCCAGGCTAAGTGATCAGAGCATGGGGCTATTCCCGCCAGCCCTCCCCACTCCTTGACCCTGCTGCAGGTGAGTGGACTGTGCAGCGCCTCCCTGCGTCCTCCCTGTGCTCCACAAAGCCCGCCGACTCTCCTGCACTCAGGACGATTAGATGCAGTGACCATTCAGGTGTCTGCGCTGCCCTCTCTGAGCAGCAGATGGCCCTGCCTGGTGACGGCTGGGGGTCCCCGTGATGTGCTGGGCCAAGGGCACGTGTCCTTCTGCACAGACATACACGGCCAGTGCACGGGTGTCCGGGCTTCCTGTCCTTTTGCCCTTGGACAGTGGTGGGGCTGTTGTGACGGAGACTGCGTCAGGCCGGGTGTCTTGGCGCCCATGAGAAATAGAGTCGGTCCAGCCTGTGATGGGCGTGTGCCGGGGGTGGGAAGCACACACCTTGCGAAGATGCTGGTATTTTTAGATTGTTCCCACAGCATAACAAAGCCAGTGCTGAGTGATGCAGCTGCCTTGGAGGCTTCTATTTCTACCAATGTGATCCGGCCCCAAACAGGAAAGCAACTAGACGAGGCTGGGATGTGGGAGGATTACGTGTGCTCCTAGTGCGCCATCAGGTGGCCTAGGGGTCAGGAGGGTGCCCGTGGGAGTCAGGAGAAGTCAGGGATGGAGAGCGGCTGGGCCTGCATCTGATTGATAAGAAATGAGTGCTCCCACCTGGGGTGGAGGGGCCGCATTGGAGGAGCCAGGGATGGTCCCAGGTTTCTGGATGGGCCCCTCAATGGAGGATGGAGAGGCTTAATGGTCAGAGTGAATGGTCAGGGCCGGGGCAGGTGGCATCCACTTCTGTGAGTGTGAACTCCGAGCCCTGAGCACACGCTGGTACAAACACTGAGGTGGGAAGGGAATGAAGGATGAATCACAGTCGTTCTCCCACATTGCACTCAGGGTCGGCCCGGAAACAGCCGGAGGGGAGACATCCCGGCAGACCCAGTGTGGACAGTGGCTCCCGTGTGGGGCTCCGGCCGGCTACTGTGCGTCTGCAGGGCAGGCCTCCGAGAAGAGCAGGGTGGAGCCCTCTGCAAGGGTGAGGTTTCTTTCCCGTCAGGGAATCCTCTGCTCTGCTCAGGCCCCACCCAGTTACCAGGGATGACCACGCCAACAGACATGCATTTAACCATGTCTGTGGGACCCCTGCTCCCTGTGTGGCTCTACCTCCCAGGCTGCATTTGGAAATTGAAGGTGAACATGGAGCTCACCATATTTCCACCTCTCAGGGTCATGGCCACACCCCGGCTTCCAGAGCCTGGCTCCATGGAATCACATATGTACGCAAAGCACTTGCTGTGCACATATATTTACGGTGGGAGAATAGGCAGACATCTGCTTAAAGTTTGATTAATTTAGAAATGTTCCCTGCTATATGGTGTGAGATAAGGGTCACAAGCTTTTTTACATCCTTTCCCTTTTGTGGTCTCCACTCCAATCACGTTCTGAAAGCATGCAGGTACCCACACAGAGTTTCTCCACGGCAGGCAGAGTGATGCTCCCGGCTGCGGCAGGAGACTGAACTGGACCACAGATGCACCAGCTGACTCTGACAGATGCGAAGCGAGTCACCGTGGCTCCTCCACGAGCATCAGAACAAGGGCTCAGTGGCTCCAGGCGGAAGAGGCTGCCCTTCCGCGGCCAGGCGGGCGCCCGCAGGACCAGTAGGGTTGCTGGGCCTGCTCTGTGGTCCAGGGGTCCGGACCCCCCGTTCCTTGGCCACCCTCCGTGGATTCTTCCTCATGTGAGACCCACCTCTATGGAAGCGGAAGGTTTCAACAAACCAGCCTAAGAGACACACACGTGCTAACAGCATCCCTCTGGAGGCTATGTTTGCAGAGTCTCTGGTGACGGTCCAGAGGGCACGTCTGACTTTGTGTCACCGCGAGGTTGGTGCCCTGCCTCTTCCCCTGGGGTCAGGCCTTTACCAACTCAGTGGGGTCACTGTGGGATAGCACTGACGTTTCCTGGCCAAAACTAGCTGCGGATCTTTGTTCAGACACTGAAAACATATCACAGTTGGCCCCTCACGGGCCGGAGAGGCACAGGGTGTAGAATCTGAAGATAATGCGCCCCGGTCTCGCGGGAGCCCTGCCTCCTCTCGGCTGTGGCTGGGGCGGGGATGCCGTGGTCAGCACATTGGTGCCGGATCACTTTCGGGAAGCGTGCGGCGCCCCCATCCGCCCCCGTGCCCGTGACTGGCCCTCAGTCTACGCAGGGCGCCGTGGAGATGCTGCGACTCAGTCTTCAGTCCCCATCTCACCCTCTTTCAGTGGAAGCTGAGACGCTAACATCACCCTTCTGCCATCTGGTTCCCTGCCCTGGCGTTGAGGGAATGGGGGCCGTTGTCCTGTTTCGCTTCTGACAAGGGAGGTCGTGTGATGGAAGAGTCGGGGCGACCGAGACGGCCAGACTCGCTCTTCCCGCATCTGGCCCAGCCTCACGGGTGTGGAGGGCAGGCTGGTGGTGGCCGACGTGCTGCCAGCTGCAGCTCCCACCCTGCTCCTCCGGCCGATCTCCTGGGCCCCACGTTAGCCCGCGGGGAGGGCGGTGTCCTTCCCGCTCGCACCTGCAGCTCTGAGCCCTGGTCCCCCCAGATCTCCCTGTAGGCAGAAAGGAGCACAGGGCACATCCCTGCTCACCATCTGAGAACTGCTTAGTTAAGGCACGTTGGAAGAGGTTGGGTGGTTTTTAAGTCCTGGGTCCTCAGGGTGACAACCCAGTGCAGACCACGCCCCGGAAAAACTCCGAGCAGAGCGGCCGACTCCATCCAGGACCAAAGAGGCAGAGGCACTGCCTTAATGCGAGGTCTCAATTACGGACGATTATTCCAGAAACGAGGCCTCATTCCCCCGGGCGCACGCTCCACAGTGAATGAAAAGCCCGCACGTTCTCAGGGAGGCCCTGCAGGGCTGCTGCAGTGATTAGATAAGGATCTTTTGTAATCGGTCCTGTCATTCTTTGTTCTCGGAAATGATTTGAGAGCTTTGCTTCTCAGTCTGTGAGCCCTTCTCCCTTTATCCCTTTCCCCACAGTCGACCAGTCCACGGCCTGAAAGCTTTCCTTTGTAGCCGTTGCAGGGGGACCCCAGGCCACGTGCCCCCGCACTGTTCCCAGCCTGGAATTCTGTAGGTGCACGCGAGTGTGGTACGGAAGAGGGACTTCCAAATCCTGGTCTAGGTTACAGATGTGCTGTGCACGCATCCCTGGGAATTATTGAACTGTAAATATCGCCTAGGGGCTGACCAAATATTCTGGTTCAAAAACTGATGGGTTTGGCAGATGCACTTTAGGGAGGGCAGGAGGGGCCGGGCATCTGAGATTTGATACCAGGGCTGAGAGATGAGGGGACAAAGACCTGGCAGGGGAGCTGCCCACAGAGAGGCATGGCAGATGGGGACATGTTTATTTCCAGCAGGTGTCCAGCAGGTGCGTGGGGCTTGTTACGGCGTTTGCGGGGTCCTCGCACTCTGTGAGTTAAGCCCCTTAGGCTGCCAGCCTGCCAGGTGTCTGCCTCTCCGATGAGCAAGCCATGCTGAGTGCCTCGGGAACGCAGTGTGAGCACAGGCTCCGTGTCCCTCCTGCTGCCCAGCTGTTCCCGCTGCGACAGGAGCCTCGTTCCTCACGGAGATGTCTTCCTGCACAAAAGGTCAGCTGAGCTCCCAGGCACATCAGGATTTAAAAAATGTAATAGCATCGCAGTAAGAAAGTAGGCAACAGAGAGCGGGTCAAAGACCCACATCCAGACAGAGGCCACCGCAGCTGACCGGACGCTCCTGCATACGGCCCCTCATCCCTCTGGACCCTGGAGTCCAGGGTGCAGGGCTGTGCTTTTTTTGCACAGGCACTGACAACAAAAAGGCCCCCAGGGACCCTTCTGGGGAACTTGCTTTACAGTCTAGGAATGGAACAGTAGAGAAGGAAAAAGCAGAAAGCACTTAGCAGCCCCCCGTGGGGCTGTCCCTGTGCATGGAGTGTCACGGCCACCAGCACTGAGAAGCTGCCCACGCTGCCCTCCAGGTGGGAGGAGCTGTAAGTTGGGGCCTTGGAGACAAGCCTCCCGGCACAGCAGGCCTCTCCACCCACACAGCCCTCCCTCCCGTCCAGCGCGCCTGCCTTAGCAGCCAAGTTCAGCGGTGCCCAAGCCTGGCTGTGCCTCAGGATCCCCTGGGAAGCTTCTTACTTAAAGACACAGGTTCATAGTTCCCGTTAGGGACTGAATTGTATCACCAGAGTTCATGTGTAGGAGTCCTATCTCCCAGGGCCTCAAAATGTGACCTAATTTGGAAACAGGGTCATTGCCGATGTAATTAGTTAGGAGGAGGTCACACTGGCATGGGGCGGGCCCTTACTCCAGTTAGACTGTTGTCTTTATAAAAGGGGGAGATTTGGACGCAGAGGTGCAAAGAGGGAAGTCCATGTGAGTGCAAGATGGCCATCTACAAGCCCAGGGGAGGGCCCTCAAAAGGCACCAACTCTGCTAGCGCCTTAACCTTGGACTTCTGGCCTCTAGACCTGTCTAAGCCCCCCGGGCTGTGGCACTTTGTTATGGCAGCCCTAGCAAATCAGGGTCGAATAGCAAGGGTCCTGGACTCACGTGTTCAACAGCCATGCAGTGATCCTTACGGACATTTGCGCAAGTCCCATGGACAGGATGCAGAGCTCCTGGAGCTTGAACGTGTGTGTGGATCACCCCGGGGTGCGGAGGACGTGCAGGTGCTGCTCCAGCAGGTCTGGGGACGGAGATTCTGCACGTCCACCAGCTCCCACACGGCGCTGAAGCTGCTGGTCCATGTGCCTCACCTTGGACAGCAAGGAGCCAGTGTTCCAAGGGGCCTGGTCCATCCAAGTGTGTGGTCCATCCAAGTGCCTGATCCATCCAAAGACCTGGTGCATCCAAATTTGTGGTCCATCCAAGTGTGTGGTCCATCCAGATTCCTGGTCCATTCAGATATCTGGCCCATCCAAACGCATGGAAGCCCCCATGCTAAAGCTGAGCGGGTCCTCCAGGGGAGCACACCCCTGCCCTGACTACGTAGACTCTGAAGGTGAGGCACAGAGAAGTCCGGAGCTTTCTGCTCTTGCACCTCCAGCTGCTGGGTGAGCTGAGATCTGCAAGGCTTCCTCCCTGTTCCTGGTCCCTCTGTCCTTAGGCACATCCCAGGTGCCTGGGCCTCGGCTGCGTGGTGCGTGGGGTAAAAAGGGGAAACTCAGCTCTCTCCTAAAGAGTTCACAATCTAATTGGAGGACTCTAAGCTGGTTAAAGAGCAGTGGGTGACAGAGACAATTAAGCACCAAGCAGAACTCAATTACCATGAAGGTGGATTCATTTAATCATCCTTTCCAGGGCTGGCCCAGACCCCTGGCCGCCCTGTGGGTGGACCTGTCATCTAGGAGAACTGGAGCTGCCTCATGTCTGTTCCCTCCTCTGGGCTGCTTCTGGCTTCCTCGGGAAGGGGTTGTCATACTTTTCTGTGCCCCACCCCAGGGCTGGCACAACACTGGCTAGTTTCCCTGCCTCCAGAAACTCACCTACCTCCCAAGGGGCTTTGGCACCACCCCATTTCATTCTAGATGGACACAGTAGAGGGTAGTGGTCAAGATCACGGCTCTGCAGCAAGCCTGGAGCCTCCCTGGTCAAGCTGGAGCCTTGTTTTTCTCATCTGTAAAATGGGAAGATCAGCACCACTTCCCTCCTGGGGCTCCAGGGAGGATAAGAAGAGCCCTCAACAGCCATAAATGTTAGCTCTGATATTTGTTTCATTTGTTACGAGTTTGTTTTTATTACAAAATGTTATATCCATCCCATTTAAAAATCGATGCATGTGCACATACAGTATATCTGGTAAAAGTATAATGAAACAGAGACTAATGCACCTGCCATCAAGGTGGAGAAACTGAGCACCACCAGTGACCTTCCTCTGGACGTCTGTCAAGGGTAAACGCCGCCGTGGATCTCACATGTCCAATGAGTTTTACTTTTTTCCATGATATTTCCCTGTGTTGGGGGTTATCCCTAAAAGGTGCATTGTGAAGTTTTCAATTTGGGTACTTTATCGACATGGTATCTGTTCTCCCTGTCGTCTCACCCCGTGCTCTGTTTTGAGACTCACCCTAGGTTTCTATTCCTTGTCACTGATGGATGCATCCCATTGCTGACCACACCCAAGCTAGCTCCTGCTCGCTGGACCGCAGCCCCTTTTCTGTCATTACACACAATGGAAGTCTGAACAGTCTCACCCACACTTTCCCCACCTAAACCTGGCATTCGTAGGCAAACGACCCTCTCTGGGCTGTGCCCAGGACGGGAATTACTCATCACAGGGAAGGCACATCTGCAGCACACGTTTGGATAACAAATTTTGTTTTCCAATATAATGTTACCAATGTCCATGTCCCACCCGCAGTGGGTGAATAGTCCCATTCTCACCAACACTTGGTATTATCTGCCTTTTTCATTTGAATCATGTCTGCCTTTTAAATTTGAATCCATCTGGTGGATGACACCAATCTTAATGTGATTTTAGTTTGCATTCCCTTATTAATAATGGGTTGGACCATCACTTAAAATGTTTATTAACTATTCATGTTTTCTATTTTATGAAAGCTGTTTTTACATATTGTCTCCAGTTTTCACTGGTTGACGTGTCTTTTTCTTGTGGATTTGTAAGAGATTGTTGTTCCATATACAAATCCTCCCTAGATTAAATGCACTGTAAATATCTTATTGCATTTCTGTGGCTATTCCCATACTTTGTAATGATGCCATTTCATAAACAAAGGTTTTTGCTCCTAAGAAGCTTTGCGGTTAGTGCTTTTGTGTCTCGTTTAAGCAATCCTAGGATTCCTATAATGTTGTCTTTTAAAATATTTATAGCTGTGCTTCTTACTTTTAATTCTTTAAACAATCTATAATTGATGCCTTTAACATTATAAAATAGGATGCAATTTCTTTCTTTCTTTCTTTCTTTCTTTCTTTCTTGTCTATGGGGATAAAAAGCTGTCCTGAATCACAGACTGAATATTTCTTCCCTTTCTTGCTGAGCTGCAGCACCGTCCTGTGCTTTATCCTTTCTTTGGGCTCTGTATTCCACCCCATAAGTCTCTTTTTTCTGTCCTTGCACCAATACCCCCCTCCGATCATGAACGCGGATTTATGGCTCTAGATGTCAGCTTCAGGAGCATCTCGGCTCAACGTGGTCCTTTGCTCTTCCATATAAATGTTAGCATTATCTTGTTAGTTTCCACAGAGATCAGCACTGGAATTTTCATTGGATCTCTGACTCAGTGTAGGCAGATTTGACATCTTTAAATATTGAATCTTCCTCACCATAAATATAAAATACATTTCAATGTGTTTCTGTTTTTCAATAAAGATGTGTAATTTTCCTCATGTGAGGTTTTGCACATATTTTATTAATTTCTCCCTGTGTACCTTACACTGTTGTTGCTATAAAAATCTTTAGAAGTGACATTTCAAATATTGATGATTTATAACAAAGTAACTGTTTATATTTATTGATCTTATATCTAGTGCTTTACTAAATGCATACCAATTTTAATGACTTTTTTGGAGAATATATCAAGGATTCTATTTATACCCTGTAATACCTCCAAATAATGATAATATTTCTCTTTCCATTTTCTTATTTTTTTGCCTATTTTATGACGCTGTCTAGAATCTCTCATACAAATAGTGATGTAGGAATTATTCCTTCTTATTCATGATTTTATTTTTTTAATTTTTAGTGTATAGTTGATTTACAATATTGTGTTAGTTTTGGGTGTACAGCGAAGTGAATTAGTTATACACATACATATAGACACTCTTTTTTAATTCTTTTTCCTTATAGGCCATTACAGAGTATTGAGTAGAGTTTCCTGTGCTATGCAGTAGGTCCTTATTAGTTATCTATTTTATATATGGTAGTGTGTATACATCCATCTCAACCCCCCAATTTATCCCTTTCCCCCTTATTCATGATTTTAAATGAAAGGCTCCTGCAGTTTATTATGAAGTAGGGGTCATCTGCAAGCTGCTGATGGATTCCTGAGCCGCGGATTTGCCTATTACCTCTCAGCTCTGTGCCCGCCCTCTGCCCCCTGTCCTGGGATGCCAAGGGCAAGCGTCTGCGAGTTAAACCTCCCAGGCTCCCTTGCCAGCTGGCTTCTAATTAGGTTCTGCTCTTGGGAAGATCTGATGAGAGATGGGAAGGCAGAAAGAGGGAGAAGAGATTTTCTTCCTGTTTCCATCCCCTGTCAGCATCACTCCTGGAGCAGAAATCCAGATCCCAGAGCTTGGCATCCATCTCCCCAGGCTCTCCCAGCACCGGCCCCTCCAGGACCCCTGAGATGAGCATCAATAGTTAGCCATCCCCCAAGAACCGGCTGTGTGACCCCAATACGAGGGCTGAGCACCAGCCAGTCGGGGGGGAGGGGGAGTGTGTGTGTGTGTGTGTGTGTGTGTGTGTGTGTGTGTGTGTGTGTAGGGGGTGACTTTCTGAGCCACTAGGTTCATCCCCAGCTGTGATGTGAGTTTCTGCAGTTGTCAACATTATCATATTTGAGTTGGCTCAGCCCGTGGCAATAACTGCTCCTGGAATATATTGCCTTGGGGTTACCTCATTAAAAAAAATATATACATATATATATATACACACACACACATATGTGTGTGTGTGTATATATATATATAGACCTTCCATGAAGCAACAATCCTTGTATTAAATTCCCTCAGTTTAAAATACCTAGCACAGTTTCTGTACTCTTACTAGACCCTAATTTATTGAATCACCTTTATTTGATAAGAAAGTATTTTTTTGGCCTTAGTTTGTATCAGGATTGAGGTCAGATTTCATGCCTTAATGAATATGAATCTATTTCAATAATGTCATGATTTTCCTACTTAATTGTGTTAATGTCCTATTTGAGTAATCAGATCATACTAGTCTTGTAGAATGTGTTTCCTTAAACTCTGACCAATTTTTAGATTCGGAAATGTCTTTTCACTGGAAGTTTGCCAGTGTCCCCCTAATAAATGAACAAGTGTTTGCTTGTTTTTTTCTTTTTTTTCCAGATCTTTCTTGGAAAATAATTGCTTTACACTGTTGTGCTAGTTTCCGCTGTACAATAAAGTGAATCAGCTGTATGTATATAGATATCCCCATGTCCCCTCCCTCTTGAGCCTCCCTCCCACCCTCCCTATCCCACCCCTCTAGGTCGTCACCAAGCATCAAATTTATCTCCCTGTGCTCTGCAGCAGCTTCCCACTAGCCATCTATTTTACATTTGGTAGTGTGTATATGTCAGTGCTACTCTCTCACTTTGTCCCAGCTTCTCCTTCCCCCTCTCCCTGTGTCCTCTGGTCTGTTCTCTACATCTCCATCTTTATTCTTCCTCTGCCACTGAGTTCATCAGTACCATTTTTTTTTTTTTTTTAGATTCCATAGATATGTGTTAACACATGGTATTTGTTTTTCTCTTTCTGACTTCACTTTGTATGACAGACTCTAGGTCCATCCACCTTTTTTTTTGATGTTATTTTTTTTTTACTATCAAGTTAATTTCATTAATGTATCAAAGATCGGAAAAGAACGATTGAGATGTGAAATCCATTCTGTGATACCAGGAGAGTAAGCAGATGAGAGACTCACAATGACAGCGCCAGGCAGGGTCCACGTGAAGTTCGTGGTCAGCAGAGCTGTGTGTCTGCACGTGCTCAGAAGAACACATTCATTTGCGGTCTATAAGGACCACTTTATGGCCTTTCGAGGGCCAGTTTATGTGTGAATGCTGGGTCAATGCAGTACGCGGTCTCCACCCCTCGTGGGCTCACCTGGTGGTTAGGCTCTTTTCCATCTTGACCTCCTCCTTGTCTGCTGACCTTTCCTGGTCCCATAACGGGTGTGTTGACATCTCCAGCAAACATAGCATATTTGTCAATTCCTCCTTCCAGTTAGTTTTTATAACTTATTTTTTATAACTATTGAAGCAATTTCTGTAGGTGCCTAGATTTAGAACCCACGTACCCCCCTCACTGATGGAGGAAGTGCCAGGGTGACCTCCTAATCCCGTCACCGTGTTCAAGTATCAACCCAGTTGTCCCAGCCTTCTCTCAGGGAGCCTCTGCTGGGTTTGTATTTTTCCTTCTGCCTTTTCACCTTCAACAGTTCTGTTTCCTTCAGTTTCAATTTTGTATCTAGTTTAAAGCATATAATTGTATCTGTTGTTAAACATCTGATTTTCTTCATTTAAATTTCTTGGGGTAACTGATACAGGAGATTCATTACTGCCATCTTATTTTGTGTTTGTTTCCTATTTGCCCAAATGTTCTGTTCTATTTCTTAGTTTCTCTCTTTTCTTATGTTCTCTCTCCATGATTTCCCATTTAGAGTTCAAATTACAATTAAAATTTTACCATGCCTAAGAATTATTACCAATAGGAAAGGTAATCAGTAACTTGACTCTTCATGAGTAACAGAGAGGCATTTGACCATTCTAACCCCAAAGCCTCTCCTCAACCCCATCTAAAAGTTACTTCTTAGTGTTTTTAATAGACCAGCTATCATTTTAAAATGTAATAACTTATATATTACTATTATTAAATCTCACAACTTCTGTATTATTATTTGTTCACAGTTATTCACATTTCACCAGCACGGTCAGTGTTTATTCTTACATCATGTTCTTTCACATTTCATCACATTTGCCAAAATTTCTTCTTACATCTCATGTTTGTATTCTGGGGTAATTTTTCTTCTTTCTGGAGTACATCTTTTAGAAGTTCTTTTGTTGAGGATCTGTTGACGTTTTTCTTCTGAAACTTTTTATTGCCCCCTTGCATTTTTACTGGTTACAGAATTCTAGGCTAACCATGGCTTTTTCTTAGCATCCTGAGTGTACTGTCACACAATTTTCTGGTTTCCGTGGTGTTATTTAGGGATCTGCTGTCAATGTAATCGTTAATCTTTTGCGGCTCATTTGTGTTTCCACTGTAGAGGTTTTAAAGAACTTTTCGTGTTATGCAGTTTTACTATGATAGATCCAGGTATAATCTGCTTTCCATGTGTCTTTCTGGTTGTGTGTTCTGCTTTTTGTATCTGTGGATTCATGCCTTTCCTCGGTTCTGGAAAAAAAAGAACAAAAAACCAGGCATTATCATGTTGTTACTTTCTTTCCCCCTTGCTCCATTTTGCTCTTTTGCTGGAACTCTGATTGCGTGTGCATCAGATTTTCATGTTTTAGTTTCTGTTTTTCTTCATCTCTGTAGTATGTTTCATCTACTCTTTCTCTCTGCCACATTTTGGTAATTTCATCTGATCTGTCTTCCAGTTCTTTGATTTATTTTTATTTGTATCTAATTTGCTGTTTAACTCAGTCATTGTACTCACTTTAACCACTATGTTTTAATTTCCAGAAGTTTTATTATTTTTTATGAAATCTGTCTGCTCATTTATGTGGTTTATCTATTTTTGTTGATTTTCTTATATTACATTTTAATTTTTAAAATTTTTGTGTAGAATTGTTTTACATTCTTCTACTACTGTTAAATGTCAAATCTCTCCCTCTTTTCACACTTCCTCTTACTTCTGGTGGCTTCTTCCTTGTGTTTTGCATAAATTTTATTTTATATTATTTTTAGTTGAATTTTGTTTCACCTTCATGTTTCTTTGAGTTTAACCTATGGGAATTCTGACAGATCTGGATTTATACAGAAAAAAAAAATTGTATTGTTACTACCAGGTACCAGAAGGAACTAGCAACCTGAAATCTCCGTAATTTCTCAGCTAGAGTCTGTGACAAGGGAGGTAATTTAAAGTTGAACACCAGAGCCCTGGGAGAACAGGTTGGTAATTACAAGTAATCAGTGGAGACAGTTGTCATTGGCGCTATTTTTTCTAGCTGGGACTGTAGCGGAGAGGACAGAGTTCATGACCCCCTTCCTTGTTTCTCAGTAAATCCCATCCCACCCTTTCTCAGGGGACATAGCTCCCCATGAACCTGGCTTCATGCGGAACCTTTGGCTCAGCTCTGACCCCAAGCAGGGGGCACATCCGAGCTCTGACACCCCAAGCTGCCAGGGAACCCCCTGGATCCTAGCTCCTCACGTCAGCGGTTCCTCCTGAGCAGTGCCAGCTTTACGGCTGCAGCATGTCCTTGTTTACGTCTTCTCCTGGGCAGTACGATTTACTTTTCTGGGGAGACGGAGGCAACATGGATGTTGAAGAGCCTGTGGTCAGGGTCTGGGTGAGACATCTTCATGATATCATTTGGTAAAGATGGGAACCTGGGCCTGACAGTGGACTTTTCTCAGCTCTGTATCTTCATGCCTGAAAGGGAGCTGGTAATAACCTCTTGGAAACCCATCGTAGGGACTAAATGTGATCATGTATATAAAGAGCAGAGGACAGTATCTCGCACACAGCTTTGCCCCCAGGCTTCTTGGGAGGACACATGCTGAAGTCAGTAACTGCAGTGTCCCCTCCATGAAAGCTCATCTAAGGTCCTTCTCCCTTCTTGACTGAACCAGGGCCTCCACTGTTGTCCCACGGCATCCTGTTCTTTCCAAAGTTGTGGTCATAAAGTGTCACATGCATGGTCACAGGGCAGTCACTGCAGGATTTTGTCCCCAGTGTGCAGCCCCTGGAGCAGGGCGGGGACTTGCCTGGGGAATGAGTGGGTGAACATAAGATCACACAGAGCTCTCCTAACATTCACGCTCGTGTTTGTACAACACTGGCTGATGTGCTGCACTGAGCAGAGTGACTAATAGACAGTAAAGTCTGTTGATGCCTTGTATGCCCTAGAGGATGGTCCCCAGACAACAACAGTTCTTGTGCTTTGCTGAAGATGCAGACTTCGAGCTGGTGGTGGGGACTGCTTGCCAACCACCCAGATGCCCCTCACTCACCCGTACCCTGTGTTTCAGCCCTACGTGGATGGCCAGGACCTCCCTCTCTGGTGCTGGTACCACTCTGGACTGGGGTCCAAGGTAAGAAGCATCCTCCCCTCCCACCAGGTCGTGTCCTCAGAACAAGCTGGGACCTGACCGTCTGGTCCTTCAAGGAGATTCCAACTCTGATCTTGGGTTACATGCATCAAATATACCCCCAGTGACAAAAATAGTGTGGTCTGTTGTGACTTTTAAAATGTCTTTAGTACAGGTCGTATTAATGTGGGATTTAAAGAAGATGCGTGGATACTGAGTAGCAATCCTGAAGTAATAATTGCCTCAATTTATTTTTCAGGAACCGAAATTAGAGACAAATGTGTCCCCTATCTCCTTTCTGAAAGCAAAGACTCCTCAAACGAGCTATGTTTAATTCAGATAAAAAGCTATTATCCCTCTCAAGTCCTTGGGGTTTGTCATGCACCTGCAGCCCCTGTTACTTTGATTCATTCCTCCTTGGAATTCATTCAGATCCTAGAGGTAACACATTTTTAAGGTTTGTTTGTATAATTTCAACAAACACTTGCAGGGCACTGGGGAGAGGAGGCATGGTGTCATAGGCTCGGGGTACAGAAAGGCGTGGGGCCAGGCGTCCAGGGTCCAGGTCAGGGGAGAGGGACACAGCTGGGAACGCCAACCCAACTCTCAGGGCGTGCTTGGTGGATCCCGGGCACTCTGGGGATATGGAAGACATGTGGTTCAGACTGTCTAGATAGACCTCGTAGAGGAAATATTGTCAAAACTAAGTGGTGGAGGATAAATCAAGAGTGAGGGAGACGAATCAGGAAGGAAGGGGATGCTAACGGGACGCAAGAGCCACAGAAGCCGCGCGTGGGCAGAGAACAAAGGATTTATCCCTCAAGCCAGAATGTGCTTGAGAGCAAGAGAGATGCTCTAAGTCACTGGCTGGGACCACGGGTGTGAGTCAGCAAATTGGACATCTGGCCACTGTGTGTGGAGGAGCCCACGCCGACCTGCCCTAAAGCACATGGCACAGCGGGCTCTCTGGCTCTGGCAGCTGGTCCCTGGCTTCCCATGCAGGTCAGGCCAGGTCCTGAAGGAGGACCACGCCCCTGCTCGGGGCTGGGCTCCCCTGCATCTGCCCTCAAGCTGGATCAGGACCTCCCTGCGGGGATGCAGTTTCTCCTACGTGGATGAGGGCAAAAGCAACTTCTCATTTTTAAGTACTCGCCCTCTTTTATCTCCATCTCGTGATGAGAATTAGTGCCAGTTGCTCTTTGGATTGCACTAATTCTCATGAGATTTTTTAATAAAAATGCTTGTGCATCCATCTACTCACAATTCTTTTGAACAAGAGATTCATTTACTATTTGGGGTAACAGTGACCGTGTGGGCGGAGGGGGAGGTAGTCGGGATGGAGCAGATGATCTAACGGAAAGAGCATAGGTACCAAGACCCCTGGAGTCCAGTCCCACCTGTAGTCTGGAGGGGACAGCTCTCTGATGCTTTCAAAGATCCTTCTGTTCACTGTCCAGTTTATTTCTCCTGCTGTGGTGAGGACAGCTGGCCATCAAGGGGACTTAGTGGGAATGCCAGGTGGGACGGAGTGATAAACCCCTTCTGTAAATCAATCTCTTGAAGTTTGAAGATTGCTTTTTCTACTTAATCCCAAGGAATTTCAGGTAAAAGCTCCCTTTAATGTGAGCTAGAACCAGGTCCAGGTACCTCAGGCATACAGCATATGTTTTTTGTCAATTTTCCTGGTGTAAAAGATAGTGGCACAGAATTAGCAAATAGGAATAAACTACACAGTGTCCGTTATTGCAAATTCCACACAGACAATTGATTCGCGTGAGATGCTTTCCCCGGTTCTTCCTGGTCTTGTCCGAGGAGCCAGCCTGCAGTTGCAGGCGTTGAATGAGTGCAGGTCCAGAAGGAACGCTGGCTGATGTTTTCGTCTGCGTTCAGGAGTAATACATAAGAGAGAACGGGAAGACTAAGACCCCTGGCCAGTGACTCGGGTGGCTCCTTTCTGAATCAGATGATGATTTTCAGGCCCTGGAGGAATCTTCTGCGTGTTCTCTGCTGCACAGCACGCAGCAGCTCCTAGCCCACACACTTGCGCCTTCCTCTGCACCGTGGGCTGTCTCTCCATCGCTTGACCTCTACGCAGTCCACAGAGCAGCAAACCAAGCCCTGATCTGTGGCGTTTGTCAACGTCCACGGTAGACAGTCTCACCGCGGCAGAATTTCAGGCTACAAATGGGACCCCCTTGAACGCGGGGTTTGGAAGCCATGTGGGTCCACGTCGTGACGGGGCGTGTCCACCGCACAGGAAAAGCAGATGTAAACAGGAGCTCAGGAGCGGAAGTCATCGTGAGATGTAGTGAAGCAATTAGGAGGTGCTGACTGTTGGGTACGTATGGTCCTTATTCTAATTTATTTGATAGTAAATTTACGTAATATAATTTTTAATAATGCCTACTTATTAGTTTCCAAGGGCTGCCTTAAATGACAACAAACCGGGTGGCTTAAAACAACAAGAGTGTGATTTCCTCACGGTTCTGGAGGCCAGAAGCCCGAAATCAGGGTGTCGGTAGGGCCATGCCCCCTCTGACAGGAGGAATCCTGCCTTGTTCCTTCCAGGTTGTGCAGCTCCAGAGGATTTTGGCCATGGCCTCATCACTCCATCTCTGCCTCTGTCTTCACCTGGGCTCCTCCTCTGTGTGTCTGAGACTCAAATCTCCTCTGCCTTTCTCTTACAAGAACACCTGTCTCTTATACACTGCCACCCCCAAGTTCAGCACCACCTCATCTCAGGAGCCTTAACTAAATTATATCTGCCGACACCCCTTTTCCAAACAAGCGAACTCACGTGAACAGGTTCCTAGGGGCCACAGTTCAACCCCTGTCACCTACATTTAAGCAACCGTCTTATAACATGCCTGAGAAGTTAACTATCTTCTCTTGCAAGCCAGTGTGAGCCAGCTCCGGCACACCCCCAGGAAGGGTGTCCCTTTCCACCACACTTTCAGTGGAAATAAACTCCATTTGAGCATTTATTCGATCACAGAGTTACTAGACCCTCAGCAGGCTCCCACCAGTCAGGGGAGCAGGGATGGCGGTCCATCCCCCCCAGTTCCTGCTACACGATGGCCTGGTTGGGTCTGGTGGGAGCAGGTGGTGGGCGCCATCCTCCAGGGAGGAGGTGGATGGAGGGAGCGGGCTGGAGGGACCTCCCCACCTGCGGCCGGTGGGTCAGAGCCCAGAGAACAGGCAGGGGCCCTGGAGGGAGGCTCACTCCACCTGAGAGCTGTATCCGGGCTGCATCTCCGGAGCATCACTGCTCTTTGATCTTGAAGCTGGTGAGCTGGTGACAGTCCCAAAGGGCAACACCAGGAGGACAGTTGAACCGTGTCCCCCGGACCTCCCTGCAGCCGGCCTTCAGGACAGATGTCGCTGAATGGGCTGTCATCCGTGCAGCCAGCAGCCTGGCTCCCAGAACGCCCACCATGCTGACGGGGATGGGCTCCAGCGCCTGAGTCACTGCTGGTGAGAAACTGCGGGAAAAGCAGGGAAATTGTCCAACCTGGTGACATTTTTCCTTAACAGGGAAATCAGCAACAGCCGTGCTCCTGTCCGTGTGGGACAAAGGAGAGCGAGGCGGGGGGAGCTGGAGGGGACACGGGCCCCGCGTGGTGGGCAGTTTCTGCTGCAGGACAGGCCGGGACCCGGGTGAGGGCTGGCCCTGCACCCTGGCTTCCTCTCCCATCAGGTTCTGCTGCGCTGACTCCTTCCAGGGAGCCTCAGCGGATTAAACAAGCGATATCGTGAGTATAACGCCCCCCGAAGGGTCAGGGAGATTGAATTTGCTGGACACCAGAAATGAGAGGACCAGGTCAGGCATAGCGGGTCCTGGGAAGGGTCAGAAGTTCCAAAGTCTCTTGCCCTGGCTGGTGGCTGGGTGCTCCGGGAAAGCTCCACTCTGGGTGTCACTCCTCCTACCAGGGGGCCTGGCCCTTCCCACTGCACTGACAGGATCCCAAGAGAGAGCGGAAAGCCCGGGTGCCCCTTCCCAGACTTCTCTCACCACATTAGCTGATGTCGCTGGATGTGGGTGGTTTCAGAGTCAAGAGTGGGAGATGCTGAGGGGGTCACAGCCGAGGGCAGGGAGGCAGGACCCCTGGGGGGCCATCGGTGTGGCCCAGCTTCCTCCCCACGTAGGAGGGGTGGTGCTAACGCCTTACGCACAGGTTGTTGTTGAAGATGAAATAAGGTAACACACGCCGCGGCCAAGTGGCCACGTAAGCACCGCTCACTTACAAATGGCAAGCCAGGGGCTGGAGCCAAGGGCTTCCGTTTCCAAATCCTCAGCTCTTAAGGAAAACCCATTTTCTGGCAAAAACACATTGTTTGATCCTAAAAACCCATGACTGCCCTGCCCTGAGCCCACAGCTGCCCACACCTGGTGCCCTTCCATGCAGGATGCGGGATGCCCAGCTAAGCTCACGTGGAGCCCAACACTCAGAACTACAGAAACAGCAATTCCTCAACAAAAACACACATTTCCTCCTCACAACTGATTCTGGATAGAGAATCACAGGGTCTGAACCTGTTGTCTCTTGTTATTTGATGGGCAGAACTACCTTGATTTGAAGCACTAAGGATGTTCTCGCCCAGTTCCCAGGTATGTGGTTATCTGTGACCAAAGTGAGGTCACTTGTTTTCAATGTGATTCCTTGGCATTTTGAGTTTGTCTGATTGTCTGGTGCGTGCGTGTATGTGTGTGAGATATTTCTGAAGGAACTGACAGCTTGTCACCACACTGAGTAGCTCTGTAGAAGCCATCATCTAATAAACACTGGCTAAGGACCTGCCACATGCAAGCTGGGGTGTGAGTGGCTGATGGGGCCTGGGCCCTGCCCCCCTGCCCCCCTACCCACCCCCCCAGTGTATACCTGCACGTCAGGAAAGGGTGCCTGTGGTCACCACTTTACCTTAGAACTGCAGCCCAATTAGCTGGAATTTGGAGTGAACTCAGGCCCAGGCTTTCCAAGCACCTCTCTCTCCACTACGTAGAGCTGTCTTGCTGGCACTGAGATCAGCAAGAGACAGGTTAGAAGAGGCCAAAGGGCCAGTCTGCAGAGGGCTTTCCATGCTGGGCCCCTGAGCGTGGACCGTGTGTCATGGGAGACGGAGCCTTGTTGTCTGGGGGGAGGGCGTTGGGTTGCAGAAGGCCTGGTCCTTGCTCTTGGGTGGTTCGGTTGGAAGTCTCTGGAGGCAGGAGGGTGGCCATAGTGACCCATCAGGAGCACGTCCGACCTGTGGGGCTGGGGGCACGAGTCAGGGGTCTGTGATTTGCTTTTAGCACCTCTGGCCAATGTGGCTCTTACCACGGGTTGCCAATGCTGGCTGAGGAATCAGCCTGGATCTCACCAAGGCCGGACCTGGTCCAAGTCATGTGTCTCCTGCTGGAATCCAAGGAGCTGTCCTCACTGGGCACAGAGCTTCCTGGCTGTCAGTGCCTCACCTGAGATTTGCTGTCATCAAGGCAAAGTGTCAATAAATAGATGATAGATGTAACACAAGTCCTGGTGCCTGCACTTCGTAATCTAGCAAAGTTTTAATCTCACTGCGTCTTAAGAGCCGCTAGATATTTTTGCCATGATTTATCTTTTGCTCTTCTTAAAGAAATTGCTCTCACATGCATTCGTGCTTCAAAAAAGCTACAAACACAAAAATACAATCTTGATGATAGCCTCATTTTATTTCCTATGACACGAGAAAGATTCAAGGCAGAAATTCTTATTGTCCAGTGATTTTTACATTCAAACAAACTGCAAATCAGCCTGTCAGGAGAGTATGTCCTGTCTTAAGTATTTAGCTCATTCTTACGGGAATCAGCAAGCCAGATGTGCTTGGGAATATTTGGAAACACGCCACTCACGTGGCCTCAGGACAACACGTGGTAGTTCTCCATTCTGCCTCCTCCTTGGACCAGGTCAGCATCAGGACCAGGAAGCTGGTAGCCAAGGCTGGATGTAAAGGCTTTGAGTCAGGCCTCCGGATGCTGGAATGGGCTCCAAACCAGAGAGCTGCCCTCAGCTCTCCCCTCTTCTTCCACTTCTAGCTCAAGTTTCTCCCCGTGATGGACGTGGCCACCCAAGGTCAGGGTGCCCCGGGAGCTCTCAGGATGTGCCGGGGTGGCAGTCAGCCCGGCCTCCTTGGAGAGCCTGGAGCTTTGCTGTATCTTGCAGAGGCTGAGGAAGACTTAGAAAGAAGAGGGTGGGAGGGTGTGGGCCTGAGCAGAGGGGTCTGGGGGAGCGAAGACGTGGCCTTTCCTTCCAGGAGGGCCACCTGGAAGGAAATGCAACACCAGAGTCAGAAGGTACAACGGGAGCAGATTGAGGCTGTGTCGTGACAACGGGCACATCTACCTCTGGCCTCCTGCAGGGCATGGCTTAGGTCACACTGTCTGTGTCTCCGATCCCTGGCACCGTGATGGGCAGGCTGCTGTCCCGTCTGCTGAGGCACAGGGCCACCCTGCGGTGCCCGGACACAGTACCCAGCTGCTAGCAGAGCCGGGACCTGGGCTCTGGTTCTGGAGCCAAGTACTTTCCTACAGTTCTCGGCCAGAAGTGGGGCAGTAGGGAAGCAGCTGGGCCAGAACTGGGGCGCATAGCAGCTCTCAGCCCAGCGTCCCCCCGGTCTGTCTTCCCATGTGGCCCCATCTCACTGGTGACACCACCACCCAAACAGGCCCCACGCTGGGGTCTTCTCCTCCCTCGCTGGGCCCCTTCTTCCCAGCCCAATGACCACCAAGCTCTGCTACAGGTGTCTGAGGTCCACCTTGGCCCTTCCAGCCCCACCACCCGGATCCTGGCCCTGTTGTCACCGGCATCTGCATTTCTATGAAAGTCTGATGATGCTGGCTTCATTCCAGAGGGCTCTTGTGAGCATAAGAGTTCACGATGGAACCTGGCACAAGGCACGCCCTCACTCAGCATCCAGAGTGAGGGTGGACCTGCCACGTGTGCCCCGTGCCCTTTCACTCCCTCCTGTGCCACCACGAGCCTGCGTTCCCAGCCTCTCTTGTGAGTCGTGGACCGTGTGACTGAGTGCTGGCCAGTTTTTAGGACTGACCTCACGCCCCCACTCCGGACACACTTGTGATCTATGCTCCTTTCCTTTTCCCCTGCTGCCAGCCAGATGAGGACCCAGCAGAGAACACTGAGGCCCTAGGAGGTCAGTGACTCAAGAAGAAAGGACCCTGGATGCACAAGTCTGTGCATGGAGACCCCCCAGCCTCCCCGCCAGCCCACCAAGGACGGGGCAGGATGGACCAGCTGTGTGATGATGCAGCATCACTAGCAGTGCTCATGACACCAGTAGCATCACTGCCATCATCCTTTTTACATTTTTTAATGTAAACACATTTCTTTCATTAGAAAAATAATGCATTAAGTTGAAATACATACATATTTGTGAGAAGTTTAGCTTGTGCATTGAGGTGCTCTGGGATAATACGTCAGTGCACTGAGAAAAAAAGAGAGCTATGATCTTACTTCTCTATAAACACCCAAGTTAATTGAGTTATGTTAGAATTAATGATTAATATGAAAATCTACAACAGCACCTTTGCCAAAAACCGACTGACAAAAGTACCTGTGGGTCTATGCCTGGTCTCTAATCTGTTCCATTGGTCTATCGGTCTCCACTCAAGACTGTATCACATTATCTTGATTCCTGTAGCTTTATATTAAATTTTGAAATAAGGTAGTGTAATTCCTCCAAATGTGTTCTTTTTCAAAATTTCACTGGCGAAAGTAGACCTTAACATTTCTACACATATTTTGGCTTCAACCTGTCAATTTCTGTTCAAAACTTTCCCTAGATGTTGATTGGGGTTACTTTCAATTACAGATCAGTTGGAAGGAGTTTTCATTTCAACAATGTTTGTTGATTTTTCTAGATACAGTATCATTAGGGATTTTAGTTTGATGTATTTTCCGTCAGATAAACTCTGTATGATTCGACTCAGTTGACATTTACTATGACTGGTTTATGACCCTCTGTCAGGCCTGTCCTGGTAAATGTGTCACACGCACTTGAAAAGAAGGTGTGTTTTGCAATTGTTGGGTGTACATTCTACAAATATCAACAAGGGTGCAGTTTTGGTCCTCTTTGGCTTCACTGTGAGTTTGGTCTTATTCTTCTAGCTGCTGCTGAGAGAGGGTGTGAATTTCCAGCTATTATTATAGAGTCGTCTTTTTTTCTCTCTCACTCTGTCCATTTTTGCCTCATCTATTTTGAAACTCCATCATTAGGTGCATGCACATCCAATTTCAGTTTGTGTTTCTTAATGTCTCAATGAATTCTCCAGTTTTTGCTATGAAATGACCCTCCTCATCTCTACAACACCCCTCTCCTTGAAGTCTGCCCTGCTGGATATCAGTACAGCCACGCAGGTGTCTCCTGCTTATTGCTCCTGTGTCAGGTCTTTTTCCATCATCTGCTTTCATCCTACCTGTGTCTTTCACTTAGAGCATCCCTCTTGTAGACAGCCTATGCACATCTTATGTTTCTTGTCTAGTCTGACACACTTTGATTTACAGTTGGAGTGTTTGATCCATTTACGTTTAATGTAACTGTAGATGCGTTCGTGCACCATCTTGCTATTTTCCACCTCCCCCAGCTCTTTGCTTCCTGGTTCTCTCTTTCCTGTTTTCCTTAGTTTAGTCAAGTATTTTTTTTATATTCTATTCTAAGCCCTCGATTGGCTTTTTCTCATACCTTTTTTTCTCTCCCACTACTTGCTCTCGAGATTGCAATACTCGTCTTTAATTTGTCATAGTTTACCTGGATTAAAAGTATGCAGGAGCCTTCTATTCAGCCTGCCTACCTATTGCATTCCTGTTGTTGTACATATTACTTGTATATGTGGTATAGACATCAAAATAGATCATTATATGTTGGGTTTAAATGCTCATTTCTCTGAAGAATTTATGAAAACAAAAGAAACAGTCTTTCTACATCCATCCAGTTAAATTTGGATAGCACTCCGTGTTTCCCTTTTTGTCCAGCATTGAACATGTCCAATGTGTGGCAATGTCTAAAAACAGCTGGCTTTATAATTATCTAGATATTTACCTTTACAATTGGTGTAGAGTCTATAATCATTCTATTGTTGGGAAGATTAGTCCCGCGTCAGGTCCTTCACCATTACCAGAAGCCAGAAGTCATATAATCTATTCCAGTATGAAGCACCTTGAGGTATCTATACAATTCTGTGGGGATCATTTAGTTGTCACAATATTTACATTTCTGCTTCTGAAGCACACATGTGCTAGCTTGAACAATGCAGTCACAGCCTTTTTTATAACAACTTTATTGAGATATAATTCACATGACAAAAAGATCGCTCCTTTAAAATCCATGATTCAGTGGATTTTAGTATATTCCCAGAGTTGTGTAACCATCACCACTGTCTTCTTTAGAACACTTTCATTACCTCCAAAAGAACTCTGTACCCATTAGACATCACTCTGCCTTCTCTCCCGACCCCAGCCCCTGGTGACTGCTAGACCTACTCTTTGTGCAGATTTGCGTGTTCTGGACACTTCATATAAATGGAGTCATATGAAATGCAGCCTTTCATGCCTGTCTACGTAGTATAATGTGTTCAAGATCAATGCATGTTGTAGCAAGTATCACTACTTCGTTCCTTTCCACGGCCAAGTGCTATTCCATTATGTAGACAGACTGCAGCCCACCCAGGGGGCATCAGCAAACCCACGTCCGTGGTCACCTGCTCTGGCAGCTCCTCCAGCCCAGCTTTTAGCTGTAATAAAGCTGTCATTTCCATTCCAGCCATCTGAATCCCGAACCTCTCTCTGACTTGAACCACAACAAGGGTAGGGAAAACAGGATATACTGGATAGGACTCTTCTCTCCGACATGAAGTAACGATGGTAAAATGATAGCAACAATCACATCTGAAAGGTGGGGTCTCAGGTTTATGTTCTACCATTTACAGTAATTTTCTATATGATGGAAACATTTTTTACTGAAATTACTTTAGCGGACTTGACTGTGGAAAGGGAAGATTACAGTCACATTAAGAAATATCTCATTTAATTGTGTTAATACAATTTTAAAATTCAGCTCATAGATTTATAGCTCCCTGAAAGGTGAGAAAGGTAAAGAAATACACGAGACTAGACATGGCAAGTTTATTCTTCAGAATAATGCTGGTTTCCTTCCACGGGAAAATCAAAGCTAAGGTCACATTGACGCGCTTGGAGCCTGGGTGGTACATGTCTATTATCAACATGTGTCACAAAACGGAGATAATTTGGTGCCAAGCCACACAACCTAGAAAGGAAAAGATATTGATTTGTAGAACTGTCAATATTTTCTCCCTATAAAGGAAGAGGAGTTGAGCCAATTATAAATAAATCCTCACACTTCTCAAAGAAGCCAGTGGAAGATAGGTCCTCTGAGTCTGACGTAACGGTCCTGGAGCGGAGGAGCAGGGCAGGGGAGCCGTGTTTCTGCTGGACACGGAGAAGGCTCAAACTTGGCTATGGACATCACTGTGTTGGAACCACGTGACCTGCAGTTGCCCCCTGGATGGAGATGGGAACAAAAGTCCCAAAAGGGCAGAGGAAGGACTGGGCTGGGTGGGCCAGCTCCTTCCCGCTGCGACCACTCAGCTCCAGGGGATGATGGCCCAGGACCCATCCCTACAGGGAGGCTATGACCTGAGTCATTGTGTCTGATGGAGCAAAGTCCTTATGCTCCTAAAAACATTCTATCTTTGGGCCAAGAGTGGAAGAATTGGAGTGCGGACAAACCAGTGCACTTCTGTCTCTTTATACATCCCAACACAACAAATTAGCAGGTCTCTTTTTCCTCTTTTCTCATTCCACAGTGGAATTCACTTTGTTCTTATTTTTAGATTTATTTTTTAGGGGGAAAAGGCATTATTGATGCCCTAACACTAAAGATGTATAGATGTAGTTTCCAAAATTTCATTCTAAGAATTTCTTTTTTCATTTTAATTTATTTTTGTGTATGGTGTGAAGTGAGAGCTCAGCTTTATTTTCTTCTGTCTGGATGATAAACCACCATTTTTATCCCGGTTTTAAGGACTTTCTTGGTTTTATATTAAATTCCTCAAAATATTGTGTTCTATTTCTGAATCTCCTTCTAGTCCGCTCACCTCTCTCTGTGTCTATTTTTAGGCCAGTTTCAGTAGTGACAATGGCTTTGTGGCAGGCATCTGGTGTGTGAAGGGCTTTCTCATTATTTTTTGGTCATATCGTCTGTTAGCTAACTTTGGACGTTTATCATGCCAGGAGATCTTTACAATTACTGGATTCTAATTTTTTAAAAGAGAGTTTGAAATATGTACCTCTTCACTCCTATTATCATTCATTCACCAAAGTTGATGGGGCTCTCACAGGTTGCAGGCCTGCTTCAAGCTCTGAGGTTCAGGTCCAGAGGAGACAGACGGTCCTGGTGGAGCTCACATCACAGTTGGAAAGAGAAAGGAAGGACCAGGGAATGAGTACAGTATCCATCCCGTTAAAATCCCAAGAGCAGTAAAGCAGGGAAGAGGGTGTGAGGGGATGAGCTTGTCCTCCATGCTGGGTCGTGAAGACAGCCCCAAACTCCAGAAAGCAGGGGCCTCGCCAAGGGCTGCAGAGCTTAGCCCACCCAGGCCTGGAGATCGCAAAGGGGTGAGCAGGTGTGGGAGTTCACCGGGGCTGCCAAAACAAAGTGCCATGACCGAGGGGCTTGGAACAACAACAATGTCTTGTCCCACAGTTCCAGGGCCTGGAAGTCCAAAAGCATGGTGTCGGCAGGACCACACGCCCTCTGAGACCTGCAGGGGAGGCATCCTTCCTGCCTCACCCCAGCTTCTGGTGCTGCTGGCAATCGCAGGCATGTGTTGGCTCTCAGATGCATCCTAGCAACCCTCCATTCTCACCGTCGTCCCCCGCATGTCTGTCTGTGTCCAAATGCCCTGCGTTTATCAGGACACAGTCATATTAGACTAGGGCTCTCCCTAATGATCTCATTGTAACATATTTTCCTGTAAAGACACCATTTCCAAATGAGGCACATTCAGCAGTGCTGAGGTTTGGACTTAACATACCTTTTTGGGACACAAAATTTAATCCCCAACAGTAGGGTTTTGTATGGCAGGCAGAGTTCATCTACTTTTCTTATATAGAGTATGGGCCTGTGTAAAATGACAGGAAGGTCCCCTCCTCACCCCTCGGAGGTCTGCGTATCACAGGGTACCTTTTTCCATCTCAAGGTTCCATGCCGGGGTCTGGAGAAGCCACATCGGCAGACTCCAGACTCTTCCCGCCATGTCCACAGAGTAACGCCCGAGACCCGTGGTCCACTCACCTCTCCATATTCAGTACAGTTATTTCCCCCTTCAAACTTCTTTGGATTTGTCTTGCTCTTTTTCTCATTTTTCAGGGGGACATTGCAATCATTAATTTAACACTTTTCCCCTGTTGAACATGTTCGCGTGAAGGTGTAAATTTCCTTCCAAGTCCTGCTGGAGCAGCACCACACAGGCTGTGATAAGTAGCACTTTCATTACTTTTTAGCTTCGAGTCTGTTCTCTTTTCCATTCACATAGCTCCCTTCACTCACAAATCATTTAGAGATGCATTTTATTGACCTGCCGTCCGACAAGATGATCTGGCTGGTATTGATCTTCTAGGAGTTTTGAGACTTCCCCGTGACTTAGAACACGGTTGAGGTTTGTGACGTCTGAGGCTCCTGGAGAAGAGGACTTTTACTCGACTGTAAAAGGACTGAGCAGGTGCATCTCAATCCTTTTCTGTGATGGGCACCTCACCAAGCCCTTCCCAGCTTCTGTGTCAGGGGTTGGCAGACTCTTTGCTTCTGTGTCAGGGGTTGGCAGACTTTCTGTAAAGGGCGGTCAGACGTATTTCCGGCTTCCTCTCCATGTGGTCTCTGTCGCGACTGCTCCACTTTTTCCTCGTTGCTTGAAAGCAGTCATGGCCAACAGTATGTAAATGAGGGCATCTGTGCTCCAATAAAACTTTATGTACAATAGAGGCTTGCTCGTGTCCTAGGAATGTTCAGTCTGCGTGATCTGTTACTTCGCGGTGCGTTCAAACCAACCGTGATGGGACATGTGTGTGTTTCAGCACTTCCTGTAGCTCCATGCCGTTCTGCTCCATTTCAAGGCTATGTTATTAAGTCCACAGTGATTCATGTTTATTGTTTTCTTCTCCTGAACTGAGCCTTCAATCACTGTCAAGCAGATTTCTTTATTCATAATGATAGTTTTAGCCTTCAGGTGTGTTTTACATGATATCAATACATTTACTCTAGCTCATTCTGGGCTTTATTTTTAATTTTTGTTTTTGGCCTGATGTGATTTACTTCTGTGTCCACACTGCAGGTCTTTTAGGGTCTCAGGTGCCTTTCAGTCACTCGGGAACAGCACACGTGGACGCCTGCTTTGGGGTGTGTGCGTGTGTGTTTTTTTTTTTTTTATGTAGGACTTTATATCGTGATTGCAACCCTTTTGCATGAATTTAAATGACTGAACTGTTGAGATTCACATTTCCCTTTCTAGTCTATGCTTTCCGTTTGCCATGATTTTCTTTAGTTTCTTAATTTTATCTTCTCTTTTCCATGTGTTTGTTTTATTGGATTGTCTCATTTCCCTCCTTTCTGGTTATGATTTAAAAGTTACACGCATTTTATTTTTTAAAAACGTCATGGTTATCCTTAACATTTCACCGCTTTCAGGCTTAGTGAAGTCCAAAGTTAAGCAGCACCTCTTCCTTCCTCCGAAAGCAGAGGGACGTTAGACAGACTTGACCGTGACCCCACATCCCATCCTTCACCTTTGGTGAGAGGTGAGCCATCTGCCGGGATGGGGCCACACCCCTGCTTCCAACCCAGCTGTGCCCCTTCCTGCAGGTGTTTCGCCCTCTCAGCCCTCCGCTGACTCATCTTTGCAAGGGGACCGATCAAGCTGGATTAAAGTGTATTTGGTTTTACACGAAGGCTCCAGGCTCCAGTAGAAACGGGTACCAGGAGCTTCCAAGACTGTGTGGCTCCTTCTCCTGCTTCTTGCTGGGAGTGAGGCGGGGCTGGGTGAGGGTGGGTCCAGCCCCACCCCGAGCGTTGGCAGAGCCCTACCATCTACAGGCACCACAGCACCACACACCCCCCCTTCTCCCCCAAGAAAGCTACGGGAAGTGAAACACCACCCCAGATTGCCTTGCTGAAGCCCTAACCAGCTGACATGGGTGTGCGGACCGCGGGTGCTCTGTCAACACTTGCTGACATCTTTGCTGGCCTTTGAATTTGACGCAGGCGCCCATGGACGGGCACCCTCGGGAACTGGCAGGTGGAGGGGAGGCCTGTTTGCTCTCAGGCCTGGCAACCTCTACACTCTGCTCCCATAATTAGATGTGAAAGAAAGAGGTGATATGACATTTTCCATTTGAACCCCATCAGAGAGATGGCGAGCCGGCAACTTTGATGTTGGGGATGAAACGCAGTGTAGAAATGCAAATTCAGGAAGGTGTGTGATTTTTAATGGGAGATCCGTTTCCTTCCACATGCTCAGTCTCCTGGTCACAGAAGGATGTCTGTGGTGAGGGGAGCCCTGAGCCACACTGGTTTCTTCCCACGTGCACCCCCTCGGCTCCCTGCCCGGCCTGAATCTCCCTCCCCCGTGGGCATCACTAGTCCCAGCCAGGCAACCCCTGCTAACCTCCTGCACGCTCACCCCCACCCCCTTATAACAACAATCTCCCCTATTTCTACGCCACTCCACTCTCCACAAAGTGCCCTTCCAGCCACAGCTCCGGCAGGAAACAAGGACAGATGTCTCCCTGCTTCCCTCCTAGTGGAGGGTTTGTGGCTTATTCAGAAATTGACCCCGATTCTGCCCCCCGCCCACCCTGTACCCACACCGTCTGCCACTCACACTCCGCACTTGCCCCAGGGGCAGACCGAGCAGGTGGATGGCTGCAGCCAACGGGACTTCCTCAGTCGCTACTCCAGATCTTGAAGGATGCTTCCCACCGGACCTGACTGCCCTTGCTCCTCTACCCCGGCATGAGAGCATCCTGGGCTGCGGGCCCCTTGAGGATGAGGAACACGTGGGGCAGAGCCCCCGGAAGGCCAAGCCAGGACCGGATGATTCAGAGCCCCGGGAGATCATCAGTGTGCGCTGATCTCCGCCACGGGGTTTTGGGGACTGTGTTACAGGACTTGAATTGTCCCCGTGGTGGGTCTCAGAATGAGCATGGCATTCTTCTGGTTCCAAGTCCTTCCCTTTCTACTCTCTTAGCTCTGCTCAGGGAGTGCAACCTCATTTAAATGTCAGAATCATACACAGAGAGGAAAGGGAACTGAGGGGGCACCAGGCATACAGGACGGGGATATCTGTCATGTTCTGGTGTTCCCAGAGTCTGCACCCTGTTTCCTTTCTGTCCTGGGAGGTGTTCAAATTCAAGAGTCCAGAGACAAAGCTGGGTGGAGGGCCAGGTCGGGAGAGCTCCTGGCTGTGTGGGACGGTCACTGAGAGCACATTATGTAATAGGGAAACCACCTTGGAAACTCTTGAGCCACATCTACTACAGCTGCACACATCTTCCAACGACCAGCGGTCTCCCTCCCGTGTACACACTCACCGGAAATGAATCCTTGTCTCCACTTTGAACGTGGACCTGCATGCTCCTAGCAGCGCTCTTTTTTTTTTTTTAAGAACTTTTATTGAGATACAGTTAACAGACAATAAACTGCATATATTTAGAGTGTGCAATGTAGTATCCCAATCTCCCAATTCATTCTCCCCCAACCCTCCCTGCTTTCCCCACGTGGTGTCCATATGTTTGTTCTCTACATCTGAGTCTCTATTTCTGCCTTGCACACTAGTTGATTTGTACCATTTTTCTATAGTCCGCATATATGTGTTAATATACGATATTTGTTTTTCTCTTTCTGACTCACTTCACTCTGTATGACAGTCTCTAGGTCCATCCATGTCTCTACAAATGTCCCCATTTCATTGCTTTTTACAGCTGAGTAATAGTCCATTGTATATGTGTACCACATCTTTTTTATCCATTCATCTGTTGATAGACATATAGGTTGCTTCCATGTCCTGGCTATAGCAGCACTCTTAACAATTATAAAACCTGCAAACCACTCACGCTCTCATCCTCAGTAGACACGATGCAGTCATACAACAGGTTACAGTGCATCAGTGAGAATCCAGTAACTTGCAGTCAGGCCCCAAATGCAACAACACAGACAAGTCTGCACGGGAGCTGCAGCCTGACTAACAGAATAGGCGCTGTATCCTCACACCATGTGAAGCTCAGAAACAGGGAGTGTGCTGAGTCAGAAGTCAGGACCGTGGATGCCCTCGTAAGGGCTGTGCCTGGAGGCACCAAAGGGTCGCTTCTCAGATGCCGTCACTTTTCTGTTTCCTTGATCTGGGTGTTGTTGACACGGGTGGGCCTGTCACAGAACTTTTTAGAAGGGGCCCTTTTCTGTGTCTCTGTTACACAGCAATTTGAAGTTAAAGAAAGAAGTGCCAAGCAGGGAATCAGAGAGCTGGATTTCAAAAGCCGAAGCCACCACCACCTTGCTTCCTGGCAAGTCTGAGCAAGTCAGTGTGCTGTGAAGCCCTGGACCAACAGTTCCCGGGGCGTCTGGGGGGTAAAGGAGATGGAGAACAGAGCGGTTCCTGGGAGGTGCGAGGTGTCTGCACACGGCTGGCGGCCGTTTTATTTCTGTTACTGTTACTACTTGTGTTTGTTATTTGCAGGAAGCGCATCTGGAAGACCTCCCCCCCTCCCCGCTGTAGGCTTGAGGTTTGGAAACAACTTAGGAACTTAGAATAAACTCCTAAGTGTTCAGAGGGTCCTAGATCACGCAAGATGGCGAAAGAGATTGTTTTGGGGCCACCTGCCACTCTCGGGAGATGTCCGGAGCGCCCACAGCCTTGAGAGGCTGGGGAAACCATGCAGGCATCCCCCTGGACTCCACGACGCTGGGCCTCGGAGTCCTGACATCGGCCATGAGGAGCTGTAACAATAAAGCTTCCAAATCACAGGATGTCTCTTTCCTGTAGTTGCTTAGTCTAAGAAGAGGCTGAACTTGGACCTGGCGGAAGGCATCTTTACGGCTGAGTTACACGGAGCCGCTGCGCGCAGGGCCTGGGCGGCAGTTCTGCCATCCGTCAAGGTGTCCAGGCGGGGGCCCCGCCCGCGACCCAGTGAGCGGAGTCAAACGGGAGTGGGCGCCTTCAGGGGGAGGCAGCTATTACGGCCCACAAGCTATAAAGGGCCAGGGAGGCCGGGCACATAAATTAGCTGTAAAGACCACACCAAGCGCTCAACTTTTAATTTAATCTCATATTTATCTGGCTTTATGGTAGAATGCGGTGCTTTTTCACAAATATGGTTATTTCTGCCATAACATTGCAACTGCAGGGATGAAATGTAGGCAGTCGGAGCCGGGATGCCAAGGAGGGGTGATAGAGAGCCAAAGCTGGATGCGGCCGGGCCCAGGGTTGCTCCCTTCCCAGTGGATGAAGCCCAGGGCATCTCGAAAGAAATGCACTTTCTACTAAGTCACCTTGCTGACCCAGGGTGGGAGGAAGGGGGTGATAGCCAGCTGTGCTCCAGGGGTCGCGCACTTGTGTATTATCTCATTTGATTTTTTGAACAAGATTGTTAGAGCAAGGATGTTTATTTCAGGCTTTTAGATTTTAGTGCTGTTTTGTTTTTGGTTATTTTGTTTTTGTTTCTCGGTGAGGAAAGAATTAATAATAATAATAAAAAAGACAACCCCAAATCCAGGAGAACATCCCTTAAACGTGATCTTGCCAAAAATTAGCACCCAGGCTGCTTCTTGTTGCGACAAGAGGCATGGTCAGAGCCGCTGCTGGGCTTCAACGTGCTGTGACCTTTTCTAAAGCCTCCAAGTGACAGGGCAGGTCTCCCCCGAGCCCGGCTGCTTTGCCGACCCTCGGCTGATGTCCGTGTCTTCCTGCTTTGCACTCCTAGCAGTTGATCCTTGATTTCTGATAGACGTCTGACCCACGCTGAGGTCCGTGGGGCCTCATTCCTGGTGCCCCACCACCCCATCCCCCACCACCCGCCTCCTGCCTCCCCTGGTTCAGGGTGTGAGATCGCCACGCACCTGTGCTCACAAGTGGGGATTCTGAGACCCTGGGGGCTGCTTTCTCATGCAGGTGCCTCGTCCTGCAGGTCCCACCTCCCATCTCCTGGGCTGTGTCCTTCCCTCCTCCCCCCTCCCGAGGCCGTCTGTGTGCCAGCTCTGTCACCAGGAGTATCGCCTACGCTTGTATTGTCATCTGGTCGCCCTGCCTGATGTGCCTGCACGAGGACAAGGGCACCTGATCCCAGGGGGATGCCCTGTGAGAGGCCCTGCACCTGCTGACCATGGCTTCCGGTCCTCACCACTCTTTTTTTTTTTTTCTGATGTATTCTTTTTTTTTTTTAATTTTTATTTATTTATTTATTTTTAATTATTTTTGGGGGGGTACACCAAGTTCAATCATCTGTTTTTATACACATATCCCCATATGCCCTCCCTTCCTTGACCTCCCCCCCCAAGTCCCCCCCACCCTCCCCGCCCCAGTCCTCTAAGGCATCTTCCATCCTCGAGTTGGGCTCCCTTAGGTCCTCACCACTCTCGAGTGCGAGTCCCCCGGCACCCTGCCCTGCTTTCCTCTCAGCCTCAGGGCCCACCCGCCCACGGCTTGCTGACCTGTTTATAATCCCAGGTTGCCCTGTGCAAGCCCAGACCTCTACGCTTTCACACATGCTGTTTCTCTTCCATGAGCTCTCCTTTCCCTGAGGACTCCTTGAACCCCTGGTTATCTGTCCGGACCCAACCCTGACCCTCTGGATGGAGGTAATCCCTCCTTCCTCTCCTGTTTATGTGATTGCTGTCAGGTCAGCCTCCTGAGTGTACCCCTGAGCTCCCACAGAGCAGGGATGTGCTGGCCTGGCTCTGTCTTCCTGACACCAAGTTCAGCTCTGCTCAGCAGCCAGTGAGTGGATGAATGAATGAAAGTAAGCTTTCCTTCCACGCTTGTTAGTGTAACCTCTGCCGCCAACCAGACTCTGAGGTTTCTGGAAACCAGCGCAGGTTTCCATGGGCATGCTTAGCCCACAGAGTAGATGGGGGTGTGCGCCTAGGACCCCTGGCTTACATTGCCACTGCTGAGACCCCCATTCGCAGCATCTGTGCTCATGCCCACAACCAGGAATCAGGCTCTGTTGGGTACTTCTGGCCCCCAGCGCCTAGAATCACGACTGGCCCATGATGTACCTAGGATTAATGAAAAATTAATAAATCAAAGGATGGGTAGATACATAAGAGAAAGAATTCCTGGGAAGGCTGGGGTTCTCAGAGGGAGGGTGTGACTCTATGAAGCAAAGCAAACGGAACTAAACTCACACAACTACGTTTCTCTGATAATTAGCGATGTTGACCATCTTTTTCTGTGCCTCTTGGCCATCTGTGTGTCTGCTTTAGAGAAATGTCTATTTAGGTCTTCTGTCCATTTTTCAATCGGGTTGTTTGTTTTTTTGATATTGAGCTGCATGAGATATCACCTCACACCAGTCAGAATGGCCAACATCAAAAAATCTACAAACAACAAATGTTGGAGAGGGTGTGGAGAAAGGGGAACCCTCTTGCACGGTCGGTGGGAATGTAAACTGATACAGCCACTATGGAGAGCAGTATGGAGGTTCCTTAAAAAAATTAAAAATGGATTGAACCTGGTGTACCCCCCCCCCCAAAAAAAAAATAAAAAAAAAATAAAAAAATAAAAAAAAATAAAAAAAAAATAATAATAATAAAAAAAAAGTAGGTCCTAAAAACTAGTGCAGCTTCCTTAAACCTATGGATAGTCGGCTTTGGGGAAAACAGCTGCTGTGTCGTGGGGACACTCACGCAGCCTGTGGAGGAACCAACTGGCCCACCCCACCTTGCCACCATGTGAGAGCCACCTTGCAAGTCTATCCTCCAGCACAAGTCAGGCTTTCAATGATTGCAGCCCTCTGCCTTCAAGTCTTTGATCCGAGGCCCCAGACGTTGCACTGCAAAGACGAGCCATGCCAACTGAGCCCTCACTGAGTTCTGGACCCACAGAAACCATGAGATAGTAAATGTTGTTTTAACCCAAAAAAAAAAAAAAATTAAAATGGACTTACCATATGACCCAGAAATGCCACTACTGGGCATATACCCAGAGAACACCATGGTTGTAGAGGACACATGCTCCCCACTGTTCACTGCAGCACTGTTCACAACAGTGGGACGTGGAAGCAACCTAAACGTCCATCAACAGAGGAACGGATAAAGAAGATGTGGTGCGTGTATACAATGGGATATTATGCAGCCGTTAAAAATAATGAAATAATGCCATTTGTGGCAACATGGTTGGGCCTGGAGATTATCATGCTAAGTGAAGTAAGTCAAATATCATATGATATCACTTATTTGCAGAATCTAAAAACAATGATACAAATGAACTTATTTACAAAACAGAAACAGACTCACAGACTTAGAAAACAAACTGATGGTTACCCAAGAGGAAAGGTGGGGGGCGGAGGGACAACTTGGGAGTTTGGGATTGACATGCACACACTACTGCATTTAAAATGGATAACCAACAAGGACCTACTGTATAGCAGAGGGAACTCTGCTCAGTATTCTGTAGTAACCTAAATGGAAAAATAATTTGACAAAGAATAGATACATGTATATGTATAGCTGAATCACTTTGCTACACACCTGAAACTACACAACATTGTAAATCAACTATAAAAATTAAAAACAAAAAACCTACACAACTATGGAAGGAAATGCTTTCATCGAGTGTCGAGAGAAATGATGGGGATGTAGACGGAGAGTATGAAGTCATCAATAGAGCAATGGAGAAGACGCTTGGGATGATTCAGGAATAAAACACTAATGAAAGAGTCATTAAGAAACAAGGCTGGAGAGAAAGACAGAGACTGAGAATTTAGGATGGCTGTCACATACAGCTGTGACTGTCACCCCGCTCCCCAAAGCGGGGAAGACTCATAAGTTGACAAGAAACCCAATTCCCAGCTCACGATGTTCGTAATGGTCCCAGAACCGAAGCCCATTGAGGAGAAGTGTCTCATCCTGACGGAACACTAGACATGAACTTAGAAATGACAGGCCGGTCTCCAGACACTCAGTCCCCTGCACGATCTGATACATCAGTGGTTCCCAAATGGTGATCAGCTGACCTGCTGGGCTGACACATCCAGGAGGGCTCTGAAGCATCTGATTCTCAGCCCGGGTTCCAAGTCTGGACATCTGTGATTGGGTCAGAAGCCATTGGCCTCTAACGGGATCTCATCTCCCCTTTCCTCCCTTTCTATCTGTCAACTTCTATCTATCTATCATCTATCATCATCTATCTATCATCTATTGGATCTTTCTATTATATCTATCTATCCATCTACTGATCTCTAACTCTATTATCTATTTATCTATCTACCTATATCTATCGTCTATATCTCATATTCATCCATCCACATGTCTATTTTTATGTCTATTCATCTTTTCATTGGCCTCTCCGTCTTAAAAAATGATTTTTAAAAAAATTTTTGTGTAAATGACACAAGCTTACCATAAGAGAATCAAGTGACTCAGCTGACAGAAGAAAAAGTAAAGATTCCGCAACTCTCAGAGCCCAGAAATAACCGCAGATAATATTTGGAGAAGGTTATTCTAGACTTATCTCTATGAATATATAAAGATGGAAGGATGCATTGACAGACTGGCAGGTAAATGCATAAGCCAGATGAAATGGGCTCATAAAATGAAAACGGCTCCGACCCATCTAGTTTTTAATAAAAGATATATTTTACTTGGAGAAGCAGTGTGGAGTCAGGGTTAAGAGGACAGGCTTGAAATAAGACAGTGTCTGTGCAGATGCTGCTCTTAACCACTTACCTCCTGACGAACAAGGAAGTTTCCCCAAGTCTCCTCCTCTTCAGAATGGAGGTAATAATAACAGTATATTCTTCATGGCCGTGGGAAGTAAGAGAATTAATATTAACATATGGAGGTGCTTCCAATAGTGCTGCATGTACAGGAAGCAGCATATATATTAGACATGAATTCATGGAAGGGAAGCTCAGTTAATGGAAATCTAAAATTTCAAAAAAGATGTATTCATGAGAGTTCTTAGTTCCAAAACATGTGCGCACATTTTAGCATAAAATGACTCCTAAATGAGTTCGGACGTTAGAGTTATTGTGCATTTTATCACAATTAAATTGAGGTGTCATTGACATACCATAAAAATCATTCATTTAAGGCATACACACCAATGGTTTTAGTACATCCTTGAAGTAGCAAAGACTTCACTATAATCTAATTTTAGGACATTCCCATCACCTCAAAGAGAAACCCTGCACCGACGAACCCTCTATCCATCCTGCATTTCCTCCAACCCAGCTTCTCAGGACCACAGATGTACTTCCCATCTCGACAGCTCTGCTCTTGTGACTGGCTCCTTTCACCGAGCTTAAGATTTTCAAAGTTCCGCCAAGTTGTATCGCTAGGTCATTATTTTTCTGGCCAAATAATAGCCATTATGTGAATACCCCACATTGTGTTTAACCACTCGTCAGTTGATGGATACGTCCAGTTTTTGGTCTTTATGCGGATGTGTGTTTTCATTCCTCTTGGTATATATATACACACACACGCATATACGTGTATATGGAATTGCTGGATCATATGGTAATTCTATGTTTAATATTTTGAGCACCAGCCAAACTGCTTTCCAGTGTCTGCACCATTTTACATGCTTGCCCACAGTACAGGAGTGTTCCTATTTCCCCACATCTTCACCAACCCTTGTTAATGTTTGTCCTTTTAATAACAGCCCCTCCTTGTGGGTATCAAGTGTTATCTCATTGCGGTTTTGATTTCATTTCCCTAACATCTAATGATATTTATTACCTTTTCATGTGCTTATCGGCTATTTGTGTATCTTCCTTAAAGAAATGTCTATTTACACCCTTTGACTATTTTAAAACAGGATTTATAGGAGTTGTAAGAGTTCTTTATTCTGGACACAAGCCCATTATCAGATATATGATTTGCAAATATTTTCTCCCATTCTAAGGACCTTTTGGCTTTCTTGACAGTATTATTTGAAGTATAAAAGTTTTTAATTTTGATAAAGTCCAGTTTACCTATTTTTTTGTTTCATTGCTTATGCTTTTGGAGTCATATCCAAGAGACCATTCCCTAAGCAAAGATCACAAAGATTTACACTTACATTTTCCTCTAATAATTTTGTAATTTGAGCTCTTACATTTAATCTATGACTCATTTTTAGTTAATGTGTGTATACAGTGTGAATTAGAGGTTCAACTGTATCCTTGCCTGTGGCTGTCCAGTTGTCCCAGCACTATCTGTTGAAAAGACTGCTCCTTCCCCATTGAACTGTCTGACATCCTTGTTGAAAAACAATTATGGTGTATTTTTAAATACGTGTTTGAAATTGATGTGGCGGTAATTTCTCTCTCCCGTCAAAGTAAAGAAGGAGCACAGCCACACTTTGCCCCTATTTCTGTGATTCAGTTACTTTATTCTGCTTGTGCTGGTGGCCATACCTCCTGGTTGGCATCCATCCCACAGCTTCCACAGTGGTTCTGATTTAGTTTAATATTTAAGAGTTCTAAGGTTCATCCTCAGTTCGACTCTGGACTCTCTACGTGTGTTTATTTAGATTTATCTCTCAGGGAGATGGATTTTTTTTTCCCAAGGAGAGTTTTGAGGTCTTGTTGTTTCTGGGTTTTTGTGTATGGAATGTCCATCCCTTATCTTTTTATTAGAAGGACTTCTTGCCCTCTTCAGAACTGTGTAGATGTTGTCCTACTACTTTTTCTTTTTGTCCCTTGATTGTTGCTGTGAGGACATCTGTGAACATCCGGACTCCCCCAGCGACTCAGAGACCTTCACGTGATGCCCTGGACACTCAGGTCTCCTTCGAAGCTGATCTTCTGCTATCATTTTCCCCTCCATCTGTGACATTCTGTCTTGATCGGTACGTTCAAGTGCTCCATTTCTTCAGGAGAGTGTCTTTCTGTTACGTGTTTGCATACTGTTTCTGCTTTACTCTTATAAATTACCAATTATGCACTGTTTTGTCTTTGTCTGTATGACATATCTCCCGTCTATTGCTCCTAATACAGTTGTTATTTCTAAAACGTTTTCTATTTGTTTTCCATTGTTTTCCCTTAATGTCTCTTCTAAATGGTTTTATTCCATTTTTGAATTGTTTCTAAAGATAGATGGGGTGATCCCTGATGTCTTTGTGACATGGAAAGATTTTCAGTGAATTACAGACTCACCATAATTCCCTGCGGGGGATTGTCTGGGGAAGGATGCACTTTATCTGTCTTTCCCTTATGTTTGTTTCTTCTTTTTTTTAACCCCAGAATTTTACCGCTAGGAGAAGGCCTGTAGAAAGACCCTCAGGGTCCACTCGAAGGAGTGCTGTGATGCTCTGAAGCCCTGAGCCCTGAGGGACCCCGGGAGAGGTCCTGAGGTCAGCCTGGGATGGGGTCAAGGGGTCAGCCTACCCTGGAAAGGCAGGCGGCCTCGAAGGGTGATGGCAGACTTGTCCAGTTGGCCAAAAAGCATCTCTCCACTCATCACATTTCCCATTTTATCTGTCTCACTGATCACAGGAGGTTTAAATAAGTCAATTCCATTTTTGTTTTTCAGGATCACGTTTTTAAAAAATCCATTTCTTATACTGTTTCTACTCTCAACTTCCTCTTTGGTAACAAAACCCAACCATTCAAAGAGATCCGGGAGCCAAGATCCTGTCTTGGGTAGGGACACGCAGCCTGACCCTTTAATAGGATGAGGTATTGAGTCCTTCACAGAAGAGCACTGGACCACACACTCCTGTATCATCTTCCTCTCGCTCTAGCCCAACTGGGTTAGCCCAAATTTTGGTTCCTGGGGTCTGAGTTACGAGGAATAAGGTATAATTTTGACCGTGTTTTGTTTCAGATTGAGAGTGACTTGTTTGACTGACTGCTGTCCCCAGGAATTCACATTAGCCCTCCCCCGAGTCCCCCAGACCACCCCACCATCCTCCACGCAGCCGTCCGCGTCCCAGCCCTTCCGGCCTCTTTGTACCTCTCTCACCCACAGTCTCGCAAGCCCCGCGTTAACCCACGTGTTCCCTCTGCCTCACATTCCTCCCCCACCCACCTCCCCCGGCATCTCACCCATCACCCAAGCAGCAACCCAGACCTCACCTTCCACCCAAAGTTTCCAGGGCATCCTGGTCCCACTGTGCTCCCCACTCCGAGCGCACACGCCTTCAGCAGCAGGACGTCCTCACTGTTTCCATAGCAGCCCTTATGCAGCACAAGCTGTAAACTGTTGGGAAAATCAGTTTCTGTGTTTTCCTGGGCACGCACTAAACTGTGCTTCTCAGGAGCCCTTCCATCAGGCATGGCCATATGTACTATTGTGATTTGTAATAAGGAATATATATTTGGTCTTTGACCCCATTTTTGGCCTAAGGCTCCTCAAACCCTGGGAATTTCCTAAGTGATGAGAGCAACAAAAGTATCATTTCCTACATTCACAAGGTGACTTCTGGACCTCACCTAAAGATGGAGGCTTGTTGCCAGGGGAGCCAAGCATGTGATTAGAGGGTTGGAACTTTCAGATCCCCCCCATCACAACCCCTGACTCCAGCGAGGGAAGAGGGGCTGGAGGTTGAGCTGAATCTTCAATGGCTAATAATTTAATCAGTTATCCCCATGTAATAAGCCTTCATAGGAACCCAAAGTCTCAAGGTTCCAAGAGCTTCGGGGCTGGTGAACACACGGCCATGCGGGGAGGGTTGTGCCCTGGGAGGGCGTGGAAGCATCCTTTCCCCACGCTTTGTCCTGTGCACCTCTGACCTCTTCCACCTGGCTGTCCCTGAGTTATATCCTTTTATGTTAAACCTATGGTCTAGTGAGCAGGCTCATTTCCTGAGTCCTGTGAACAGTTCTAACAAAGTGATCCAACGCAGGGAAGCCCTCCTGGGAATTTTAGATTGACAACCAGACAGTCAGAAGTGTAGGTGTCAACCTGGGCTTGTGACTGCCACCTGCAGGGGACAGGGGCAGTCTTGGAGGCCTGAGCCCTTAACCTATGGGATCCCCAGGTACACAGTGTCAGAACTGAGTGAAGTGTAGCACACCCAGTTAGTGTCCAGGGATGGGCTTGGTGGTGAAAACGCACCCCCCTCCATCCCCACTCCCCAACCCCTGAATGAATTGGAATTGGAATTTGGACACTTTCACTGAGTGACTTGGTCCAACCCAATGGATGACCAGTGGAAGTGACATACGTTGCTGCCTGGCCTGACCCATAATAACTCCCCCCTTGTGCCCTTTCTTGACCTTCTTCTCCTGCAGCAAAGGCAGGGCAACCCTGCAAGCTGTTTTCTGCCTGGATCCCTGAAGGGCTGCAAGCAGGAGGGCTGAGTTGCTGTCCTGAGCACTGGTGCATGTGTCAGTGGAGAATGGAATGATTTTCTTCTTTTCTTTATGGCATTAAAATGGGGGGTCTATTTCTGATTTCTTTCTAACATACCCTCATTATTACAGAAATTGGTTTGTGGAGGCGGGGTGCTGCAGCCTGGGCTTTTATGAGGGTGCAAGCAGTGAGGAAGTAAACACCCCTCGGGAAGGATGGAGACCTGCACCTGTAGGAGAAGGACCAAAACAGGAGTACGTGTTGGTGGCTCCTTGTCACTTACAGCAAAGATTTATAAGGAATAGGTAAACTCAGGCAACACTTATTTAGTCTGCAAACAAAAATTAGAGGAAACAGAATCCATAAGTTTGGTTGGGAAAAGCACTTCTGGATCCCTAACAGTAGGAAATAAGATTGAAAAGCATTGAGCTTCAAAATCCCATTAAGACTTCCCCATTAAATAGAGGAATTTAACCAGGCAACAAAGAACAGATTAAGGATACTGTCTATTTACCAAACCTCCCTTTCTCCCCCCAGTAGCCTCAAGGAAGCTGACATGAAACTGACAGAGGGAAAAAGATTTGGGGACAGAGAAACTAAGAAATAATGGAGATTTGTAAACGGTATCTGGGAAAAACAGAACTTTCGGTACCATTTCTGGCACATGGAAATGATGTTTCTCAATTTCGCTAACCCCACTGAGTGTTATTGGTAAAGAAGCCACACGCTGGGGCTACAGAAGGCTCTTATCGCACAGGCAGGTACACGGTCCTGGGGCTGCTGAACGTGGACCTGCCGAAACTCAGCTGGAAAAGCTGTGCGGTGCCCCAGGGAGACATGCTTGGATGTGGCCGTGGACGGTGGTCCACAGGGAGCCATCTAGAGGTCAAGAACAGGGGCCGTGGGAACAATGGACAGAGGCGCTCCCCCCGTCCCCTGGAGAGCAGACCCAGCATCTAATCATGGCATTGCCCGCCACACACAGGGGACTTTGCACGTCCTCCCGGGCCGTGTGTCGTTGTTGTGGGCCAAACCGCCTGTGCCTGGGTCTCCTTGCCCTGTCCCGTCATCCTAGGTCGGGTGTGTGTGTCCAGAGGGAGAAGAGGTCTCTTTCCTTCATACTTTCTAGGGGGTGAAACTGCGAGGAGCCACATCTGGACCAGAAGGACAGGCCTGAGCACCTCTCGCCCTCCAGGGCTTTGAGCTGGGTGACGGAGCGCGATGGGACAGTCCATGTCCCCGTCGTGGGGGGAGGAGTGTGTTCTGCATGTGAGGACAGGGACAGTTGGATATTTGGGGAAGGGACCCCCACGGCAGGAATGTTCACCGGCATCCCTGTGCTCCCCTCCCTGGGCAGCCAGTGGCCCCACGTGGCCGGATTCCTCTGTAGTTGGGAGTCGCGGCCTGCCTGAGCTACGGTCAACGGAATATGTACGATGGTGATGTACGGCGCTCCCGGCTCTGCACATACACCCTTGACCGTGGGGAGAGGTGTTTCAGGGAAACTTTGGAAGCCCCACGCGGGGCTGGCAGAGGAGCCGCCAGCCAGGACCCCCGAGGACAGCTTCCCGCGGATCTGAACGTGAGCCCAGGACTGTCACCGTTTCAAAAACTCGATTTTTCATCCCTAAACCCTGAGATCAGCAGTCTATTGTTGCCATGGCTCCACGGACCCTAATTAGCCAGCTCCTTCAAAGGGCGGCGCTGTTCTGTCTCCATCGTCCCTTCAAATATGTGTCAACGGCTTTTAATTCTTAGCATTTCCGTCTGAAGAAATAGAGTGCGGCCACGACAGCGAGCCCTTCAGAAGCTGATCACACACAGAAATGAAGTCTGATATTGGACTTTTTTCCCTCACAGTAAGTTTTGGCACTGTGTATCAGATACAGCAGTCTCTTTCTTTTTCTTTTTTGGTTTTTGTTTTTTGGCTATGTTGGGTTTTCATTGCTGTGTGCAGGCTTTCTCTAGTTATGGTGAGCGGGGGCTACTCTCTGCTGCGGTGCGAGGGCTTCTCAGTGCGGTGGCTTCTCTTGTTGTGGAGCACGGGCTCTAAGCTCTCAGGCTTCAGTAGTTGTGGCTCGCAGGCTCTAGAGCACAGGCTCAATATTTGGTGCACGGGCTTAGTTGCGCCGCGGCATGTGGGATCTTCCTGGCTCAGGGCTCAAACCCATGTCCCCTGCATTGGCAGGCGAATTCTTAACCACTGTGCCACCAGGGAAGTCCCAGTCTTTTTCTTTTTAAAGATCACTTTACTGAGATATGATTGATGTACAAAAAGCTGTACATATTTGATGTGGAACTTGAGGAGTTTGGAGATAAGTATACACCCATTAACCCATCATCACAGTCAAGGCCATTAACTTATCCATCACCTCCAAAAGTTTCCTCCTGCCCCTTCATTTTTTAAAAATTTTTGTGTCGATCAAAGCGTACAGGAGTAAGTTATGCAGGCTGAGTTATTCCTGGAGAGCGCTGCCCAGCAGGCCCTGTGACCAGTGCTGAGTCACATACTGCAAACTTGTTACCTCACGTGCTCCTCTCAGAAGAGATCTAGCAGCCTCAACAGCCACGGCCACAAACAAGTAACACATTTGTCTTAAAGTTAAGGAAAGCTATTCGAGGTCCCCTTGAAACCTAAGACCTTGAAAGACAGGAGCACAAAGTGTTCTGTAGAAGGTAACTGGCTAGGAGTTGTGAACACCGGCCATTCTTGAGGCAGAACTGTGGCGCTATGGGTGAGTCAGTGGCGTGGGTCTCGGAGGAGGGCGGAGAGGCAGGGGAGGCTGCAGACCCCACAGGAGATACTGGGGTGGGGGGACTTCTGCTGTGTCCTGGGGAAGCCTGAGCAGGGACCACACTTACCCAGAGATGCAGGCGTGACCGGAGCAGAGGCTGCCCCCAGGGGTGCGTGGTGGCCGGAGGGGTTCAGGTGGAGAGGCCTGGGTCCTGCAGGAGCAGCTGGAGCAGAGCAACATTCAACATTGTCCTCAGGGTGAAAAGCAGGAAGAACGGAGGAGGCTCCCGGGTCCCGGCCGAGGATGCTGCTGGCATGTGCACGTGGGTCCTACAAACAGCAGGCCACGAGGTCTCGCTAAGCAGAGTGGAGGGGGCTCTTTACATCAGTGATCTGACATATCACCCGTGGGATGCCAGCAGAAAGACTACACAAAACTGGAGATTTGCAACAGCCACGAGAATTCAGCAGTTCTCCTGACCTGAGATATTAATATCACCCAGGAGTGGGCAGAGGGCCCAGCTCTGAATGGGATCTCTTTCCAATTGAAATATTCATGAGGAATCTCCGTGTGATTGAGCGTACTTTAAATTGTCCAGACGAAGATTTCTCTTTTATTGTTTTAGTTTTTAATCTTTAAAATATTTTTTATTGAGATACCGTTGATTTGTTTAAAAAAATTTATTGGCGTATAGTTGATTTACAATGTTGTATTAGTTTCTGGTGTGCAGCAAAGTGATTCAGTTACATGTATATACATATATTCTTCTTTTTACATTCCCTTCCCTTATAGGTTATTATAAAATATTAAGTATAGCTCCCTGTGCTATACAGGAGGTCCTCATGGGTTATCTATTTTATGTATAGTACTGTGTGTATTTTAATCCCAAACTCCTAATTTGGATTTCAGGCTAAGATGTCCACGTCAGTGTGGTGCAGCGGGGGCTTCACATAGAAGCCAAGCTATTTTGATTAAAGATGAAGGAAGCTGCATTTTGGCCCAGCTATAGTTGTAGTCTGTGAAAATACTATCTACTACATGCAGACCCCGTGCCCAGGTGAGCCAGGGACCACTAACACGTTCAGTTAATATTTGACAAACAAATGAATGAGACAAATCCTCACATATGATGCCTCTGCTTTCTCCCATTTAGCCTGTACTGACAAATTAGAGCATCAGATGCTTCCCTTTGTAAACATCACCCATTCATCCAAAGAGGTGTTAGCACTGAAACCGCATTGCTCCTGTGTGTGTGAAAACACCTCTGTGAAAAGTGTTTAAGGCACACCTGACCTGGTAGGAGTCATTGAAATTTAATTATAAAACTTGTCATGGAAACTGAACATGATGTAAACTGATTTGAAAAAAATCCAGATTTCACTTGACAGGCCCTTTTAACTCACTATGTTACACCAAAGTCAACGCGGTACACTGGAAATGAAATGCTGCACCCAAGAAGAGCAAAGGAGGCTTTGACTGGACCAGCTTCAAAGAGCACTCTGCATGGGCGAAGCCCTGTTCTCTCCCTTTTCTCTGTCCTCACATTTCAGCGCTGAGTGCTTGGGTGGCACCTCTCAACCCAGGCATGCATTGACACACGGAAAGTTGGGACTTCAAAGCGAGCTGGTCAGAAACGACCAATTCAAAGAGTGTCTGACACTGGTCTTTCATTCCATAAGGTTTTGGTGAATTGAATTGGTAAAAAGGAAACAAGGCTCATAGACTTGGGTCTAATCAGCTCTGTATTGCAGCAAAAGCACTTTTCAGTTAATTCACTAACAGCTTGTACGGTCTAGAGCGCTTAGATTTGGGCATAGATGTTACACCTCGGAACTTTCAGGTTTATATTCTAACTCTGGCAGTGCAATGTCCTAGTGCTGGGAAATGTCTCAGCGTTTCACACAAGCTGCCTAAAGAGACGTGGACATCTTTCTTGACTTACCTTAAGATCAGTCTTACCAGATGTTTGTCCTTTAGCAGAATTCACTGAAACCTTGAGGTCAGTGTTTCTGTGTAGGTGTGTGTGTGTGTGTATATGTACGCATACACTGCATCCCATGATCATAGAGTAGCATCAGAATATAAAACAAGCCGTGACTGCACTGGTTCCAGGTAAGATGGAGTAAGCACTCTGCCTTCCGTCGCTTCCACTGAAGATGCTGAAGGACCTGGACAGAATGCCTGGACCCACTGCTATTTGAGGATTCAGAAAAGTAAATAGCAGTGGGAAAACTGGGGAGAAAAAGATCAGAATTCCAAGTACCACCTACAGGGAGGGAGTCCCTCTGCCACATTCTGCCTTTCTGCAGCCTGGACTCGGTACAGCCCGTAACCCTGAGCCGTGCGTGTAGTCCGAGAGCCCTGGGACACTCTGTAATCTTAGCTTGAGAAAGAAGCCAGGTAATGACTCAGGCTCAGAGAGGGTAGTGAAAACTGCTTGTTTTGCTTTTTTCTCTCCTCTGTTCTCTCATATTGTGGCCCCCAGCAATCCCAGGGTGGCAGCAGAGCGAGCCCACAGCAGGAAACAGCCTGAGGGAAGGAGACGTCCTCTGGCACCAAAGACGCTGTGGCCTCCAGCGGGCTGGGTGGAACTCCTTTGCTTTTTCTCTTTCTGTGTCCTCCTGCTTGCCTCAGTCTGAGGGTACATTTGCAGGACTGTGTAGCAGAGTGGGGTGACTGGCCAGAGGAGCAAGGCAGGGATCGGAAACACCAAGGACCAAGGATGTGATGAGGGGGGAGGAGTGTGGGAAAGTGACCTCTTAGAGCTGTGCATGAACGCCTGGGCTCAGGCCCGAGATGTGCACATGTGTATCTGACTGTGGACAGTATGCATAGATGTTGAGACCTGAACTACATAATAGACATGTCCACACAGCTGGACGTGCCACCCAGCATCATGCCCATGGGGGAGATTGAAAAGCTCTGCAAATTTTTTGAAAATTGAATTGATTCTCAAGGCACAACACACAAAAGTCCTGTCGGGACTGGAGGCCTGACTGCAGCTGGGTCAACTGCTCGTGAAAACAAAAGTAACAGTCCTTACAGTATTTTAATGACTCAAGGTATCATAATGAAATATGTACAACATCCACATACAATCTGAAATTACCTGGGAATAAATAGCAGGTGGTGACACCAAGGTGAAGCAGATGTTGGAAATATCTAAGAAAGATAATAAAGCAGCTATTACAAATATGCTCCAACAAGTAAGGGTAAACATTCACGAAACAAATAGAGAGACAAAGACAGAGAATTTCTGCAAAGAAGTAGGAGATGTGAAGAAGAATCAAATAATTATTTTTACAACTGAAAAGTGTAATAATCAAAATTAGATACTCGTTTGTCTCAGTTACAGACTGGAGATGATTGAGGAAGGAGATAATAAAATTACCCAATGTGAAAAACAGAGAGGAAAAAAAGATTTAAAAAATGAAATCTACAACCAAACACATCATAATGAAACTATTGAAATGTGAAGGCAAGAATAAATATTGATAGCATCTAAAGACAATTCATCCATTACTTACAGGAACAGCAGTTTTACTCTCTGCAGATTTCTCATGATAAATTCAGGAGGCCAGAAGGAAGTGAAACATTCAAAGTGCTGAAAGCGTTTTAAAGTGCAGTCAATCCAAAATTTTAAATACAGTGAAAATATCCTTCAAGAATAAGGTCATATAAAACCATTCTCTGATGAAGGGAAACTGAAAATTCATTTCCAGCAGACCTGCTTTAAAATAATTTATTGAGAATTTCTTCACAGAAGGGCAATGATTCAAGAAGGAAACTTGGAAAATTAGGAATAAAGAAATAACAACAGAAATGGTAAGTGAGAAGATGGAATGTTTCCCTATTCTGTCCTTTAAAATATGCTTGCTAGTTGAAAGCAAAATTGTACCAGTCATTGTCCAATAGGGTTTTCTATGTCCATAGATGCAATAATGAGATAACAACATAAAGGGATGGGAGTAAAGGGACCACGGCACTAGTAAGGCTTTAATATTCCACGTTAGGTTGCGATTTTAATATCAGATACATTAGATTTTATAACAAAGAAAATTGTCCACGTAAACAGGCATACAGCATAATGATAAAGTATCAGCTCACCAAGAAAGACATAAGAACCATAAACGTGTATGCATCTAACAATAGTGCTTAAGAGATGTGCAAAGCAAAACCAGATGGAATGAAAAGGAGAAATAGACAGTCCACACCTGCAGTTGGGGACTGCAATACCACTCTCTCGTTAGACAGAAGTGTTAAGCAGGAAGTAAACGAGTACCTAGGAGAATGGAAAACCATCAGTCAACTGAGTCTGACCGATGTCTTTAGAGTATGTCACCACCAACAGCAGAATACACATTCTTTGCAAGGGCACATGGTGCCCATGATCAAGTAGAGTTTATCTTGCAAATGCAGTGTTTAATGTTTGAAAATCAATTAATGTAATATACTGTATTATTAGTCAATGAAGAAAAATCATTTATTGTATTACCAGGATCAAAAGAGCACGTGACAAAACTTCACATAAAAACTGTTGGCAAGGGAACACCCCCCCAACACACACACACCGCAGTTTCTGTGGGGCTGAAGGAGAGGTCATCCTCCACCCCACCCACCCCCCAACCCCACCCAGTGAGGCCAGCTGTGCTCTGACTCCCCCGCAGGAGCAGGGGCAGAGGGACATTGCCACCCCGACCCAGTGAGAAGGTGTACGTGTGTGTGTTGGAGTGGGTAAGCCCACTCCTCCCCATTCCTGGTGTCAGCAAGGTCCAATCCCGACACAGTTCTGTGAGCCAGCCCTCAGGTCCCTCTGTAATGGTGACGGTGCCCACTCAGTGTCCATGGTGATGAGATAATGGGAGGAGGTGTCCACCTTCACCAGGATGTGGTCAGTGGGATCAAGGGGGACTGAGTCCCATCCCATCCTTGGTCGATAAGGCAGTGGGTCAGAACCCCACATTTGCAGGGATGGTATGTCGGGGGCCCTGCAGGGAGCTGAACACACACCGTGGCTCTGGCACCAGGGCTCAGCAGGTTGGCTTCCTGGTAAATACGCTCTAGATGCTAAGCCCCCGTCTTGTGTGCTGTTGGCAGATATTTTCCCATCAGGCTTCACCTTGCCTTTCCATCCTCATTACAGTTTTGTCCACAGGAACAAGTTTTTAAATTGGATGTGGTCCAAGTTATCACTTTTCCTTTTATGACTCATGCTTTTGGTGTCAAGTTTTTGCCTAGTGCGAGGTCCCAAAGATTTTCTTTTATGTGTTTTTCTAAAAGTTTTATCATTGTAGCACCTATCTCTAAGCAGCGGAGGGAGGTGGAGTTTCTGCGGCGCCCTCCTCGCGGGGGCTCATTCCTGGCAGCCGCAGTGCCAGCTTCTGAAAGGGGGGCTCTCACTTCTGTGGGCCGGGCTAGAGGTTAACACCCAGGTCCTGCATGAAGCAGCGCTGAGGCCAGGCCCGGCCAGGCCCTGAAACCCGGGCAGCTCTCCAGGGTGCTGAACCAGCCGGCGCTGCGGGGCGGCGCTTCCAAACACGGGGATCTGGGTGGTGGGAGAGACAGCAGCAGAAGGGTCTGGGGAGCCAGCCAGCAGGAGGGTCCGCATGGGGCCGAGGGCAGGCCCTCTGAGGGCTCCTCTGCTGTCTGTGGGTGCACTTCAGGGACACAAACAGCTCTGGCAGGGAGACAGACAGCTGTCTGTAAGTGGAGCACAGAAAATGAAGCTGAGACCACGTGGTCCTGACGGAACAGCAGGTCTTCTCATCCAAGACCTTTCTGTCTCCAAACACTCATCTCCCCTCCTTCTGCCTCTTTTCAGCCCGAGGTGGACGCGGAGCCACGCCTGCAGCACAGCGGCTGTGCCCAGCGGCGGGGACAGCCCCTCATCTCGGGAAAGACGTGGCACAGACACACGAGGGGATATTTTGAGCCAGTGTTACTTAAAGGGGGTCTGGTCCATGCCTGGTGGGGCTGCATCAGATTTGGCCGGGCTGTTTCTCTGGCCCCCACCCGGTGGCCCATTCATCAGAAGGTTCTGGGGGAACGGGGTGCCCAAGCAATGGAATGTTAGCAGCACAGCTGTGTTGTTCTTACTCCCAGCAGAGCTTGTGAGCAGCAGTCTTCGTCAAATTCCAGGGAGAAGGAGGCCTTACAGGTGGAGGAAGGGGTCCCTGCCTGGGAGCTGCTGAGGATAAGTAACAGAGACAACACTAGATCAGGGTACAAGGCCGGATGGCAGAATTCCAACACAAGGGCTCTTGTCAGTTTTATGGAAACTTAGAAGCTGGGCTTCTGAGGCTTCCTGACGGTTCTCCTCTTGAGAGGAAACTTTGAAGTCCAAATATGCCTGTCTGTTCATCTCCCTTTGAAATGGCAACTCAGATCGCTCCGTTTTAAGCCAACCCTATAATTAGTGATGCTGCACAACGTCTCCCAAACAATTAGGCAGCAGTCCGGGAATCACCAGTTATGAGATGGAACCAGGGTTCCACGAGGCTTTTAATTCATGGAGTTATAAATAATGTTAAATGCCCAGGAGTTTCAATTAAAGGATGTTTACTTGTGTAAAATGAAAAACGTGATGGGGAAGCAGGGCTCCTTGTTAGCAAGGACTTGAAAGAGGAGAGATGAGGTGGGGCTTCAGCGGCTGGGCACCATGTGCAGGAGGTGTGTGCTGCCCCTCCCAGAAATCTTCAAAGTCAGGGAGGCGGTTTCACACAGTTCCGAGTCAAAAACTGGGACAAACACTCCAGTAGCTAAATCAATCTTCAGCTGCTTCCTCACCATCCTTTTGAAACTTGATGGTACTGCAGCCTGTTCTCCAGCCCAAACCTGGTGCTCTGTGTTGGCAGAGATGGGTCAGGAGGCTCCAAGTTTGTCTGGCTCTTCTCCCTGCCTTGAAGGCTTTTGTGTTCCCTCTCATCCCAACCAACACTGTCATTCTTCTCTTAGCCATGCGCCTCTCCCCCGGGATCTGTTAGTACCTGGCCGGACTCCGTTGTAAGCTCAGCATCCCCGCTGCACACCTCCACCATTGTCCATGCATTTCCTGAAGTTGCAGGAAGCTGCCTCCTTGGTGAAGGTTTGAGGGATACAGTGGTCAAAAAATCCCCTCCAAAGGGATGGACGTGCTGTTTCCCTGGTCACTCCAACCACGAGAAAGAGGTCCAGCATCTGCTGGACCAGTTTTAGATTTTGGAGGCAACACACACCTCCACGTGCCACCCTGGGCCATTTCTGAGTAACCCACAGGCCTCTTGTTTCGAGGGGGTCCAGACAGAAGAAGGCACTGCAGCTTGTCTGGACTACCAGGCAAACTGCCCAGCCCTTTGGACCATAAGACCCGGAAGACGGATGGTGCCTGATGTTTCTGAGGCCGACACCGTGGATCCAGGAAAGAACCTTCAGATTTGGGGGCAACACATTCCCTTTTCTGTTCTTTGGGAAATGGCCCTGGCTTGTTGCAGGGTCCTGGTGGAGACCGAAAATTTAACTATGAAGCAAGGATGTCAGTTGCCTATGTTGTGACAAATCACCACAAATGTAGTGGCTTAAAAAACAGCACAAATTTATTCTCTTTGCAGTTCTGGAGATCAAATGTCCAAAGCGGGTTTCACTGGGATAAAGCAAGGTGTGGGCAGGGCTAGTTCCTTCGGGAGGCTCTGGGAAGAATCATTTCCTCACCTTCTGCACCGTCTGGGGCCCTGCATCACTCTGGAACCTGCCTCCATTATCACATCCTTGTCTGACTCTGCTGCTCCCTCTCGCTTTACAAGGACCCTCTGTGATGCCACACCCTGGGGACCAGCCCCCCGTGAGGTGGCAAGGGATTAGGCTGGACCACCTCCATCCTAGAAAGAGTGGTGATCTGTCCCCAGGACAAGGCCCAACTCTGGACGTGGGTCTGCATGTCCTGCTTGCACTGCTGCTGTCACAACCCCACCCCCGCCCCCCCCGCCAGGCATCCTGGGATGTGCTGGGTGCCTTGCTCACTGTGATCACTGCTGTAGCAAGTGCCACAAACCTAGTGGCTTGAGACAACTGAAATCTCCTCATTCACAGTCCTGGGGGCTAAATGTCCAAAATCAAGGTGTCTGCAGCACCACACTGCCTCTGAAACCTGGACAGAAGGACCCTTCCTTCCTCGTCCACTTCTGGCATCCCCGGACATTCCTAATCTCCACATGGTCTTCTCCTACAGTCTCTTCACATGTCCTCCCTCTGTGCACGTCTTCTGTGTCCAAATGTTCCCCTTTTCCATGAGGACACCATTCACATGGGATTAGGATTGCAACATATCTTTTCTGGGGGGCGGGGGGAGACAGAACCCAACCCAGGGCAGCCAATGCCCAGGAATGATGCCATTTCTTCCACAGCTAATATCCAAGGGTTCTGGAGAGGCTCCTTTCTCTATCACCTCAAATCACACACGAGCGAAAACTTAGCTTTCTGGTCCTATGATTTGGGGCTCTGGTGGTCTAACGGTCTTAGTTCCCAACGGAGATGTGTTTATCAAGGAAACAATGGTCTCATTGGCCTGGAGGCTGAAAGTGGCCACCAGGCTACCCGCTGTCTTCCTTTCACTGGACCAGCAGGTGGGGAGGGGCTGTTCTGCCCAGGTTCTAGGCGGGTGTAGAGAAGTGAGCCTGTGTCTCAGTCTGCTCAGGCTGCCACAGCAAAACACCCCAGACTGGGTGGCTTATAACAAGAGAGACGGACGTCTCACAGTTCTGGAGAGTGCCGTCAAGGTTGGGTTCTGCTGAAGACCCTCTTCCAGGTTGCAGACTGTAGACCCCTGGCCATGTCCTCATAGGGTGGGAGGGGCTAGGGAGATCTCTGGGATCTCTTTTGTAAGGGCACTAATCCCATCCATGAGGGCTCCACCCTCATGACCTCCTAATACACTGGAGGTTTAGTATTTCAGTCTATGAATTTGGGGACACATATATTCAGTCCACAGCAGCCTGAAACCCAGGGCATTCCCTGGTACAGCTCCTCCTGCCCTCTGTCTCCTGGTAAGAGTTCACGGACAACAGCATTAAGCTAACAGAGGCAGGATGACCCTGACCCTTAGGGATAAAAGTTTAGGTCATCTCACCTTACAAAGATCTACAAGCAGCTGAGGCTCAGGGAAAAGGGGCTCTGGAGTGACTAGTGAAGGAAAGAAACTGTAAAACCAACTGTGGTCACATAACCAGGTGCAGAAACGAGGATGGCCGCAGTTCACCGTATGTTGGAGAAAGTACGTTTAAGAACATGTGATGCGTAGATTATATTGCTTCACCACCTTCTCTCCCTCTGAGTGCCCCAGGTAGTGTGTGATAGCAGGACTAACCCTGTGTTTCAGAACTGAAGTCACAGAATATCAAACAGGAAGTGTGTCTGAGCTAGAAGAACCTCCCCAGAGACAGGTGATGTGGAATTTGGTGTTTCCCATTCTGCAGAGAGAGCATGTCCTCAGATCTATAAGGGGCAGTGTGCTTGTCAGACCTGAGCCTGGCACTGCTCTGGTCTTGACTTGGGGGTAGGATGTGGGGAGAGGTGTCAGGATTGCTGAGCTGAGCAAGTGGTGGGCACCGCCTGTGGTCACATGTCTCTCCATCACTGCCACGCCCTGCTCTCTAAGGGAGAGAGACCCCTCCCACATCCTCTCCCCATCCCATCCCCTCCCCTGGGGCTGGGTGTCAGGTGGGTGGTGGAAGAGGAGCAGGAACAGGACCCTCAGGGGAGCCCAGCCCTGCAGGCCAGCAGATGTGAGACCCACGTGGCTTTTCCACTGAGGCTCCAGACCCCCCGCCTTGCTGCTGCCTCTCCCAGGAGAGGACTGGGACTGCCCACCACAGCCTCGGACTCCAGGACTGCTGGTCTCCTTAACTCTGGGGGATGTTCCTGAACCTTGTTCCCTCAGCCCCCGACACTCACGTGAGCCCCGAGTCCCACTCCCCTTAGCCCCAAACACAAGGGGTTTGGTTTCCCTGACAGCCCCACACAGAGGCGACCCTCTCCTCCCTGCTCCTCCCTTCCCTTATGGGGAGGCTCCTCTCTGACTTGTATGTGATGTTTGTACTTCCTCCTTCCTTGAGCTTCTAGAAGCCAGGACCAAGCACACACCTCTGGGGCCCTGGGACCTCCCATGGGGCCGCACACCTTGGCTGAATGAATGAATGAAGGAAGGCTGGGCTGGGCAGGGCTCACAGCACAAGAGCTTCTGCACCCAGAGCAGTGATCCAAGCTGCCCCAGATTCTCCATCGAAGGTCAGGGTTTGTTGGCTGATGGGGGCACAACCCTGATGTAGGAAGGAAAGAGGAGAGGAATCTGGGTCTCTATCTCAGGCTTGGGGGCCAGGACAGGCAGCCTGGACCAGTTTCCTCGGCTGCTGTAACAAAGTAACACAAACTGGGCGGCTTGAAGCAGCAGAAGTGTATGGTCTCAGTTCTGAAAGTCAGAAGTCTGAAATCAAGGTGTCAGGCAGCACTCTGCTGTCTTTGAAGGCTCTGGGCGGGGGAGGGGTCTTTCCTTGCCTCTTGCAGCTTCTGGAGGTATGGGTGGTCCTGGGCTCCTTGGCTGGTGGCTGCATCACTCCAAGCTCTGCCGTTTCCACACTGCCGTCCTTCCTGAGTCTCCAGGTCCAAGTTTTCCTCGACTTGTAAGAGCGCCAGTCACTGGATTAGGATGCCCCTAATCCAGCGTGTCCTCATCTTCTCCTGATGACATCTGCAAAAACTTTATTTCCAAATAAATTCACATTCACAGGTTGAGGATTTAGGACTAGAATATAGCTTTTTGGGGACACAAATGAACCCATAACCCAACCCAAGGCTGAGGACTCGATTTCAACCCTGGCTATTGAGTAGGGTTTATCCAGATAACCATTAGAAGGCTGATCCAAGTGACATCAACAGCATGTGCAAATGCAGGGTGTGTGGTTGCCGGGAGAAGCTCAGGACAGCTGGGATGCAGAGGGCAGGACTCACGCTCTGTGCTGGGCAAGCAGAGATGGCCAAACCCTGACCGTGCTTGGGACAGGTTTGCTGTGCACCAGTGGGGACCAGAGCTGCAGAAACTGGTGTTTCCCTGGAGCTGGAGACACGTGGAGGAGGCCCTTCACTCAGGGAGGAAGTTTGGGGGAGGGAGGGAGGAGAAGGGGAAGGAGTCACAGGGTCCTTGGGGCTTAACCTGGGACTGGAGGACCAGCAGGGCCCCCCAGGCAAAGAAGAAGGGGGAGGACCTTCTGGAATACCCCTCCACCTTTGAAAATCCTGATGCCTGGGCCATGCCCAGGGCCAGCTGAGGCAGATCCCTGGATGGAATCAGATGATCCAGTCAGCATTGGTTTTGAAACCCAGAGATCCTCATGTGGGGACCAGCCTTGAAAATCCCAGTGAGAGCTGAAGGTTTTCCAGGGAGTTCTGCATCCTTGCAGCCTGGGGAGCTTGGGGAGACCCCGATGAGGGGCAGAGACGTCATCATGGACCACAGATGAGGGGTGGAGATGTAGGTGTGAGGGGTCCTGGGGAAGCCACGAGGCATTTGGAGGATCTGTGGAAGGCCATGATAGGTTTATCTTCCAGAAACACCTCTGGGGACTCCAGCAAACAAGCTGGAAGGGAGGGGCTGCAGGCCAGGCGGGCTCAGGAAGCCAAGATGCAGGAAGACAGGTGGGGACGGCCGCTCCCCCCAGCTTCCTTCTCCTGTGTTTCGATCGCTTTCATCTCTCTACAAGCTCATCACACGAGAGAGGTCTCTTCACTCCTCCGGAGGCTCCTTTCTTCTCTCGAGGCAGTGCGGCCTCACTCGGGAAAGAAATGATGATGGATAATAGACCCCGAGAGTGGCTTGGGCACCGAGAGAAGCAGTGGATGCCCTAATCAGCGGACACTGGCAATTCAGACAGAAAATACACCAGCTGAGAGCACGCGGGGAGATGCTTCGGACTGACTTACTACATCAATACATCTCCGCACGCACCTGTAGCAGCATCACCGCTTCCCAGGACGGACTGGCAGCCACCCCATGACTGGCAGCTGGGCTAACATCAGCGGGCTGCGGAGAGCTGCTGGCCCGGGAACCAGAAAGCCGAGCTCTCCCTGCCCGCTTCCCCCTAGGTCGTTTCCTTCACCAGCCGCACGAGCCAGAAAACCTGAGTTACAAGAGTCATCGAATTTGAGGGCAGTGGCATTTTAAATTGTAGAGAAGCTAAGCTGAAAAAAAAGTTGTAAATTATTTAGTCCAAGCTGTTGATTGTGCAGAAAGGGAAACTGAGGCTCAAAGGTAGAAATAACTTGCCTCAAACCACCTATTCTGTTTCCAGGTCCCCTAATCTTCTGATTCTCGGACTCGCTTAGGAAGTTTAAAATATCCTGGTGCCCAGGCCACAGCCCAGATCCACCAATGCAGAAGCTCTGGGGGCGGGGCCCAGGCTTCTAGATGCTGTCAGTCCACTCCCCCAGTGATGCCAGTGGGCGAGCCGGGCCCGGCCTGGGTGAGCTCAGCGCCAGCTCCCGCACCTGGGCTCCGGGCATCCAGGGCCGTCTTGGCTCCAGAGTGAGGGCACCAGCTGGCTTCCCATCCAGGGAGAGCCCTCGTGGCCCCTGATGCCCACGTGGGTGGTTTCTCCCCTCTGAAGGATGCGTCCTCCGCATCGAGGCTGCCCAAACCTCTTACCAAATGGCTCAGTTTCGTTTCCCCTGTTTCCGGGTAATGAGAAGCACAGAGTTATAAATAGTCACGATGCCGGATGTTTGCGGCTCTCTGAGGCTGTCAGAACCGGTCTCGTCAAAGCCTGTGTGCTGACAGCCTGGATCCGGCTCCCCACTCCGCCCGCTGCTCACAGCAGCCCCGGGGAGGAGGGGTTGGCGGGGAGGGGACCCCTGCATCCTCCTTCCCCTCCTGGGATGCTCTGGCCCATCTTCCCTGACATCTTACTCACTCTCGGGCCTGGAAGGCTGCTCCTGCCCTTTCTGCTTGGCTAAGCCCCGGCCTGTGCCCGAGCCCCGGCGGGCTGCAGGGATTAGGCGCGTTCCCTGTGTGGGGGTGAAGGTCACTTCTCTGTGGTTGTGGTCAGCAGTCCCTGTCCACAGGCAAAGTGCTGGAGCTGATGGAACATGGCCAGGCCTCAGAGCTCCGAGGCTCGTGGCTAAGGTGGAAGCGGGTTCGAGGTGACAGCGTGGTCGATTGTCACCACGTCACATGGTACCAATGCCCCTGCTTAGCAGGATGCCCTGCGGACACCACTGTTGCATGGGCATCTGCAGAGGAGAGCGGGACCGTTGTCCGTGTGTCTGACCCTCTCAGTGGACTAGGACCTGCAGTAGCTCAGCTCCTCATCTGCAAAGGGATAGGAAGAGCCCCTCACATCGCCTCAAGGTTCCAATGCTAATTCTGTAAAGTGTTTACCATGGCGTTTGGAAAATAATGCTGTGTGTGTATGCTAAGAAAAAAATAAACAAATCCAGTGCACCCAGGGACTTTGCAAGCACTCTCCACCCTGACGTCAGTTTCCCCTGTGACTCCTCCCTCTTCATTACCCCGCTGCCGCCGCAAGACAGGGACCCTTTTCCCATCTCTGCTCCACCCATAGTGCCTGGTGCCCAGGACTTGCTCAGAGGTGTGTGTGTCCATGGGCTGATACGGGGACCTCTGCTTCCGGTGCATAGTGGCTGTGGTTTGCTGAGACGGATCTGATCTAACCTGGGAGCTGGAACCTCTGGGTCAGAATTCTCTGCGCATCATTGCCTGTGGTTGGGAAGTAGCACCCTAACACCTGTGGACCTGTTTAATCACATCTGCAGTGGAGGAGGAGGAGGAGGTTGGTTCTGAATACTGGTGAGCCCTAGTGCGCTAGAATCTGGGTGGACCAGCCTGCGAGAATGCGGGCCGGTGGACTTGCTTTTAAATCTTGCCACAAACTCAGTGTGTGACCTTAGGCAAGTCTTCAAATTCCCCAAGCCTCAGAATTCTCATCTAAAAGGAAAAGAAAAGAACTCTCTGTGTATCACAGGGGCGTGGGGCAGACTTCACATACCCTCCCTCAGGAAGGTCTACGCTGTGGAAGGAGCAGGCAGAGGGGGAGGAAGCCCCAGGAGCTGCAGCCGGGCCGGAAGAGTGAGGAGGGGGTGCAGGTGCAGCAGAGAGATGGAGGCAGAGGCAGGGCCACGGGGGAGGCTGGGAGACCACGCCCAACGCCGGACCATCGGCTGGAATGGGAGCCCGAGGCTGCGCAGATACAGTGTGACTTCCTGTACAGCAGTCAGAGCCCTTGACGTCACAGGGCCCCTCAGGAGGTGGAGGCGCCGTCCCTGGAGGGGTCAGCAAACACACAGCAGCTGCTGTAGCGAGTCCGGACTCTGGAAACCTTCGGGAGACCTTGGCCTGTCTCAGGCCCGCATCCAGAGGACGGTAGCCTGCTGTCATCCTCCCCGAAAGCCTTCAGTGCGTGTCTGACAAGGATGCTTTCTTCAGCGCCTGCTCACGGGAGAGACGGTCCTCCGGGAGAAACTGCACAAACATGTCCCTCCCGCTACCCAGCGCCAGTGTCCCACCGAATGGGTCAGTCTCTGATTTATTGAGTAAAAAGTTTATTCCCCTCAAAAAAAAAGGGTTCAGGAAATCTGCAGCTCACTAGGAAATCTGATGCTCATTACAAATTAGAAAAAACGTGATTACCTTTCAGGGACGCAAAGAGCTTTCTCAGGATAAATAATGTATTCCAGGGAAGACGGGGGGAGGACGCTGCCTCCGAGTCGTCAGGACAATAACAAGCGTCCAGCCTCGTTGGCAGCCAGGTGACAGCACCAGACGTCCGACAAGACTGCAGCAGGGATGCGGCTGATGTGGGAATTGGGTCCGTGCAGGAAGGAAGGCGAAGATCTGGAGGAAGACGATGCCTGTCTTACAACGTCTCTGATGAGCTGTCATGTGAGGAAGTGAGCAGGCCTCCCCTGTGTGGCCGTAGGGATTGGAACAAGACAGATGGAAGGACGCCGCGGGGGGCAGATGTAGATGCAGATACAGGAAAAATTATCAGAGCTGCCCAACCGTGGCGAGGAACCGTATCGAGCATTTGTTGAGCAGGCGTGTTGTGTGCCGGGCCCAAGGCTGAGGGCTCTGCAGGCATGGTTTCCCTGGACTTCAGCCGCCCTTGTGGCGTCGCTGTTATTGAGGAAACAGGCGTGAACACGTCTGCAGCTCGTCTGAGGCCACCCAGTCGGCGGAGAATCCAGGGTCCAAGCTCTGGCCAGCTTCCCCCCGGGGGGCGGTTCCTGGTGACCGCTGCCGTCTGCCGCCCCTCGGGGGAGGTCCCGGAGGACTCGGGGCTGAGCCAGGGTGGAAGCCTCTTTGTTCCTTGCCTGCACGGCACGTCCGTCTGAGCGACGCCTCCGAGTTTATGCTCTGCCATGAGGTTACATACACAAGGTTCAGAAGTAGTGGGGAGAAGAGCAGCAGACAGATTTATTGCCAAGGGAAGAGCTGGATTTTGGAAACAGTGGGTGGTGCTCAGAGGGAGAGCTGGCCGCTTGCTGAAGGGTACGTAGACTAAACCTGCACTAGGAAAGCTCGCCGTGAGCACATCACTAAACAGGAATTGGGGTGACTTCAGGGGGGATCAGAGACACCAGTGAGGCTGGCACAGCTGTGATTCCAGGCAAATAAGTCAAGGCAGGTGTGTTACCTCAGCCACACACTGCAAAGTTTTAGGTTTATTTCTTTCCACATGTTGGGAAGTCTGCCTCCAACCTGCTGCTGTGTATGTACCCCCAGGAAGAGAGATGAGGTGGTCCTTCCCTGCCTCTGCCCAGAGCAGCCCACGCCGCTTAGGCTCACAGATCACAGGACCTCCACCTACGGGGACATAGGGCACCCCTGGATATTGGGGGAGCAGTCACTGCCACCCCAGGGAAGAGACGATGGGTGGGGGAAGAATGAAGGGGCCAGAGTCCAGACACGTAGAAAGGAGGTGATCAGGAGTGAGAGCTGAGGGGCAGAGGCGACTGGAGCTTTCAGGCCAGGGCTGGGCCCATGATGGTGTCCGTAAAATCAGTGTTGGGGCCTCAGGCTCGGGCAAGTACCAGGGCCTCAGGCACCCTTGGCCTCAGGCTCGGGCAAGGACCAGGGCCACAGGCATTATCGAGGGTCTTGGGTGAGTTCCCGTCCCTTTGCGGCATCTCAGGGAAAATGGCCATGGTGTCCACGTGGTTTGATAGAATTCCCCAGTAAAGCCATCTGGTCCTGGACTTTGTTTACAGAGTGTTTTTGTCTGTTTGTTTTTATTTAAGTACAGATTCTATTTCATTTCTAGTGCTTGGTCAAGTTATCTATTTCTTCTTGATTCAGTTTTGGTGGGCTGTCTGTTTCTAGAAAGCTGTCCTTCTAGGTTGTCAGATTCATTGGCACGTAACTGTTCATGATATTCTTTTACGTCTTTTTGTGTTTCTGTGCTGTTGGTTGTGGTATCTCCTCTTTCATTTCTTGTTTTGTTTATTTGGGTCTTCTCTCTGGCAAACTATTATCTAGAGGATGGATAAACAGTGAGGTCCTACTGCAGAGCACAGGGAACTAGATTCGATATTCTGTGATAAAACATAATGGAAAAGCACACGAAAAAAAACATATATACATATAACTGAGTCACTTCACTGTACGGCAGAAATTAACACAACATTGTAAGTCAACTATACTTCAATAAAATTAAAAAGGCAAAAAAAGAGAAAATGTCCAGCTTGATTTACACACGTGAATGAAATTCAGAGGACTGGTCTTGGGGGAGGGTCTTCACCTGCTCACCAGGGTTCCTACTGGCTAGCGAGCTCTCCCATCCTTGCCACTCCGTTTCAAGAAGAGTATGTTTTCTGTGAAACTGCCCATTTCCCTGAGGTCACAGCTCCTCCCGTGTTTTCCTTGTTTGCTCTTCGCCGATCTGGCCAGCCTTTCAAAGTTGCAGCTTCAACTATTCTGATCCTCTAGATTGGATCATTTTGCCTGCATTTCCTGAAAATAAGCATTTGTTCTTTTACCATTTTGCTTGGTTTCTTCCACTTCCTTTCTGGGGTTCGGGGCCCCCCACGGAACTCAGGGTGTCTTGTCGCCAGCGTCCAGGAGGCCCTCAAGGTCGATGTCAGGTGATTCACTCAGACGTGGTGGGACCCGGGCTCCCGAGAAGGGCGGGATGAGGAGCGGGTGCAGACTCCCTCAGGACCCCCCAGCCCAGCCCAGCTGGCAGGACTCAAGGTGCCACAGTCCCCAGGAACTGCTCGTCAGGTGTCTGCAGCCAGGCTTTCTGGAGCGGATTCCAAGGGGAGGCAGGTTCTTGTTAAAGCAACAGCCATGCTCTATGGTTTAATTCTCTTTTAATGTGTCTTTTATTACTGATGTTTTCCACCTTTGGGGTTTAGGAGCTGCCACGCCACACTTAGAGAAGTCATGCTGCAATTTTCCCAGACGCCTACTGTCACAGAACCATTCGTCTCTCTCTGCCTTCCAGAAATGCCAGCGGAAAGTGACGTCTCGGAGGCTGTGCTCTTCCAGGACGCAGCTTTCCCCCCCGCAAGGCCGCAGGAGGCACGGGGGCAGCCCGGCTCCGCCGTGGAGACCCCACCTGCCCTTTGAGCCTCGGACAGCAGCCCAGAAACACGTGTGTGTGGGTACCTGCAGCCCTGTGACATCCGGGGCTCTCGTGTTCCCTCCCGCAAAGGTCACGAGGGGACCCTAGGGGAGGAATTCCTCCTTTGGAGCGGAAAATAGGCTCAAAATCCAAGGTGTTTTCTGGGGGTCTTTGCCACTGTCCGGGGCAGGGGTCGCTCCCAGCTCAGCCGGAGGGTTAGTTTGTGGGAGGCATGTTGGTCACACACCAGGGTCTCAGAGCCTGCTCCCCTGTGCGTGGCTGGGGAAGGGGTTCTATCTCTCCATTACTTTTAATCCATATCATTAGAAATTGGAAATGAGACACTAACAGGAAGGGCAGACTCGGAACCGTTGGTTTCTCTCTGTATCCTGACTTGGGGCGCCTTCACCAGCATCCCCAAATATCCTCGCCTGGGAGTGTGTCCTCTCTGAGGTCATACATCTTCCCCTCATCACTTAACTCCTCGTGCGAAGGCTTAGGCGCCCACAGTCCACCTCCACAGTAGACATGTGTGTCTCAGGACGCAACAGCCGGGTCCTGCCTCTTCAGACAAACTGGAGAAGCCTGGGGGCCTGCCTGCTGGTTTTTAGATGAGGTAACCAAGACCCTAAAAGGTCATTTTCCCAGATCACAGGGTCTGTGTCCAGCTCAGCACCTGGCTCTCAGGACCCTCATCCCGTGTTCTCCACGACAGCAGGAGGCCTCACCCCTCCTGCCGTCCTACCAATCACAATGGCCCAGCATCCTTCAACAGACAGGTCACAGCCAGACTCCTGGCCAGCCTGTAGCCTCTTCGGCCCCTGACGTCTGAGGGGGCGGAAAGCTGCAGACCCACAGTGCCTGCACAGCACGGAGGAGAGCCGGTGCGTGAGTTACATCAAAATGTGCAGACAAGATGCTGCACGTAAGAAGCCTCCCTCTTGGACGAGTGTCTGCCCGGTACTGAGCTGTCTGTCTGGGTGGGAGCCTGGCTCAGGCTCGTCACGACCCGTCACCTGGCCAACGTGCACCCCTGGAAGAGCCACCAGCAGCGCCGCCCACCAGCGAGGATGCGGGAACCCTGATGTGCCCTATTTTTTATTTATGCAACTCTGACACCACATTAAGCAATGTCCCTCGGGACGTGCAATTGGATTCCCGTGAATTAAAGCACACGCAAGGATGAAACCACAACAGGAACAATCTCATTTAAAATAATAGAACGACAGCACTTTATAAGCAGGGCCAGCTTCCGAATGAAACAAAAAAACAGATCTTCTGCAGAAAGCGGGAATCTGAGAGACCCCCAGACCTTCTGAGAGAGGAGCCCTCTGCCGACACTTGGGTTTCAAATGGGTGCTGGGAGTTTGGGGCTGGGTCACACGCAGGAAAATACCCATGGCTCCGGGATTGAAGGTAAACTGCTGAGCCTGGCATTTGAGGCGGGAAAATCCAGGCTCTTGCTCTACCCCCAGCCCTGCTTCCCCAAAGCCCACCTCCACCTCGGCTCTGAAGCTGAGAACATGCTCTCTCCCCCGTGGGCTGGTCCCTCCTCTCTGGGTTCCACAAGACAGGGCAGTAGCAGCAAGACCTCACAGACCCTGGCAAGATCCCTAGCCTTCAGCGGATGCACTGTAAGGATACCTTCAGCTTCTGGGCATTCCTTCAGCACCCTGTGGTATTATTGATTTTTGTCTGCTTTTTTTTTTAGCATCAGGAGTTTGGGATTCATCTACACAGAAAGTGATTTACAATGCAGATCATGGCAGGCGCTTTCCGTGTCCCTAGTTTCCGTGCTGGAGGTGGGCAGCCAGGCACAGTGCCCCTCCTGGCCCCCTGCAGACACCGAGCACGGCCCCTCCTCCCTCCTGCAGCCACCCACTTTGCCCCCAGGCACACGAGCCCACACACAACCCTGTCCTGATGCCTGATCCTAACACACCCTCCCCCAGTGCACGGAATGTCTGAGATTTACACCCCAGAGACACACTCTGGAAGGTTCTATCTTTTCTTTTGTTACTTAAGGTCAGCGTGTAAAATCTGGAGAACTTAAGGGGATAACGTACACCCAAGCAAAGGGGATTTGCTGGTGGCAGGGAGGGCTGGCAGCTGAAGGCTTCTGAAGGCTGGGGGGAAGGAAATGTAGACACAGCACGAGTGCCCTAGGCACCCTGTGTGGAAGCTGTGATCACAACTTGCTTGTGTTCTGATGGGGTGGAGATCAGGTCAGAGATGCTCAAGGCCTAGGACCATGTGCTCCAGGAGCAGGAATCCCCAGCCTCCAGGAGGAAGTGCAGCTTGGGCTGTGGCAGAGAGCTAGGAATAGCTGTGAAGACACCAGGGCAGGTGTTGGAAACACAAACTAATTAAACCAACAAGTTATCCATCCCCCACTGTTTGCCCAGAACAGTGCTGGGTTTGTGGATGATGAGATAAAATTGAGATATTACTCACAGCTGCGTGGAGACTGATGTTTGGATAAGACATCTACTTGTGAAATAACAGAGGAGGATTAACCCAGGAGTGTAGCCGGCAGAGTGAGTGTCTTCTCCTCTTGGTTAGGACAGGGGGTCTGCTCCGTGTGATCCCTGGAAGCCCGGGAAGTCACCATCCCTCCCTCCCTCCCTGCATGCTAGAGTGATTAGGACGGGTGGAAGGGAGGGGAGGCTGCAGTGGTCACGGAAGGGCCTTTGCAGAATAAGAAGGAAACAAACAGACTAGTGAAGGATGTGTAGAGAATGCTAGAATTCCCATCCAGCACGCAGAAAACAAGGCAAGGCCAGGCCTGGATGCCTCAGCCGGCAGAGACACAGGAGCCCCTCCTGAGTTCAGGGGTTAATTCTGACACATGCAGCCTGAGGTGCCAGCCCCACTCCCTGGAGAAGGCTCCAGGCCTTCCTGTAAACCCAGGTGCCCAGGCCCTGCACTCCTGGTCCTGGGTAGCTTGGCTGGCACTGCCACGCATCAGGCTTGATTTGCTATTGGCATTAACTCATAACTGTCTTCCAAGTAAGCTGCTGGCTTGTAGAGGAGGAAGCCAGGGACTCATGCTTTTCTCCATCTCATTCTCACACCAGCATCCACCCAGATGGGAGCAAAGGTGAGTCACTGTGCTTGGCTTAGTGCAAAGAAAGGAATGGAGAGAAAGAAGGAGGAGGAAGGGAAGGATGGAAGGATGGATGGATGGATAGATGCATGGGTGGATGGATGGGTGAATGGGTGGAGAGAAAGAGGGAGGAGGGAGAGATGGGTGGATGGAGGGATGAAGGGGTGGACAGATGGATAAAGAGATGAATGGGTGTTGGGTAAATGGGTGGATGGATGGGTGGGTGGAGGGGTGATGGGTGGGTGGATGGAGGGATGGATGGAGAGATGGATGGGTGGATGGAGGATGGGTGGGTGGATGGAGGGGTGGGTGGATGGATGGATGGAGGGATAGGTGGGGGGTGGATGGATGGAAGGAGGGGTGGGTGGGTGATTGGGTGGATGGGTAGAGGGATGGATGGAGGGGGGGTGATGGGTGGGTGGATGGATGGGGGTGGAGAGAGGGGTGGGTAGGTGGAGGGGTGAGTGGATGGAGGGATGGGTGGAGGGAGGGGTGGGTGGGGATGGGTGGATGGATGGAGGGATGAGTGGATGGATGGTGGGATGGGTGGATGGAGGGAGGGGTTGGTGGATGGAGGGATGGGTGGGTGGGTGAGTGGATGGGTGAGTAGAGGGTGATGGGTGGATGGATGGAGGGATAGGTGGATGGACGGTGGGATGGTTGGATGGAGGCAGGGGTGGGTGAGTGGAGGGATGGGTGGGTGAGTGGATGGGTGGATGGAGGGATGGGTGGGTGAGTGGATGGATGGAGGGGTGATAGGTGGATTGGGAGATAGTTAGGGCTCACTGATGGATGGACAGATGAACAGATGGTGAGGCAAATGACCGAGGGGAGACAACTGCCCCCACCTGGCACCATCCAATGGAGGCAGTGACAGAGGGAATGACCCCAGAGGCAGACCACAGAGCCAGGGGGTCACCATTTCTTAGATGTGGAAGAGGTTTCTAAGGCTCGTTAGTTCTCACTTCCCATTTTATAAAGGAAGAAATAAATTTTCCTCCTCACTTAGATTATTCACTGTGTAGATTTGATTCCAGGATGAATTTTGGCACAATAACAGCACGGAGGAAACTGGCGCCCACTGCCTGCAGGGAAAACTTCAACTCCTTGACAGGAACTTTCCCCTATTCCCACAGAAGACCTGCATCTGGGGGGTTGTTTTAGCCATAAATGTAGCCTTAGCCAGAATCAACATCTCGGTAAACAGTAGATGCCAAATAAGTGTCTGTTGAATGACTGAGTGAATTAATGATGCCCTTCACAGTTGACCCCTTGTCTCCCCAAATCCCCCTTCTCCATTGCTACAGGCTGCACTGCTAAGCTGACTGCCACCGCCCGCATACGTCAGGCTTGTGGACAAAGAAACCAATAGGAATGGGGAGAGCAGGCAGAAGAAGGATGGGGCAGCAGGTTGGTGGCCCAGAATCTTCCCCCAACAAGATCCCAGCTCATCTCCTAAATGGTCCAACTGGAGACCTGGCAGCTTTTCTCCTGAGTCCCTTGGGAGACCAACCATGCCCTGAGCACCAGGAGGGGGCCCAGCCATGGGGTCCCAGTGAGGAAACACAATCACGCAAATGGCCGAGCCTGGACCGCCGGACCCAAGTGTCCACGCAGCCTCACCGAGCACCCTTCTCCTTCCTTCCATCTCTGCTGCCTCCTGTCTGCTCTGTCTCCACTTCTGGAGGAAGCGTGTTTCTGCAGCACCCCAGGGACCAAGGCTGCAGCCAAGCAAACAGACCTTCGGCACCAACCTCGTGCCTTGTAAACATGACTGTAAACAATGCCAGTCATTTGACCCGTATGCGTTTCTGCTTTGGGTGTATTGTGTGTGCCTGTGAACAGCCATGCAGCGTCTCAGGCAGGCAGACACACAAGCTCAGGTGCACGAGCCCACCATCACACACACACGCGGTGTTATACATGAGTCCTGCACATGAATCAATGCAAGTGTCATACCGGGGCTGTTTCTGAACAATGGTCTGCAAAGAGTGAAATATGTATCTTCACACCTGTTCCCAACCTTTCTCTGTCCTGCCTCCTGTCCCCCTCTTGTCCACTTTTTGCAGCCTTCGACAGCTTGTGGGTACATCCACCCCCATGGGACCGCCATCAGTTCAGCCTCAGCCCCCCAACAAGCGTCTGTCCCAGAGTCCTGTGGCTCCCTAAGGTCTCCGCTGCCAACTCAAGTGGTACTTCCTCAGTTCCAAGCACAAGCCTCCTCTGCAGTCCCTGATGCATGTTGCTTGGGGTTTGCTGTATAGTGGTTTCCAGCAATGTTCTTTCAATGAATAAAGCATCACACTAATATTTGAGGTAAAACAACAAGAAATAAGAGACAGCGTGTTTGGGGGAAGATAAGAAACAACACAGAGTAGTGTCCCTGATCACACTTAGACAATCCTATCTGTTCAGTGAAAGGGTGGCTGAGCCTGTCCGCTTTTTCCATGGAGGTTTAAGGGTGACGTCCTGGGCTTATTCATCAGCCTCTGGCTTGGGATGACCTCGCCTGGCCTGAACACCTTCCCCGAATACTTCTGGCTCAGCAGGAAAACACACATTCCTGGTCTCGCCTCCTCAGCTTTTCTCTGGTGCTTTCTCCCATACACACAAAACCCAGACAGCAAGTTTCACCCTCTGTCTGCCTGAAGTCTGGATGTGTTTGTCCTAGACCCTAAGGGATGAAAGGAAGGGGAGGCTTGATGGAAGAGGTTGTGCAGGGAGATGGTGGTTTCTCCAAAGGCCTCGACTCCTGAAGTGTTTCCCAAACTGTGTTCTTCCTGGCACGTCAAGGAGCAGAAGGATCTCAGGGACTTCAGGGTGTGGAACAGCAATCATTGACGTCCTCTGAAACAGCAGTGTCTTGGAGCCACACCAGGGACATCACGTACTGTAGCTGAAGGTGAGGCTCCGGACAGCCACCCTGGTTACTGTCCAGGCTCGTAAAGTTCTAGTTCGTGCTGGACTTCAGATCAATAGATGTTTCTCTTTATTTACATTGAAGTATATTTGATTTGCAATGTTGTGTTCACTTCTGCTGTACAGCAAAGTGATTCACACACACACATGTGTGAATATATATATATATGTGTATATATATATTCTTTCCCGTATTCTTTTCCACTCTAGGTTATTAC